>NC_136264.1:168712441-169029941 GCF_964187855.1 Myxine glutinosa
CGGCTCCGATGAGGCGAGCGTGGATGACCTCGGGGCATTTGCAGAGAAGGGATTAGCGCGACAAGGCCCATAAAGACAGAAAACATACTTTGAGTGAGGATCACTTGCCATCAGAAGCCCTGCCCGATGGAATGAACGAGTACGGCGCTGCGGAGGAACATCGGCTGAGAAAGAGGAACTATGCGGATAGAGTTATCTGGTCCATTGAGTTAACGGTAGTTATCAGTATTTGAAACAAGTGAATTATTAAGTTAATAAAGCTTTGCTTTGGTAAAAGCTGTTTGGTCATATCGTAGCTTCCTGAGTCAAATACTATTCCCGAACAATATGGAGGCACCGCTGGGATCAATTGGACACAAACAAGATCTTTAAAAGGTAAGTGTGTCTTGTTTTTGTCCAGTATGATTTCCGAACCTGGGAATAGTTATTTTGTATATACATGGAGGATTTGGCGTTTGGGCTTCCCCACGTACCATTGGTGTACGGAAGCCCTGATAAGGAAAACATAGATGGGACCCTTTGCTCAGGTGCTATGCATGCGTCACTGAGAAATGCGCATCTGTAGATTTGCCTGCAAGTGGGACCGTGTGTTTGCGAGGATGCGTACGTTATACGATGGGTATTAAAAGCCTTACTCTGTTCTGGAGGCGAATCGGCTCATGAAGTGCACCATGAGGCGATTTGTTTGCCGATTCGGTAAGGTTCGGTAAGGTCCGTACACGTGTACAATCGTGTACACCCGTTTTGCACTTAAAAACGTACTTTTGAGTTGTACAAACGTACTTTACACATTTCTCTCTGTCTATCGTAGTGGCAAAGGCAGTGGCAAATGCAGCGGCTACTATCGTAGTGGCAAAGGCAGTGGCAAACCACCCAATGTCACCACTTTCATGAGCTCAGAGAAATAAATAAAAAATAAAATAAAATAAAATAAATAAATAATAATAAAAAATTCCAAATTCCACTCTGCTGGCTCAGTAGATAGACAGACAGAGAGATAGACAGACAGAGAGAGACAGACAGAGAGAGAGAGACAGACAGAGAGAGAGACAGACCGAGAGAGACACAGACAGACAGAGAGAGAGATAGACAGAGAGAGAGATAGACAGAGAGAGAGACAGACAGAGAGAGAGATAGAGAGAGAGAGAGAGAGAGAGAGAGAGAGAGAGAGAGAGAGAGAGAGAGAGAGACAAACAGAGAGAGACATAGACAGACAGAGAGAGACACAGACAGACAGAGAGAGACAGACAGAGAGAGACATAGACAGACAGAGAGAGACAGACAGAGAGAGACATAGACAGACAGAGAGATAGACAGACAGAGAGAGAGACAGACAGAGAGAAAGAGACAGAGAGAGAGACAGACAGAGAGAGACATATAGACAGACAGAGAGATAGACAGACAGAGAGAGAGACAGACAGAGAGAAAGAGACAGAGAGAGAGACAGACAGAGAGAGACACAGACAGACAGAGAGAGAGATAGACAGAGAGAGAGACAGAGAGAGAGAGACAGACAGACAGAGATAGAGAGAGAGAGACAAACAGAGAGAGACATAGACAGACAGAGAGAGACATAGACAGACAGAGAGAGACATAGACAGACAGAGAGATAGACAGACAGAGAGACAGACAGAGAGAGAGACAGACAGAGAGAGAGACAGACAGAGAGACAGACAGAGAGAGACACAGACAGACAGAGAGAGAGATAGACAGAGAGAGATAGACAGAGAGAGAGACAGACAGAGAGAGACATAGACAGACAGAGAGATAGACAGACAGAGAGAGAGACAGACAGAGAGAGACACAGACAGACAGAGAGAGAGATAGACAGAGATAGACAGACAGAGAGAGAGAGACATAGACAGACAGAGAGATAGACAGACAGAGAGAGACAGACAGAGAGAGACATAGACAGACAGAGAGAGAGACAGACAGAAGTTGAATAAATAGTTGTTGATTGCACTAGTTGACGGATATATAAATCCCATTCGAATTGTAAAAATTGTGGTAACGTTTCTTTGTAACTTTGTAACTTTGTAAAGTTTCAACAAAAGTTGTTGTAAAGTTGTAAAGTAAAGTTTGCAACATTGAAATAATGTTGTTGTAAAACGTTTCCACAACGTCGCTACAACGTTTCACTTTCGTTGTTGCAACGTTTTGCTCCAACGTTTTGGGAACATTCAAATGTTGGGTTTTGCTAACGTTTCCACAACGTCGCTACAACGTTTCACTTTCGTTGTTGCAACGTTTTGCTCCAACGTTTTGGGAACATTCAAATGTTGGGTTTTGCTGACGTTTCCACAACGTTGTTTCAACGTTTTTCACATTACTTTCCCACAACATTGAAATAATGTTGTTGTAAAACGTTTCCACAACGTCGCTACAACGTTTCACTTTCGTTGTTGCAACATTTTGCTTCAACGTTTTGGGAACACTCAAATGTTAAGTGAATCGGATGAGAATTCACGAGTTATTTAATTATTAGAAATTAATGAAGTACTTATTTAATCAATTACATTTCTTTCTCTTCTGACCATGAACTTGGTGTCGACATGCAGGCCAAACCGTTGGTCAGATGAGCTCGATACCTTGACCAATTATAGTAAGTCACTTGATTGGATGCATATATTAATTATGACATCATAAGTCACGTAACATGGCGGCCATGGTGGATTTCTTGAAAACCTTTAAAATGCATCCCTGCGTTCATTTTTCGATCGATTGAGTTGAAATTTTGAACAATCGGATCTGGACTGTCGTTGTTAACGACTCTGGCATGCACCCGTCCAATCAGGATGGAGCGGTATGGTCCCCGGATCATCACTGCCCACAGTTTTAATTAGTTTTACTTTTACCTTTCACTCTTTCTGTTCATTGTTCTCGTGGTCATACAATTTTTTGAAGACATGCATGTCATGATATAGGAAATGTTTGTTCTGTTGAACGGAAGAAATGTTTATGGTTAATTTAATTAAATGTGGGAGAGGGCAACACCACAAAGCATACCTCTTTAAGGTGTGTATAAACCCTGGAACATTTCAGCAATCAATACGATGCTGAAATGGTATTTTTTGAAGACATGCATGTCATGATATAGGAAATGTTTGTTCTGTTGAACGGAAGAAATGTTTATGGTTAATTTAATTAAACGTGGGAGAGGGCAACACCACAAAGCATACCTCTTTAAGGTATGTATAAACCCTGGAACATTTCAGCAATCAATACGATGCTGAAATGGTATTTTTTGAAGACATGCATGTCATGATATAGGAAATGTTTGTTCTGTTGAACGGAAGAAATGTTTATGGTTAATTTAATTAAACGTGGGAGAAGGCAACACCACAAAGCATACCTCTTTAAGGTGTGTATAAACCCTGGAACATTTCAGCAATCATGACGATTTTCTCATGTCACCTGAAATGGTGTAATATTGTGTAATATGGTCGACCTTGGGTTTTTTGGGTTTGTTGTTTATTTTTGTAGATGTATATTTTTGTGTATTGTGCATATATTTTCACGACTAATTCCAGTTAACACCCTGCAAAATTTGCTCGTTTTTCTGGCCGAGTCGAAATTGCATTGAGTTCCTATGGCATGCGCCATTAAAAGCGCCGTGTAATGGTTGAGCTCCCTTTATTTCGTTTTGGTCACGCGAATGAGCAGACAAAATGACGAATGCTGCGGCTGGAGCAGTAGAAGCGATTTTTCTTTTAATTGTTTAATGATTATTCGATATTGTTATGACTTATTGTCAATAGGAATACTAAGTGGTCAGGAGGTAGCCTTTTGCTATGTACAGTTTATTTTATTGTTGATTATACCACATAGCTGTGGTGATAAAGGAAATGTTCGTTTTTCAAATAGATGATTAAGTGGTCAGGAGGTAGCCTTTTGCTATGTACAGTTTATTTTATTGTTGATTATACCACATAGCTGTGGTGATAAAGGAAATGTTTGTTTTTCAAATAGATGATTATGATATGACCATGATTATAAAATCATGATGATTATTATGAATGATATCATAGGGTTCCAATGCAGAATGATTGCACGAACTTGGAAAAGAACTTTCAAGCCCTATGGGATAAATTGGGTATTACAAGTGATGGAGTTTCAAAATTTAGCATGATTGAAGGAATTTGACAGTCCCATTTCAGGAGTTTTACGAAATTTATATTGCCAAGAGATTTTGGGTACTATTAAAAGAAAAATGATGAGATATTTTTCCCAAAGAACTTTAATATCTGCCATCCATTTTGGCTGTCTCACGAATGAAGGATGAGTTGCCTTTAGTGGTTGCAAAGAAAATTTGTGGAGACCAGGCAAAATGGGAAAATATGTCAGATATGACCCTAGGACAGAACAGTGATTCGTCAATTGACATGAGGTATGAAACAGAGGTGACGACCGATGATCTTCAATCTCAGTCAATAGATGGACCTGTCCTGACATCATTGGGGAAAGGGCTTATGCAATGAGTCATCCAAAATGATTAATTTGATTTATTGATGAATATTGATAAATTAATTGAAATTGAATAATTGAATTGATTAAATTGAATAAATTTAATTGAATAAATTTAACTGAATAAATCGAATTGAATTGAATATATTGATTGTTTGATTGATGAAAATGCGGTCTCAAGGAAGAAGCTTTAATATCTTTGTGAGATATTATCAATGTGAAGACAACCTTGGAAAATTGAGCAAGGTGGTGAGTTTATATATAGATATATATGTGCGGTTACCATTGTGTGATTTCCCCTTCAACAGAGCGGACACCTGAGGATTCACCCATTTCATACTGACCCTCTGGCTCATCTGCAAATATTGATCTGTGAGATTGGATTGTGCAAAAGCCACAGGTGAGAGAGATTCTCTGGAAATCACCGTTTGAACAGGTGGAGAGATCCTTCCTGGAGGTACGAGTGAAGCTTTAGAGGAACAACCTACAACACATCCAACGCTACTTTGATAAAAGGCAGAATGGGAAATGGAGCCTGCAAGAATACACAAGGACAACCAGAGATTCCACAAAAAGGTACTTGTACATATCATATGTACGACCGTTATGGTGCCGAAGCTATAAGGCATGTCGAGAATTGGTATTTGTGGACAAAGGGACATGATGAGGAGTTTCCAAGAGATGATACATTTGAGCGAAGTCGATTGGAAAGATTGGAACAAAGATTGAAAGCCAGGGAGAGACAGAATCTAATGGTAGACTGGCTTGCATTCCATCTTTGGGATGGTGAATCCAGACAACAGGAACAGCAAGAACGGATAACGGATCTAGAACTTAAAATAAAAAGGATACAGGATACAGTGGAGGAGACAAATGCACAACTGCCCTCGAAATTAGGAAGAAAGTGACAGTTGTCCCATCTGAATCCCATTTGTCTCCCCAAAAAGGACGGTACAGAGAATTTTTTCGTGTTTCAGGAGATAACGAGATATTGCAGTGGCAACTCAGGGATGTAGAGATGCAGCCCAGCAATACAAGTGCACAGGTGCACAGACCAGCCAACGACAGAAACTGGTGTTTCAAGTGTGGACGGATGGGACATTGGAAAAGAGGATGTCCGTATACCAACAGGAAGACAAGTTCATAGGGTAAACCAAGATCAAGGGTACCAGTGCTGACCGATACCTCAGACAACGATTAGGCCTTCATTGCGGCAAATCCCAAATGACGATTGGCCTCAACAAATTAGATTACTGGACAAACATGAATAACTGTCGATGATTCTTGTGTCTGAAAAGTTTTTTCGGAGCAAGAATTATTCATTTTTTCTTTTGCTTGTAAGCAAATTGATAATTAATTGATCAAATGCCGAAATTGGATCTTTTATGTTGGGCACAAAATTTTAAATTTACAAAGTTTGGAACAATTGCTTTGCAATTTTTTTTGCAAACCAAGTGACAAGAGTCACATGATGATCAGGTGGGAATTTCGGACTATTGTTCCGCACGATTGATAGGTCAGTGGTCGACTGACATGCAAATGGGTGTGTAGTCAAATTTGGATAAATTATTGTGGAAACTGAAAGGGTAATTTCAATGTGACATCATAGGGGTTTTCTAAGAATAGACTTTTAGTCTATTTGTGTATTAGCATTTTAAATTTGATGGACAAATTTTATGAAATTGAAATAAAATTGACACCCATCTTGATCTGTAAATAATGGTTCCAACGCAAACAAATATGCATAATGCATGTGTGTGTGTGTTTTTGTGTATCAATCTTACAAGATTTTTGACACCGACAGTGTGCCTTGTCTGAAAATAGATAGTTCCATGGGGATGGGATCGCATATCGAGAGAATTCGTAAAATAAAAATAGAAATATAATTTGATTATGAAAATTATCACTTTTGTCAAGGGAGATGGAGAATAAAGATTTGATTTGCTGAGTTATGAGCAGCTATTCATTAATAGTGAAAATTGGGAGTAATCTTGGGATTCCATTGTGATAGAATTTATATGAGAATCAAAGCTATTTATGGATATGAGCTTCATAAAAATGTGGGAGTACAAAATTAGCCAAATTTTGGAGAGGTCTTACACTGACTTCCCAGAGTACTCTGCTCACGGATTTTATATATATATAAACTTAAATTTTATCAGAATATAAATTGGGCTGTATGTATGGATGTGTATAAGGCATAGATGATATGGGAAAATAGTAAAGGAAATTTTGCTGGTTTGAACTATTGTGAGTTTTGAGTTCTGGAGTTCAAACAAAGTCACTGGTTAACAGATGAGAATGGATAGTAAATAAATTCTTCGATGCTGGGTAAATTAAGTACGATATTACTAAGACTTATGAGAGCTATTGTTCTTCCTTACAGCAGTGGAAAATTATTGGGGAAAAAAAAAAATTAGATCCAACATAATGAATCTATAAATGAATGTGATAGGGATAATATCCTCAATTTGTACTAATTATTTGATTGTGGGTAAAGGAATTAATTTATCGTAGTGAATTGTTAACAGCAGCCTGAAAATGTCTTGAGAGTGTGCATCCATGTAATCAGAAATCCCAGATTTGTTTTTACAAACAACATTTTGTAGAGGTCTTGTGTGGACGAGCACTTCCTTGGTAGATAAAAAACGGTACTGCATGCTGGCAGCCACTTTTGCGGCCAGTTAGGCCAAACAAATTGAGAGGAAATTGTAGTTAAATACGTAAGTTACACATGGCTATTTGTAAAAAGGAAATTTGTTGAGATGGGAAACATTTTTCGAAGGTTTATTAAAGTGTTATAATATGACATGTGGCAAAGCAAACTATTGGATGGGAAAATTAGATCTGGTTATAGAACAAATTTATTGACCCCTTGAAGTTAATTCTTCGAATCATTGTTTCACTGGCATTTTTGTTCACATTGGAAATAGTTTGGTAGAGCGTTGGTTAAAACCTTTGGTTGCGGTATCTTGGAACGAATTGATAAACCATAGGAGATTGATAAGAATAGAAACAAATATGGACCCAAAATAGAAAGTTGGATTCATACCTCTCATTGCAAGCAAGTACATGGGGCTAAGGTGGACGATCCCACAGAAAATGAGGCTGCACCTAGCAGCCCAGCAGAACATTCAGTGGCGGATAAATGATAGTCGTGATTTACATTCATTTGAATTACATTTTAACACCCCTTGCATTGATAAACATTACAATTTCAACATTTAATATTCCTACTTGAATTAGGGAAGATAGTGACATTTATTTGCCTACATGACATACCATTATCTACTGATATTAGCGCAACATGAGGGATAATGTATCACAACTACACTCATGATTAGGGGATTTAGTTCGACCCCGGGAGATAGGGGGATCAGGGTAAGACAAATAATCTGATTTATGTTACATATTAAGGGATTTTCTTTATTTACCTTTTAGGAAGCTTGTTAGTTTGGTATATAATGTTGAATGTCATTGACATATAATTAGGTTATAGGTATGAACATATACAAGGGGTAGCTCACATGTTTTACAGATGGCTACAGGTGGGACAAGAGGGAGCAAGATACCACGATTATATAAAAGGGGGTGCCTTTGCATGGTTGGGAAACATATTTGGAGGAGTAGCAGCTAAGATACTCAAATACTTGTTTGTTGGTTTAGTAGTTATATTGACAATTGTTTTAGTGGTGGCTTGCTTGAAAGCCTTAGTGACGGTGTGTTTGAATAAAGTAACCAACAACACAATTGTTACATATTTATGTGAATGTATGTGAATTACCATTCAGGTCTTTGCTTATCCGTGTGTAGTATATTAAGTTGTTGTGTAGTTGTTGTGGTTGGAGGGTCAGGAGCCCTTCTGAGGGAGTGGCCGGAAACGGAAGTGACCGGAAATGGAAGAAAAAAAGACACGAGGGAAAAAAGGACGAGTATTATTCTTCTTCGCCCCGCTCCGACCAAAAAGGCGGGATCGACCTTGCGCTGCGTGGAAAAGCGGCGTTCCGAAGCCTGTCTGGCGAGAGGAATCACCGGGACGTGTACCTGCCCGGTGGAGACGTCAAGTGACGTGGGGCCGTGCATCGACCCGCGTCTGGTATCGTTCGCGGCACCGTCTAAACAGACGCGTGCGGGTCGCACGTTGGGGCCCAGCGCGCCTTGCAAGCGGCGTGGGGTTTGGCTTGCTCTACCGTACCCGCTCCGCGTGGCCACGAGGGGCTGCAGCCATGGTGCCTGGTACGATACCTGCCCGGTGGAGAAACGTCCACCCGGGGTTCGTTCAACCGCCCGAGTGCGGAGACGCCGACCAGTATCTTGGTCAGGAGGGGCCCAGAGACATTGTGAGGAGCAGAGACCGAAAGGGGGTGTGAGTACTCACCGGGACACACATATATAAGATGGCCATCTTACTCATAGGGAATTGATTGTGGCTGGGAAATATTGTTGATGGTTGTGTATTGTTGATTGCTCGGGGAAAATCTCCGTGGTTGTGTCATTGGAATTGTATGGTATCATTACCATTGGAAATATATCCTTGAACATCAGTTGTCTCCTGGGTGAAATTCATATGGATTGCGTGGCGAAAGCGCATATATAATACAGCTTGCTGGCGGAGTTCCTCTCACGGTCCGGGGGTCACCGAGACCAGGTATTCACCGAGGGGACCACGTAACAGAATTGGGGGCTCGTCCAAATTACGATTTGCGGTTTCGCAATTGGGTCTACGTCCGGGATTTAAAATTGTATAAAATAATAAAATAATAATATTTTTTATTAATTAAAATTTATTAATTAATTATTAATTGGTAAAAATTTTTTTGAGAAATTGGGGTAAAGTCTTGGGTGAAGGTTAGCAGGTGTTAACGATAGGCACCATGGCGTTTGTGGCACAGAACTTTGGGGTAACCCCGAGTGAGGCACAGTTCCGAGCGTTGCTAAAGTCGGACCTCTTGAAATTGGCCAAACATTTTAACTTGGAGGTCCGAACTAATTTGAGGAAGGCAGAGTTGCAGGCCACGGTGATACAATCTATGGTGGGATTAGGAACATGGGACGAGTTAGCCTGGGAGTGGCTACCCGAAGAACCAGAAGATGTTGAGCTCCGGAAACTGGAGTTGCAATTACGGAGCCAGGAACGGATTAAAGAAGAAGAAAGGAAAGCAGAAAAGGAAAGAGCAGAAGAAGAAAGGAAAGCAGAAAAGGAAAGAGCAGAAGAAGAAAGGAAAGCAGAAAAGGAAAGAGCAGAAGAAGAAAGGAAAGCAGAAAAGGAAAGAGCAGAAGAAGAAAGGAAAGCAGAAAAGGAAAGAGCAGAGGAAAGGAGAGTGGAACGAGAACTCCAGGAAAGGATGAAAACAGAGGAAAGGAAAGCAGAAGCAGAGGAGAGAAAAGCGGAAAGGGAATTAAAGGAACGTGACATGGAGCTTCAGCAAGAAATCAAATTCAAGGAGCTGGAGTTAATGAGAGAACGGGGAGAGGCACCACCCTTGCTGACGGGGTCGACACCTAACCAGAAAACCTGGGATGTGGGCAGACATGTGAGGCTGGTTCCACCGTTCAGTGAAAAAGAAGTCGCGAAATTTTTTCCACACTTTGAGAAAGTGGCTCGACAATTAAACTGGCCGGAGGAGGCCTGGACCATACTCGTGCAAAGTGTGCTGGTGGGGAAAGCTCAGGAAATTTATTCGGCGCTACCAATGGACCAATGTGCAGATTATGAGGTACTGAAGAAGCACATCCTCAAGGCCTATGAGTTGGTTCCGGAAGCTTACAGGCAAAAATTCAGGAATGCCAGGAAGAGGGAGAGTGAGACCCATGTGGAGTTTGCCAGAGTGAAAGAAAACATGTTTGATCGGTGGTGTGAGTCAAAAGGAGTCGGGAAAGACTTCGAGACATTGCGGGACTTGATCCTGGTGGAGGAATTCCAGCAGTGTGTCCACGAGGACATCAAAGTGTACCTGCAGGAAAAAAAGGTACCAAAGTTGTGGGACGCAGCCACCATGGCAGATGATTATGCCTTAACCCACCGAATAGGGGTCCACGAACCTAACTCCTCGCCTAGATCTCCGCAGGGGAGGTGGGGAACAGCAGGTGCGGAGAACGACCATACATGGCGGCGGCCTCGAGATGATTATGGGGACAACTATGATACCCCACCGGTTCGAAATCAGAGGGATGCGGGCCCAAGACAAACTTATAGTTCGGGGGGCCCGAGGCAGACCCCGAGTTTTTCCTCCGGGCCTACTTGCGCGTTTTGCAAGAAACCTGGACACTTGATGTCCAGTTGTTACCTCATGAAAAGGGACAACCCAGAGCGGAGTCCGACTATTACAACTCCGAATGCGATGGCTAGCGTAAGAAATCGCCATCAAAAGGGTTACCAACCATTTATTTCAGAGGGGTTTGTGTCACTGGATGGAGCCTCGACTAACCGGAGACCGGTTAGGATATTGAGGGACACAGGGGCCCATCAATCTTTAATGCTTGAAGGCATTTTGCCATGGTCCGAGGAGACGGCAACGGGGGATAGTGTTCGTTTACAGGGGATCGGGGGCGGTGTTAGTGCTCCCCTTCATGTCATCCATTTGGAGTCCGATTTGGTGTCAGGACCGGTCACCGTCGGTTTACAAGCCACGCTTCCTGTAGAGGGTGTATCTGTGGTTATCGGGAATGATTTGGCCGGGGGTCAAGTTTATGGTAACCTGAGGGTTGGTAAAGAGCCCAGCAGGGAGAATAACACCACACCAGCTCGGGATGGCGACAAAAGTGCCAAGTTATTTGTAGGGGGACTGAACTTCAAAACAGAGGAAGAAGTTCTGACCTCCGTCTTCAACAGATATGGGCCGCTGGTGGAAGTGCGGTTGGTAAGAGACTGGGAAACGCAACAGTCAAGAGGGTTCGGCTTTGTCACGTTTGCCAGCACAAAAGACGCCAGAGAGGCAGAGAAGAATTGGAATGGCAAGGATTTGGAGGGTCGGACCATAACAGTAGGGAAGGCATTTCGTAGGCGTCGAGAGGTCTACAGGAGAGGACAACTGGGCGGTAGTTTTGGTGGTGGCCACAATCAATATTATTATGGAGGCTCCCTGAGTTACGGCCGCTCCCGAAGGAAGGATGGGCAAAGTAGTGGCCGAGAAGGAGACCGCTATTCATGGGACTACAGGGACCAGTGGTCCCACCCTAATAATTATTGGGGAAGTTCTGAGAAGTTGAAGCACTGAAGGCGGCGGAGCCGCCGAGCCAAGATTCCTACACGAATTAACCGTGAACGCCGTTCCTAAAGGCGTCCATGTAGTGAACTTTCATGCACGGACTAACCGTGAACTCCACGTTCCTCAAGGCGCCCATGTAGAGAACTTTCCTGCACGGACTAACCGTGAACTCCGCGTTCCTAAAGGCATCCATGTAGTGAAAACTCGGCTTGGCCTCCCAGAAAAGTGCTATCGAGTGGCTTAACTTTGGATCTTTGATCAACCCCTTAACCTTCATTCACAAGAAACTGGCGGTCAAAGTCAGAGGGTCAGGAGATGGAGTTTGATTTGGCAGGGACAATGTCGTTGCTGGTGCTTAGTCCAGAGTGAGTAATCTGGAGGGGTTGTGGTGAAATTTTGGTTGCTTTATTTTTAAGTGATAACTGTGCCCGGGGGCAACTGATAATGTGGGGGGGGGGGGGGGGGGTTGAGTTATCTGGTTTGTTTCTCCAAATTGGCCGGCAAAGAAAGTTTTCGCTGGGTTCAAACTTTCTTTCTTGAAGGGGGGGAGTGTTACATATTTATGTGAATGTATGTGAATTACCATTCAGGTCTTTGCTTATCCGTGTGTAGTATATTAAGTTGTTGTGTAGTTGTTGTGGTTGGAGGGTCAGGAGCCCTTCTGAGGGAGTGGCCGGAAACGGAAGTGACCGGAAATGGAAGAAAAAAAGACACGAGGGAAAAAAGGACGAGTATTATTCTTCTTCGCCCCGCTCCGACCAAAAAGGCGGGATCGACCTTGCGCTGCGTGGAAAAGCGGCGTTCCGAAGCCTGTCTGGCGAGAGGAATCACCGGGACGTGTACCTGCCCGGTGGAGACGTCAAGTGACGTGGGGCCGTGCATCGACCCGCGTCTGGTATCGTTCGCGGCACCATCTAAACAGACGCGTGCGGGTCGCACGTTGGGGCCTAGCACGCCTTGCAAGCGGCGTGGGGTTTGGCTTGCTCTACCGTACCCGCTCCGCGTGGCCACGAGGGGCTGCAGCCACGGTGCCTGGTACGATACCTGCCCGGTGGAGAAACGTCCACCCGGGGTTCGTTCAACCGCCCGAGTGCGGAGACGCCGACCAGTATCTTGGTCAGGAGGGGCCCAGAGACATTGTGAGGAGCAGAGACCGAAAGGGGGTGTGAGTACTCACCGGGACACACATATATAAGATGGCCATCTTACTCATAGGGAATTGATTGTGGCTGGGAAATATTGTTGATGGTTGTGTATTGTTGATTGCTCGGGGAAAATCTCCGTGGTTGTGTCATTGGAATTGTATGGTATCATTACCATTGGAAATATATCCTTGAACATCAGTTGTCTCCTGGGTGAAATTCATATGGATTGCGTGGCGAAAGCGCATATATAATACAGCTTGCTGGCGGAGTTCCTCTCACGGTCCGGGGGTCACCGAGACCAGGTATTCACCGAGGGGACCACGTAACACAATGATAACGCATGTTGTGACAAATGAGGAAAGAAATGTGGAACCACAAGAGGAAGACTTTTATGGCGACATAAATACTGAGATTAAAAGATTAAATCAAGTGATGTTGCAAATGAATACAGTAGAATTAAGATAATGGCATAACGACAATGTTATGAGTTGTGTCAATTACAAGATCAGTGAACTCATATCACCACGAGTGACACACTAAGAAAAAAAAGGGAAAAGAAAAAGTGGAGAGGAATTATGGTAATAATACATTATGCTTAATTTGTTGGTTTGGGAAAATTGTTGTTGGGAATTAGATATTCCCGTTTGTGATTGTAATCATATACAATTTATTTTCTTAGAGTAGTGCTAAAATACCTGCATGAGTTAATTTTTGAACTATACACAAAGAATTAAGTTAAGCACCCCCCCCCCGTTTTTTTTCAACCTCGCACATTACAAGTTTGTTGTCGTCAAAACAGTGTAATATACCCATGATATTGCTATATTTTCTGGAGAAGTGATATTATGGTCACATAAAAACATAACAATCATGCCGTTTTCAATATTTTATTCTGAATAATTTAAGGTGAAATTTTTTGGGAATTTTAGGCATATTTGCACCTCAATTTAAGTATGGAGCTATAGGTCCATCACGGACAGTGTGGATGACGTTTATGTTTTCTAACGTACAGTCATTGTTCTGAGAAGACCTCTAGCGATCTTTGCGTCAATAACGTGTGTAGGACCCACGTGATCGGATCACTGACTCAACCCTACGTCTCATAGACCCTGTGTATCTGCATTTCATCAATGGATAATTGCTAATGTCATACCAATCATTATTTGATCTCACATACCTTAGAATATATGCCAATGTATACATATACACAAAGAATATATATTAGGGGGTGCTTACCTTAATTCGTTGTGTAGGGGTGCTTAACTTAATTCTTTGTGTATATATTAACCTGAAAGCATTTGTGGATGCTATTCTTAGTTTAGTAGTGAAATACATACCTGATTGAATATTATTTGTGTGACGCATATAAATGAATATAACTTTTAAATGTTTTAAGGAAAAACAACAAATTGCTGAATGTGAAACTGTCGGAAGACATACATGATTATGCTGATTTCATGGTAAGATGTACCCTATCTGATTCAGTGTGTGTGGAAAGCAGATTCAGATGTGACTGAGCATAAGGATAAGACGAGATCACATTTGAAGGGGGTGCTAACGGAATTGGGAAGAAGTTCGAGAAAGAAAATTTGTGGCTAAAAAGGAAGTTAATCGTGGCATACACCCTCTTTCTCAAAGAATGATGAAGACATTCTCCTGTATAACTTGGAGATGGATGCTTACCTTCACCAAGGAAATTTATGTGACCACTTGCCTGGATCACACTGCAACATATGAAGGAAAGGTGATCACTTACTCTTGTTTGAAGGCTTCGAACATTCATCACATCAGAAGTTGCAGGACAACGACATTTTACCTGCAACCTCTGCGAAATGCGGGGACATATGTTATTACTTCACCAACTTCCGGGGAGCCAGCATGGAGCTGCAAACCAATGGCTGTGCCTTTTCACAACAGCTGTGCACGATTCTGCGGGCCACTCCTGGTATGGACCATGGATCACCTGAACACCATGGTCCCAACATCATTGTGGATGCATCCGGCATCCCTGTTCCACATCTTGCTGGCCAATCAACGTCACACCAATACTTGCTGCCCACTCACAATGAGGGAGGAGGCAAGTCGACTACAACTGGGCGAAGGCCTTGTTCAGGAATTACTATGGTTTACAGCAAAAGTGGCAAGAATGCTACATGGAGAGCAGGGTCAGTCTATGACTCCGCACTGTTACCATAACAGCCAAATCCTACACGAAGTAGTGCAGGTGTTATGACGACAGAAAATGTTTCATACCTGGATTCAAACACAAGCGATCAGCCCTTCCTTTCAAACAAAGAGTCAACATTTGTGTGGAGGCAAACGTTTTTTTGCCAGATGTTGCAGATGCTTTACAAAACTTGAAAATGAAGTGAAATTGTTTTGTCTTGGTGATGGTGAAGTGTTGTTTTGAAAAGATATTTGTGATGCAAATGCAATAGATTGAACAATATGGAAGGAGTCAATGACCAACGAAATGTTTTGTGATTCCCTGAAGGATGACGGTGTATGCCTAAGGGAATTTAATTACCAAAGTTGTGGTTTGAGTACTTGTATTGATATTTACTTGTAGTGATTGATTATTTACTTATACTTGTATTGATGTTTACTTGTAGTGATTGATTGTTTACTTATATTGATGTTTAGATTAATGGTTAATATAAACAAAAACAAAAAAATGAGGGAATTGTGGAAGTACTGTACGGTATTGATATACTGTACTGCATGGTATTAAATGTACTCCAGCATTGATCAAAACTAATATGGAAGTAGAGATCTTGTTGATCGTTGGAATTGGAACACGAAGCAGAGAAACTATTTCGTAAATGAATGTCATGAATGTATCTCTTGGGAATGGTAATCTCTTGTCCACCTGGTCACAGCCCCAGGCTGGAGCACCCCCTTCAATTGTGAGGCAAATGGAAACTCGCAGCAGGGGGGGAGCGAACCGGCTCCGATGAGGCGAGCGTGGATGACCTCGGGGCATTTGCGGAGAAGGGATTAGCGCGACAAGGCCCATAAAGACAGAAAAAATACTTTGAGTGAGGATCACTTGCCATCAGAAGCCCTGCCCGATGGAATGAACGAGTACGGCGCTGCGGAGGAACATTGGCTGAGAAAGAGGGACTATGCGGATAGAGTTATCTGGTCCATTGAGTTAATGGTAGTTATCAGTATTTGAAACAAGTGAATTATTAAGTTAATAAAGCTTTGCTTTGGTAAAAGCTGTTTGGTCATATCGTAGCTTCCTGAGTCAAATAACTATTCCCGAACAGCGGCAAATGCAGTTGGCAATTGAGGCTTTGCACTTGACAGGAGATTCTACCTTATTTAAATTTGATGCAATGCAGAGTCAACTAATGGGAAACACAGCCTTCAACTACATAGAATAAGGAGATAACTATTTAGAAGGGTATATGATTTGCTACGTGCATGTATATGGACTAAGAGGACGACCTTTGACCTTTTACACTACGGAGGGTGATATTTACAACAATTCATTACACTTACAACAATACCAAAAAACCCACAACAATACTCAAATCCACAACAATACATATATATATACATACATACATACATATATATATATATATATATATATATATATATATATATATATATATATATATATATATATATATATATATATAGTGTAACGAATGTGGAAACGTTACAATGTGAACGTTACAAAAGTACGGTAACACCCTGTTAATGTAAATAATGGTCGCAGTCGGCCTCCTAGTTAATTCCATGAAACTTACACGCAGGTCACGATATATCTTTTAAATAGTGTATTTCCTTATTCCATGTAGGCTAAATATGTGTTTCCCACTAGATTGACTTTGCATTGTATCAAACAAAATAAGCGTAGGCCCTTCCAATTTCCCCAAAACCTCCCTTCCAATTGCCTTCCGCATTTTGGGCGGTTTTCTTCAACCACCATTGGCCACGAGGTAGGGTTGGGGAAGAAAGGCGTGTCTCCACCTCGTCATAAGGGGGGAGGAGTGAGCCAGCCCTAACAGCCAATCAGCACCGCGGTGAGCGACCCGGTAGGCGTGCCCTCGGAGCCGGCGGCTTGATTTCGCCCGAGGTGATAAAAGCGACTGTAAGGGACTGCTTTACCAGAGGCCTTGGGAGATGACCTGGGAGATGAGCAAAGAGGCTGCACCAAGAGGAGCGGTGAGATGCGAAATGCTCCAAGCCAAAGAGGAGAGGTACTCGGCAAGGAAACCAGCTTTGGAGAGACGCGCTGAAAGGAGGGAGACGGCTCCACCACAAGAAGAGGAGCAGGTGTGCCGAACCAGCGCGTGACGTCTACCGCAGCGGATACACGACGGAGGGTTTCCCGCCAAAACCGCGAGGAATTGCGAGCTGCTGCCTCCCGACTTTGCCTCCCTCTCAAGCAATCCACCTCAAGCCCTACCTGCCTGCATTATCCCCTGTGTAAGTGTGAACGTCCTGTCCTGCTCGTTGTCTTGGGGTTAAGTAAAAATGAATAGTGTAAGTTAACGATTCGCTGTGTTACTGCTTCTTCCATCCATTGCTGTGTGTGTATAATAAATCTGTTCTTCCTCCGTATTCTTCTTCTTCTTCTTTTTCATTCTCTTTCGGTCGCTTTAGAGGTTTCCCGATTGAATATCTGTGGGGCGATCTGGTCAACGTCGGGTGGAATCGGGTTCTAATCGGGGAGTAACTGTTCGGACGCGGTTAAATACACCACCGCTCGGTCAATATAACATCTAAAGCCGCGTCTGTAACATTTGGTGTCGAGGAGTTGGATTCGGACCTGGGACTAAATTTGTTAGGCCCAAATTTTGGAACACCAATTGTACTATTAGAGTAACAATTGGTGTCGAGGAGGGAGATCGGACCCGAAATCGGACCCAAAGCGCGCTTAACGCGCTCAAAATTACAAGCTGCCGAAATTTATTTTGTTTTATAAAACCCGAATTTTGAGATCGCGCCATGGACAATCAAGGCGATCGGATGTCGGTGGGGGAAATAGACGGGTTAGGGGTAACCCAGGACTTAGGGAAAGAAAGGGAGGAGGAGAGCAATGAGGAGGCGGTTGAGGGGGTATCAGGCGCGCAAAGAGGCGCCTCGCACGAGCGCGCGGTAGCCGAGCCCGCTGTATCAGCGGGCTTTAACATGCAGCAGTTCATGGCACGGTTTAGCGAATACATGGCACAGTCGAAGTGCGACAACGAAAAAAGAGCCAGGGAAATGGAGGGAATGGAAAACAGAATGGGGGAGCGACTAGGAAATCAAATCGGGGAGTTAGACAAGAAAATTGGGAAGTTAGACAATAATTTTGAGGGGTTAGACAAGAAAATTGGGAAGTTAGACAATAATTTTGAGGGGTTAGATAACGGGATAAAAGAGGTGAAAAATGGGTTAATGGGGTTAGAAAATAGGATGGAGGACAAATTGCGGGAAATAGGGGAACAATCTGCCAGGGAAATCAAACAAATGCGAGAGCAGATAGAGGAGGTGAAAATAGGGGTAAAAACCAAACTGGATGCTCAGAGGGATGAATTGGGACAGATGAGGGTGGCATCTACAAAAGAGATGGAGGAAATACGACGAGGGGTAAGTGAGGAGGTTTCGGGGCTACGCGAGGAGGTAAAGCGAGGTGAGAAGCGTATGGAGAAAGAGGTGAGAAATAATACGGCTAAGTTACAAGGGGGAATAGTAGATCTGACGAAGGGAGTAGAACAGCTGACAGTCGGACAAAGGGAACTAGCGGACCAAGTGGAAAAGAACACTGCAATCATCGGGGGTTTGAAAGCGACACAAAAAGAAATTAAAAACGAATTAATAGCGACACAGAGGCAATGTCAGATGGTACGTGAGGAACTGACAATGAGGGTGGACGAGGTGACAGAGATAATGGAGACAAAGGACCGAGAGGTGAGGACGCACATCGAAACGGTTAAGGTAGCCTTAGAGGACGAACTTGAGGAGATGCACCGAGAAATAAAAGAGGTTAAACAAAAATTAGAGGAAGTGGAAGAAGAGGTGAGTGAAATTAAGAAGAGACGGACAGAAACTAAGAGAGAAATAAAGGAGGAGATAGCGGAATATGTGCAAGGTCGGTGCTCAACTCATAATGTGATGCTCACTAACCAAATAAAGAGTTTGCAGGTGGCAAAGGAGGTGCGGAGACGAAGTACGGAGGTGAGTGGCAATGTATATGATGTGAGGAAAGCTTCAGTCGGCTTGGGGATTGGTTTGGATCCGGGTGTTCGTGAAAGGCCGTTGGTGAAGTGTGTGACAGGTCAGGTGTGCGAAAAAAGAGGTGTGCGAGAATGTCCGACCATGGGGTGTGTGGGGAAAAAGTGCACGCCGAGGAGTGAGTGTGCCGTCAAGAGTGAGTTGGTCGAAGCGCGTGTGCGAGGGGGTACATGGAAGCGCGGTGTGGTGAGTGTTACGGAGGAAGTAACGAGAGAGTGTACACCTGTGGTGAGTGTTACAGAGGATGTAACGAGAGAGTGTACACCTGTGGTGAGTGTTACAGAGGATGTAACGAGGAAGTGTACGCCTGTGGTGAGTGTTACAGAGGATGTAACGGGAGGGTGTGCGCGAGAAAGGTGTGTAACGGACGGGTGCATGAGGAAAGAGTGTGCCGTCGAGAGTAAGGGTGAGTGCGCTGTCAAGAGTGGAGGTGAGAGTAGTGAGAGTGAAACGGAGCGTGAGTTGGTTGTGACAGGTGAGCGAGGATGTACACCTGGAATGGAAGGATGCACACCTGGAATGGTAGAGCGTGTGTGGGGATGCACACTTGAGTTGGTCGTGAGGCACGCGGTTGGGTGTGCGGGTGAGAGCACACCTGTGATTGTCACAAAGGAGGTGACCGAGAAAGGGGCGCGAAGAGGTGTGTTGGTGAGGTGTGCGAGCGACGAATGTGTGCCAAGGTGTTCGGTGGTCAGGTGTGTGACCAAGTCGGTGAGCGGAATGAGTGTACTGAGGTGTGTTAGAGAAGGTACGACCAAGAGCAGGGAGACGGCTGCATGTATGAGCAAGAAAGGGGTAGCGTATGCATGTAAGCGTCCAGGTGAAGCGTCGACGGTAACCGGTTTACCGGTTAGGGCGACTTATAGCCGAATCGGGCCCTCGGTGCACGTCGGGCAGCTTCGCGTGCCGCGAGGACCAGCGGGGATCCGAACCACGGCGGTTTCGAAAGAACCGCCGTACGCGATCCACGCTGTGCCTCGCTTGGAACGGCCACGTCCGGGCTCCACTAGGCGGAGCGGGCAGCTGGATAGGAAGGGTCGTCATGGCGACCACGTTTTGTTGAGACGTGCCGGCAGGTCGAGATCGGGACATTGGATGGCTCCACGCCGAGGTGGTGCGTGGGATCTCGGCCCGGGTAAGCCCCCGCCCCTGCCCCGAATGCGGGACGCATCCAGCCGCCGGCACAAAATAATCCGCGTTCATTGCTCGGCTGTACAAAGCCGGGCTGTAGACGTGAATTGGCGCACCGAGAGGATGTAATAAGTAGACGGGTGATGGTGATAGTGATAGTGATTTAAAACGAAATTTAGAAAAGTGAGTAGAATTGGCAGTAAATGGAAAATTTTTGAATTGGTTGGAATCTGGACGAACAAAATTGATAGTGAGAGACCCCCGATGTGGTGGGATGGCAAATCCACCATCCCTCACAGACGTGGGGGCAAATGCGCAATATTTTATGGGGTGGCTATGACAACCGAGCCAGGGAGGGCTTGGATAATTGTAGGGATCTAGCGAAGATGACATTAGGTAACGTTAAGTTTAGTTAGTGACTGATACCTGTAGTGGGGACGCAGGTAGATTAGTGTGGATTATAATGACGTGGGAGCGCAATAGTTTAAAGGGACGACTGGGAAGCGCAAGTTTCAGAGGGGAGTAGTTAGCTGAGATGATGCCGTGTGTGTGAGGATTGAACAGGTGAGAATGGAACAGGTGTGATTGCACAGGTGTGCAACTGAACAGGTGTGTGGAGCAGTGTATGAGGGAGTAGTGGTGATTGCGTGTTGTGTTGACCAAATGGTCCAGGAAGAAAGGAGGGTGCAGGTGGCACCAGGTGTGAGGGCACAGGTGTGCAACAACAGGTGTATGTGGCTGTGTGGAATAAATGGTAGTGTGGAATATCTGGAGTATTGGAATGGATGGTCGTGGAGTGAGAATGGTGGAAATTGTGGAGTGGAGTGGATGGTGCGAAGGTGTGAATGGGGGAAGAGTGGACCCCCATCACGGATACCCGGGGCGGGTAGTGTAAGTGTTAGGTAGATGGTACAGGTAAATTGTGGTTGGATATTGGCATCTGTGGTGCGGGTGACAGAATGGTATTTGGATGGGTGCATTAGTGTTGTGGAAATGGCTGGGCGTGTAGCCTGTTAGTGTGTGTAGTTGGTTTGGACGCTCCACCACTGTAAGGATGTCGGCCAGGTGAGGCCGCAGGTGGGCTCTGGGAGCCGGTAGTAGTTGTTGGGGATGGGGCCCGAGGATCCGGAGGACGGACCCGGGTAGCCCAGTGCCAGAGGGCACCGAGTGGGGTGACAAAGCCAGGAGGGGCCTGCCCCAGTTAGATAGGTTAGGGTGAGGAGCTAGGTAAGCTCGGGTGGCAACTACAGTGGTGGAGGTGTGCAGGTGGGTAGACCTGTTGGGAGAGCTAGACGTCGCAGCCCAGAAATTGTGCGAGAGCACCGGGAGATGAATCGGGGGAGTGAGACCCCAAATTGAGAGGCACCACAGTTTGGTCAATGGGAATTGGTTTTTAGAACCCATAGTGTAAGTTGGCCAATGGATTGGCAGGGAAAGACCCCGGGGTAGTGTAAAGTGTGTTAAAGTCATTTAGAAAATAGTTAGGATGAAGGATCTCCTCGCACCATCTGCATCCACTCACCTGAGGTGACAGGTACTCCACACCATGCCATGTTTTGATTATTTTTTATGATGCAAATGTTTGGATTGTGAGACGCATCATGACGTGGGTGTGACATTGTGCGTAATTCCATCTCTCCCTCCTTATGAGGATTGATGATGAATTGGTGATGGCAAATTTTGAAGTAGAGGGATCGTGGTGACGAATTTGGTATAGGGGAAATATGGGGAAGACGTGACAGTAGTGACAAATTGGTAATGTGTAGATTTTGTACATATGGGGTAAGGGCAAGGGCAAGGGTAGGGTAGGTGACAGGGGGGTGACGTACGGTAGGGACGAGCTTTCTCACTTCGCCCTCCGTACGCATTTCGCCTTGCATTGCCTTATTGACGTGTACCCTTGTGACCTTACCCCTCGCTCAATTGTCTTTCTTTTGTCTCCCACATGACCTGTGCGCCATTGGGTGCCGATGGGAGCGTGCGTGAGGTGGCCATTGTGCACCTGAGATTCCCAGAACCAGCATGCATTGCGTTGATGTACCACTTTATGGACCGCTGTTCTGCGGCCAAGTCCCACTTGATGGACCCCAGGTTCTGGGGCAGGGCACCTCTGTTGGAGACCGGCCATAGTGGCCAGGGAATCTTGCTTGCGGACCTCGGTAAGGCGGCACCTATGCCAAACAGGTGGACCACCCTTAGTTGGCCCCTGAGGCCCTAAATAAAAATGGACACAAGTTGTGCTTTTTATTATTTCCAACTAGGCCGCATGAAGCCAGAAGACGTCGGGAAGAACATCGGCCCAGCAGAGAAAGAGAAGACCACCACCAGTTGTTTTGTTGTGTTTATTATGAACCATGGTGACTGCGCACCGAGTGGTGCTTTTGGTGCTTTGTGGTGCTTTTGGTGCTTTTGGGTGCTTTGGTGGTATTGGCACTGGTGCATCGATGCAATGCGTGCTGTCTCCTCCCTCCCAACAGGAATTTATTTCTCTTGTTCCCTAAAAAAAAAAAAAAAAACACAGGTCCTGGGTTGCGTTGTAAATAAGAAATCACATCATTGTAAATAATGCTCCCCACCGTAAATGTATAGTTTGAGAATAATTCCGTAATTCGGTTAGCTGTGGGCTTGAGTCTGTTAGACAGGGTGCAATGCAATAGGGGGACATACTTATTTGTGTTTTAAGATTGTCACACTCAGGGTCAGGTTAATTGTAGAGGGAATTACACCTACGTGTCACACTAAGTTAAAGTTTAGTAGGCCCGAGGCCGGGCCTGAAGAAAGGAGGGTGCAGTGTAACGAATGTGGAAACGTTACAATGTGAACGTTACAAAAGTACGGTAACACCCTGTTAATGTAAATAATGGTCGCAGTCAGCCTCCTAGTTAATTCCATGAAACTTACATGCAGGTCACGATATATCTTTTAAATAGTGTATTTCCTTATTCCATGTAGGCTAAATATGTGTTTCCCACTAGATTGACTTTGCATTGTATCAAACAAAATAAGCGTAGGCCCTTCCAATTTCCCCAAAACCTCCCTTCCAATTGCCTTCCGCATTTTGGGCGGTTTCTTCAACCACCATTGGCCACGAGGTAGGGTTGGGGAAGAAAGGCATGTCTCCACCTCATCATAAGGGGGGAGGAGTGAGCCAGCCCTAACAGCCAATCAGCACCGCGGTGAGCGACCCGGTAGGCGTGCCCTCGGAGCCGGCGGCTTGATTTTGCCCGAGGTGATAAAAGCGACTGTAAGGGACTGCTTTACCAGAGGCCTTGGGAGATGACCTGGGAGATGAGCAAAGAGGCTGCACCAAGAGGAGCGGTGAGATGCGAAACGCTCCAAGCCAAAGAGGAGAGGTACTCGGCAAGGAAACCAGCTTTGGAGAGACGCGCTGAAAGGAGGGAGACGGCTCCACCACAAGAAGAGGAGCAGGTGTGCCGAACCAGCACGTGACGTCTACCGCAGCGGATACACGACGGAGGGTTTCCCGCCAAAACCGCGAGGAATTGCGAGCTGCTGCCTCCCGACTTTGCCTCCCTCTCAAGCAATCCACCTCAAGCCCTACCTGCCTGCATTATCCCCTGTGTAAGTGTGAACGTCCTGTCCTGCTCGTTGTCTTGGGGTTAAGTAAAAATGAATAGTGTAAGTTAACGATTCGCTGTGTTACTGCTTCTTCCATCCATTGCTGTGTGTGTATAATAAATCTGTTCTTCCTCCGTATTCTTCTTCTTCTTCTTTTTCATTCTCTTTCGGTCGCTTTAGAGGTTTCCCAATTGAATATCTGTGGGGCGATCTGGTCAACGTCGGGTGGAATCGGGTTCTAATCGGGGAGTAACTGTTCGGACGCGGTTAAATACACCACCGCTCGGTCAATATAACATCTAAAGCCGCGTCTGTAACAATATATATATATATATGTATATATATATATATATATATATATATATATATATATATATATATATATACAGTGGTACCTCGACTTACGAGTTTAATCCGTTCCGTGACGGAGCTCGTAAGCCAAATCGCTCGTAAGTCAAAGCAAATTTTCCCATTCAAATGCATTGAAATGCTATTAATCCGTTCCAGCCTCAAAAAAAAAACACCAATTTTTTTTGTTAGGTGCTTTTAAATAACAAAAATGTACTTTATAAATAACAAATAATGTATAAACAAGCACGACCTCGTATATACTGTACATAATACAAGAGAATGTAAAGAAATAAACTGGTTTTATTAAGCAGAGGAGAAGAGCATGCCAGGTGAGGTGTGCGTGTTGTCGACTTGGCGAGGCAGTACGATCGTACTCCTTCTACGATATGTACGATTTTGAAGCAGAAGGAGTCCATAAAGGCTATAACGCCAGCCAAGGGCGTTACGATTATTTCAAAGCTCCGGACCTCTATCCATGAAGATATGGAGAAGTTGTTGTTTGTGTGGTTGAAGGAGAAGCAGCTCGCAGGAGATACCGTGACCGAGAGCATCATGTGTTTGAAAAGATTGAAACTCGGATATCGAGCACGGACCACGAGGTGTTTTTTCTTTTTTCTTAATCTCGGTTTCAGTGAACTTTTGCTCTGTGCTCACGTGTACTGTACCTGTACCTGTAATGGTACGTCAGAGGATGGCACCTGTTGTCATCATATTAAGTGCAAGATGTTCTGCATCGTAAGTTGGTACACCGTGGTCTTTCGGCGGTGTTTAAGCCGGCCGTCTTGGCTTCTGTCACCATTGGCATTGAGTCTTTCGATGTAGGTAGGTCGTTGTGTGCCGGTGCCTTGGCCGAATTCCTTCATTGCTGCATTGTTAGCTCACCTGGTTTTTTATACCACATCTTTGGTTATCGGACCAGCGAATGACGTCATCTCCAAAGTATGGCTTATTCTCACTTGTCTTGGACGATCTTCTACTTCTAGCCTTCCACCGTGCATTTGGTGTCCACTGTACTTACTGTACAGTGCCTGGTAAAATTGATGTAATGGGTTTTTGACCGTCAACGCCATGAACCGTCATGAACCGTCATGAACCGTCATGAACCGTCAACGCCATGAACCGCTAACACTCAAAAGCCCATTTATCGCGCCTTATAAAGCAAAACGCAAACCGAAAGCCATGCCTCTCAAGCGAGGCATGCTTCCGTGGTCACGTGATCCACAGGTGTAGCTCATTATACCCGCACGCGCGACACGCTTTGGCGGTCACGTGACCAGCCACTCTGGAGGCGGGGATCCCCGCCGATGACGTCACCGGCTGGAGCAAGGAGATTCCTCGCTCATGTATTTCGACGATTGCGTGTTTTATATCCAAGCAGAGATGCTTTCACGGCAAGATAACCACGTGACCGGAACCGGAAGCCACAACCGGAAAATTCAAAAAAATAAATTTTTTGAGCTCGTACATCGGATCTCGGCTCGTATCCCAAAGCAACAAACCGCCCGAGCGACGGCTCGTATCCCGAAAAACTCGTACGTTGGGGCACTCGTAAGCCGAGGTACCACTGTATATATATATACAGTGATCCCTCGTTTATCGCGGGGGTTACGTTCCAGAACCCCCCGCGATAGACGAAAATCCGCGAAGTAGCGACCATATTTTTATTTTATTATTTATATATATTTTAAAACTTTATGACCCTCCCCACACTCTTATTAACCTTTCCCACACTCTTATTAACCTTTCTCACACTCTTATTAACCTTTCCCATACTCTTATAAACACTTCCTATACTCTTAAACACTTTTTACTCTTAAACATACGTAATTTTAACAACATATAAAATTCTAATGGGTACTCACCATTGAAGATACTGTAGCGACCCATGGGTTCCCCAAGCAAGACCAGCATCAGAATCTCCTTGCTCCAGCCGGTGACGTCACCGGCGGGGATCCCCGGCCCCAGAGTGGCTTGTCACGTGACTGCCAAAGCGTACCGCGCGTGCGGGTATAATCAGCTACACCTGTTGATCACGTGACCACCAAGCACGCCACGCTTGAGAGGCGTGGCTTTCGGTTTCTGGTTGTGCTTTATAATGCAGCCCGATAAACGGGCTTTTCAGTGTTCCCGAGTTGGTTTTGAGAATAAATATCTTCTCGGACGAGTTTGTGTCTTGCCCGTCATTTCGTCCGTATCAAGCAAGAGCCCCGGCTCTTCAATACTACAACTTGCGTGATGAAGATGATGATGAATTAGCTGTGCAGTACTGATGATGATGAAGGTGATGACGATGAAGGTGATGACGATGATGAATGTACTGCACAGCCAGAAAGAGCATTACAGTTACCCATTACGTGGGTAACTAGCGCAAGTGGAAGCTGCCGCATCTGCGTTTTCCATACGCACGACTCTTTGTCTCTTTGTCTACCCTTCTACTGTACTCTATGTACAGTATTTTATTTCTTGTAATATGTTTTAATTACTGTATTTTTCTTATTTTTTTACGTTTTAAAATTTTTTAGGCTAGAAAATGCTTATTTTACCACAAAAATATTTAAAATAATAGTATATAAAAATACATTTATACCGCAAAATCCCGCGATATAGCGAAAAATCCGCGATATAATTTTACATATACTAGCGAGAAAAACCCGCGATGTACCGAAGCCGCGAAAAGTGAACCGCGATATAGCGAGGGATGACTGTATATATATATATATATATATATATATATATATATATATATATATATATATATATATATATATATATATATATATATATATATATATATATACAGTCACGTGAAAAAGTAAGTACACCCCATGTAAAGTTTTGACTTTTTCAACATATTTCAACATACAGCTATGTGATCTTCATTTCAACAATATTGATAGATAAAGTTGATATAATATAACAAATATCATGAAACATTTACATTTTGTAGTCCATTGTATAATTCAAATTAACATAAATGCAAATTTCGCAAGTGGAATAAGTAAGTTCACCCCTACATTTATCACTACTACAAATACGGCACCTAAAATTAGAATCAGGTGCACCAGCTCAGGTGCAAATGATTAGAACATCGTTAGAAAGGATCTTGGAGGAACCTGTCTTATTTAAAACTCAGACATTTAGTTTGGTTTGCTCTTTGTTGATGAAGTGTGCGGCGTCACCATGCCTAGATCAAAAGAGCTCTCTGAGGCCTTCAGAAAAAAGGTTGTGGATGCCTACGAGTCTGGGAATGGATTTAAAAATATCTCCAAACAATTTGAAATCAATCATTCGACTGTCCGGAAGATCATCTACAAGTGGAGAACATTCCAAACAACTGCCAACTTGTTCAGGCCAGGCCGCCCCAGCAAGTTCAGCCCGAGAGCAGACCGCAAGATGCTGAAAGAAATCACTAAGAACCCCAGAATGTCATCATGGGACCTAAAGGTAGCTCTTGCCACTGTTGATGTCAAAGTGCACGAGTCTACCATTAGAAAGAGGCTGCACAAATTTGATCTGCATGGGAGGTGTGCCAGGAGGAAACCTTTGCTGTCCAGAAAGAACATCAGGGCAAGACTAAAGTTTGCCAATGAACACCTTGGCAAAGACCAGCACTTCTGGAACAATGTGCTCTGGACAGATGAGTCAAAGGTAGAGCTATTTGGCCACAGTACCAGAAGACATGTTTGGCAAAAACCAAAGACAGCATTTGACCACAAGAACCTGATACCAACTGCAAAGCATGGTGGTGGAAATATTATGGTTTGGGGCAGCTTTGCTGCATCAGGGCCTGGGCAGCTCAACATCATATTATCTACTATGTATTCTTCATTGTACCATAGGGTGCTTGAGGATAATGTGAGGCCATCTGTCGGAAAGTTGAAGCTCAACCGAAGGTGGACCTTGCAACATGACAATGACCCTAAACATACTAGGTAATCCCTCAAGGAATGGCTGAAAAGAAAGAAATGGAGGGTTCTGGAATGGCCAAGTCAAAGCCCGGATCTAAATCCCATCGAGATGTTGTGGGGGGATTTGAAACGAGCTGTGCATGCAAGAAACCCCTCAAACATCGTACAGCTGAAAGATTTCTGCATGGAGGAGTGCGCAAAAATTTCTCCCAGTCGATGTCAGAGACTGGTAGACAGTTATGAGAAACGCCTACTTGAGGTTGTTTCTGCCAAAGGGGTGTACCACCCAAAGGGGTGTACATGGGGAGTACCACCTATTGGAGCCAAGGGTGTACTTACTTTTTCCACAGGCGAAATTTGCATTTATGTTTATTTAAATTATACCATGGACTACAAAATGTAAATGTTTCATGATATTTGTTATATTGTATCACCTTTATCTATCAATATTGTTGAAATGAAGATCAAATTGCTGTATGTTGAAATATGTTGAAAAAGTCAAAACTTTATATGGGGTGTACTTACTTTTTCACGTGACTGTATATACACATTTACACATACATTTATACATTTATACAATGTGTCTACATACATGTATAAATATGTGCTGACAGGATGGCCTAGGTCCTGGAGGTACACACACTCGCCTCTTATCTGTCGAGCCTTGGATTGAATCCCAATCCAGGTATAAACTGTCAGTCTGGTGTTTCACAGATAGGGTGATTCAGCAATGTGTGTGCCAACCCTGAAGTGGTCACTGTGTCAATGAAGTGGAATTTCCCTTCATATTCGCCATAAAGATTATTTGTGTTACCGTATATTGTGAACACAGAGCCAGGAAAATTAATGGAGAAGTGTTAACGAAGAGGAGAGGCTTAAGACAAGAATACCAAGAAGACGCGTACAACAGGGCTTTCAGTCGTGCATGCAATGTCATAGAGTTCTTCAGAGCACTCCCTTTCCGATCCCGAAGTACCGAGCAAGCAAGTTAAAAAGTAAACTTGAAAAACATGACATGTTCTGTATAAGAGTAAGTTGTCATTTTGTAAACTAGATGACAAGGGGAAGTTTCTGTGTTTGCTAGTGTACAGCTCTGGCATCAGTGTAGAAGAAGCAATCAAAAGTACACTGAGCTAGGCAATGGAGACATGATTCCAGAGGTAGCCCTCCTTCTGCGAATAATTATTTTATGCTTTTGAGATATCAGAAACATTACCATGGCCCATAACAGCGCAATACCTAGAAAGCACAGTTAACATTCTTCTTCCCCCAACTCCAGAGGGTCCTCAGTTATTTATTATCTGGAAAGCCATCAAGTCACTCTGGGAAAGTCATACGACTTGCCAAGTCAATAAGGTCAGGACATTTGTCGGCCACTATGAATGGGCAGTGTAGGATGACTAAACATATCCTGATTTGCATGACACTCAAGCATCTGTTTCGAAGTGCAGGATTGATTCAAGCATCTATTTCGAAGCGCAATGAATGCAGTGGAAAATGACCAACGATATCCTGATTTGCATGACACTCAAGCATCTGTTTCGAGGTGCAGCTTATGAATTGATTCAGCCATTCTGAGGGTTATTTGTTTTCTCTCAAACCTGAAACAGCAATTGCACAAGTACTTGAGCAAACGTCTACCATGCTATCAACACAGTGCTCGTCAGCCTGATGTTCTTTCTGTTTGCCATTATGATTTCGACAATTTTGATCAGTTTCTTTCAAGCTTAACAGGTGCAGGTTCAATTTACACTGCACATGGGATCATGATGCAGGATGTCGTAGGCTCTGAAATTCATACGAGCTTTAAACCTGATATTCCCTCAGTCCCAGGAAGAAAGTTGTTATGAAATTGTGTCTAAGTTGAACCCAGGTGCTATGCTGCCTCTGACCACTGAGAGGCTCCCATAAGAACTTGGACGCACAGCGCTCCGATCATTCCTGTGACATTTATTCTGTGTGGTGTCGTGCTTACTCAGATGGTGCGTATTACTAGATGTTCCAGGCTTGCTTGTACTAATTGCAAATCCATCATTACTTCGATGATTACTGAATACTGATATGATGCTTGTTGATTTCTTGCAGGTGTTGCGAGAGATCGATTCTGAATTAAACTCACTATTGGGACAACGTTGTAGATCTGATTCTTACAACAATTAATTCAGATTCTTCTCTTGGGCTTGAACAAGATCATCATGGCTCATGAGCTCCTACAAGTCCCGATCTTTGGAGCAGACCCCCAGGCGCCGGACGTGCCGGCTCAACTACTTCACTGGCTGAAGTTACTGACCAGTCATCTGGACGCTCAGGAGGCACTCACCGATGTCACCAAGCTGGTGGTGCTGCATTCCAAAGTGAACCATACAGTGTACACGACTACACGTATATATCCCAATGTGGAACGTACGATACTGCTGTGGCAGAAATGAGACGTATTTACATCAAAACTCGGAGCGTGGTCGATACTCGATATCTGCTCATGCCTCGGCGGCAGGAACCCTCAGAGACAATCTACCAGTTCATTCAAGACCTCCACCGGTTAGTGAAGGACTGTACTACAGAAACCCGCACTCACGCACAAGTCTGTGATGATCTTGTGCGGGATTCTTTTGTTTCTGGGATTCGGTCCCCAGTCATCAGACAGAGATTACTTGAAGAAGAAGATTTGACACTAGACAGGGCTCATCGGCTATCCCTCCTGTACAACGAAGCGCAGGTACAAGCTGACGCGTATCACCGTCCATACGTCACTGCAGGATTAACCGGAGCGACACGACCGGAGAGAGCAACCGCCGTGCAAGCAGATGCTGCATCTTCGCTGGAATCGGAGACAACCGACGCGCTCGGTGACCTCGACCCAAGTGTGACAGCGGCCGCCGTGGCCGGACCCAAGGCCGGAAGTAACACTAAGTGCTTTTTCTGCGGGGACCAGAACCATCTAAGGTCAGTTTGTCCAGCTAAGGAGGCAATGTGTCATTCTTGTTCTCGGAAAGGTCACTTTGCGAAGACTTGTCGTTCGTCCCGGGGCTGGCGACTTCGCTCGATGCTGAATGTGCTTCTCTCTCCGCCTGAGAAACAATCGGCACCTCACGCCGCCTTGATTGGAATTGCCCCTCTTCGTGGGCCCCACGCTGAGCACTTGACCTTGATGAGGATCACCGCGCCGACTAAACAAGTGGCGCAATCACAGCTGCACGCGGCTCGACCATCCTTGATGGGGAATTCTTTCGACACCCAGCCAACTTCCGGGTTTGGCCTCACGGACGGCGCAAGCTTGCGTCGGATCTCCACGCGTGGCTCGAGCGCCCTCTAGCGGCGGCTCGATCGACCCACAATCGACTTTGACTACACGAACGAAGGGATCTCCGGCGTGGCTCAAGCGCCCTCTACCGACGGCTCGACCGGCCCACAATCAACTTCAACTGCATGGAAGATGTTAGCGGGCGTCGGATCCATACGCGAGGCTCGAGTGCCACCTCTCGACGACTCGACTTCTGCATGGCCACTTGGCCTGTCCAGCACTGGTATTCCACTCATGATTGAAGGGAAATTTGCAAATGCCTTAATCGACATGGGCTCCACTGATAGTTATGCCGATTTACGACTTGTTCAGAAGCATGGCTGGCCGATTCTCGGGACAAAACGCAGATTCTTCATGGCTTCTCAAGGGCTGTGGCTCAGCACTCTGGGGGAATGTCGACTGAAGCTTGTGATTAAGGGTCGAATGTTTCCGGATGTGCATTTAATGGTCTTACCAGCATTATGTGCAGAAGTTTTGCTGGGACATGATTTTCTCCGGCGACATGGGCATTTGGAAATGGAATTTGGTGGTGCTGATACTCTTGCTGTGTGTGTTCTTGCAGGGATGGAAATTGAACCACTGTCGCTGTTTCCCAATATGACTAATGACTGTACACCGGTTGCTGTTAAATCTCGACGCTACTCACGGGCTGACATGCAATTCATTGCTGAAGAGACTGCACGGCTATGAAAAGAAGGCATTATTGAACCGAGCCGGTCACCTTGGCAGGCCCAAGTTTTGGTAGTTCGAACCGAATCGCACCGCAAACGCATGGTAACCAACTATTCGCAGCCGATTAATCGGTTTACCCAATTGGACGCCTACCCACTCCCAGGAATGGATTCTCTGGTATGACAGGTGGCACAGTACTTCGTATATAGCAGTCTAGATCTACATAGCGCGTATCATCAGATTCCAATCTCCGAGGCAGATCGCATCTACACTGGGTTTGAATCCGGACAGAGGTTGTACCAGTTCACCTGGCTGCATTTCGGGGTCACGAATGGGGTACTTGCTTCCAAAGGTCCATGGACGACCTCATTGCTAAGGAGAATTTAACCGATGTCTTTGTTTATCTAGATAATCTCACGGTTTGTGGGTACGACAAAGACCATCATGATGCTAATCTGAAGCGCTTCCTCGAGGTTGCGCACAAGTATCGACTGACTATGAACGAGGCTAAATGTCACTATTCTGCTGGAACGATAGATCTCCTGGGGTACACTGTGACCCACGGCTCTATCGCTCTGGATAAGGAGCATCTGCAACCCTTGCTCGACATGGCCCCGCCCCACGATCGTGCTTCTTTGAAGCGTGCTCTCGGGCTGTTTGCTCATTACTCTAAGTGGGTTCAAAATTTTTCCGAGAAGCTTCGTCCACTTGTGGATTGCAATGCGTTCCCCATGAGTCACGCTGCTAAGGCCGTTTTCCATGGCCTGAAGTCCGACATAGCTGGCGCCGCTGTTTCGAAGATTGATGAAAACAAGTCCTTTGTTTTGGAAAGCGATGCGCCGGACCACGCGATAGCTGCTACAATCTCTGAAGGGGGGGCGACCTGTGGCCTTCTTTTCACGGACTCTCTCCGCCACGGAACGAAGACACTCGTCTGTCGAAAAGGAGGAGTATGCCATCATCGAGTTGATCAGGCGTTAGCGTCCATATTTGCTCGGTCGATGTTTTCAGATCATCACGGATCAACAGAGTGTTGCCTTTATGTACGACACGCAACATGCTCAACGCAATAAGAATGAGAAAATCAATCGCTGGCGGATTGAGCTAGCCGATTTCTCTTACAAAATCAAATATCGCCCAGGGAGGGATAACCTCGTTGCTGATGCTTTATCACAGCCTGCAGTGTGTGCGAGTCTCACCTCCTTTGAGGATCTGTGCATCCTTCATGACACCTTGTGCCATCCCGGCGTGACACATTTAGCTAATTATGTGTGCAGTCGTAACTTGCCCTATTCCATTGAGGATATTCGTCGTCTCTGTCACACTTGTTCCATTTGCGCTGAACTCAAACCTCGTTTCTACAACCCTCCGATGGGTACATTGGTCCAGGCCACTCGGCCGTGGGAGAGATTGGCAATGGACTCCAAAGGACCCCTGCCGACTTCACCGGCTTTGAGTAAATCTCGTTATCTACTCATTATAGTTGATGAGTTCTCCAGATTCACTTTTGCTTTCCCGTGCGGTGATATATCTGCTGCTACGGTTATCCGGTGTCTGCAGAACTTGTTTTCTATGTTTGGGAATCCGGCCTATGTGCACACCGATCGAGGTGCGGTGTTCTTGTCCCAGGATGTGAGAAACTTCTTGCTCCAGCGTAATATCGCTTCTGGCTATACTACTCCATACAGGCCACAGGCGAACGGACAGGTGGAACGATTTAATGGCATCATATGGAGAGCCGTTACTCTGAGCCTTAAGTCCTGCGGACTAGGACTGGACTGATGGGCTTGGTCGCTACCCAGGGTGTTAAGTTCGATCAGTACTTTATTGTGCACCACTACTAATCAAACTCCCCACGACCGTATTTTTCGTTACTCGCGTCGTTCGGGCGGTACCCGTCCTCTGTTGGGCTGGCTTGCTGAGCCCGGACCGGCCTTCCTCAAATGCGCGGTTCGCTCAAGTAAATATGACCAGCTTGTTGACAAGGTGTGTATTCTCCAAACCAATCCCGAGCACGTTCGTGTACTGTTGCCCAATGGACGGGAGTCTACAGTCTCGGTGCGCCATCTTGCCCCATGCGGGGATATTTGACGAGCCGGCTTATGGTACAGTTGATCCGACAATGGAGAATCTACCGGCTACCCCATCGCCACATGCACCCGATCCGGATGGCTTTGTAGGGCCACCGCCGTCACCCGATTTAGGCAGACATTCCGATGCGGGGGATTCCGGCCTCGGGGATGTGGTATCCAGTGTCTATCGGACACGCGCCGGGAGAGAAATTTGCCGCCCCGACCGCCATGGCTGGACTGACTGACATGGACCGTTGCTAACTGATTACTCTGCTGCTATGCTTTGCTAGCTTGATTTCCGCCCGAGAGGTGGTGAAGTTTTAATGTAGGGGAGAATGTAATGAAATTGTGTCTAAGTTGAACCCAGGTGCTATGCTGCCTCTGACCACTGAGAGGCTCCCATAAGAACTCGGACAGACAGCGCTCCGATCATTCCTGTGACATTTATTCTGTGTCGTGTAGTGCTTACTCAGATGGTGCGTATTACTAGATGTTCCAGGCCTGCTTGTACTAATTGCAAATCCATCATTACTTCTATGATTACTGAATACTGATATTATGCTTGTTGATTTCTTGCAGGTGTTGCTAGAGATCGATTCTGAATTAAACTTACCATTGGGACAATGTTGTAGATCTGATTCTTTCAACAAAAGTACTGGTCTCTCAAATTCCAGCAAGAAGTTGCATGACCAGATTGTTATGTTGGCAAAAGATCAAGCCCAGACTTCAGCTTGCTGTACAGCTTATCTGCAGACATGCATGTACCTCATGCGATGTAGAAAGATGTCATGCAAGCACTTAATTACCGGAAGGAATAAAAAAAGAAAAGTTCATCAAAGGTTGGACAAAAAGCAGATTTCTTTGAATCCATCAATAACTTAAAGCTGAAGACCATGGCAGACACAAGGAAGATGGTAAAGCTGACATCCTGCTAGAAAGTGATTGAAGACAAGTGTTACGGATCCATCGATTCCACCTTTGTTGCTATTTTTAGTTTCAGGTAATATTGTTGTTAAGATTTTTGTGTGAAATGGAGATGACTTTAGTAAAAGGTAAAAATAAATGTTTGCGAAGGAAAAAGGAAAACGCGGCAAAGGGATCGGAGGAAGAGAGATCGATATGGGCAGAGAGAGGAGAGAGAGCTGTGAGTCACATCGACGCTGCGAGCAGATTTTTTGATATTGCTCGGGAATGAGTTGAGGTTTCCCATGAAAGGGATTGCGCGACATCGTCATATATTGCGAGTGCAATTAAACCTGCGTCTCAGGTTTTATCACCACGTGTGAGTCATCTTTGGAAAAATCAAGCACCTCCATTACAGGCCGATACGCCATTTTGTCCTCGAAGAGGCTGTCCACTTGGTGGATCTTGTTCTGTCATTGGGATTCCCATATCGACCTCATCGTGTGGATTGCCGTTGGTTTACACATTGGCTCAATTCCCATATCGACCTGTCACCTCGTAACTCCTCGTCTGCCGCCTTGTCGATACCTGCCTGTTCTCATCGTTCTGCACAACCTCAATCTTCAACCAGCGTGGAGATTCGTGCACGGACTTTAGGGAATGTTACATTCTACTCACGGTTGGCGTATCGTGAGTTCATTGCTTTGAGAGCGTTGGGGAATGATGGTACCATCATATGTATTGTTCATTTGATGCAAGGGACATTTTCATTGTACTTTCTTTAATAGTGTTATTATTGTGTATGTGAGAGTTCTTAATACAATTACTTCTTTTGTTCTACAATTGCATTGGTGTGGTTTTACCATGGTTTATTTGAAAACGCAAAATAACAAATCTTTCTGCCGTGTTTCCGCTCCAGACTCTGAGGTGCACCATAACCGGGTTTGGGGAGGTAATACGTAACACAAGCATCAAGGTGATGTAGCCTTTCAACTGCTCGTAAAGGCCCAAGCTTCACGAGTTCAACTCGATTTACAAGAAATGATGACGTACCCGCTAACTCCTCTGTCATATTCAATTGGGACATCTGACAATTTTTTGGCCATGACTGACAAATCAAAGGGTTTCCAGCACCTTCTCAAAGATTGTGATGATTCATCTACACCTCATAGTGATGAGACAGTGGAAGATTTAAATGCAGTCTTCTATTACCTAAGTGAAATACCAGAAAACTTTCAGCAGATAAGGATCAAAATCTTCAACACAATGTCATCCCAATCAGATGTGATCTTCAGTACTGATGTGTACAAAGCTTGCTCAGTCAAGTCAAGTAAAAGGCAGAGATGAGAATGCAGAGAGAAGAGGACCATTCAGGGAGGGAACACAAATAAACCAACAAACTGGAAGCAATTCCTGACCATTGATGAGAACAAGAGGAGGAGCAGCTTTCATCCTTGAAGGAGCAGCTTACTTGTTAACCTCTCCAGATTTTCAACAATTGTCAAGTAATCAAAGATCACTTCCTTTAAATCATCCCAGGAAGAAACAGATTCCAGTGTAATCCTGTACTGCATGTCTGGAAAAGAGCAACAGTAAAATAATATATGAGTAACTAGAACGGTACTCTGTAGAGAGCATACCTCAACCAAACTGAATAGTTTACATTTTGTATCCCACTGATAGGCCAGATATGGATTCGGACCTGATGCAAAGTTTAATCGGCTTGTTCTTGTCACTTACCCAACTAATCCACCAAGTTTTGTCATAAATCATCCACAACTTTTTTAAATATCATACTAGATATCGTTTTTAGCCTGATCACTCAATAGTGAAGAATCACTTAAAAATTAAATAATTCTCGTATCCAGATCCATATTCAGATATTCACCAAAATCGAATCGCTTTGTCCTTGTTACACTCCCAACATATCCACAAAGTTTCGTCCGAATACGTCCACAACTGTTTGAGATAACCTGATATATATCGGTTTTTGCCATATCTCTCAATGGTAAAGAATCATTTAGAACATTCTCTGATGCAGATCCGGATCTAGATCTTCACCATAATCATTTCGTCCTTGTCACATACCCAACCTCTCCTTCAAATTCCGTCCGTCCACAACTTTTTGAGATATTTTGTTCACAGACAGCCAAACAAATAGACAGGGGTGAAAACATAATGTCCATCTACCTTTGGTGGTGGAGGAAAAAATAGCAAAGGGTAGCGAAAAATAGCCAAATTGGAAACCCAGGCTCGATCAGCTTAGAGGTGAGTATGCGTACCTATCGGGCCTAATATAAGCCATCCTGTCAAGCCACATTGAGGCATTTTATCAAATAATATACACGCTATATAAGATTTGAATTTTTACCCTGCGCTCGCAAAGTGAAAAGCTGGGTAAGCGATCGGTGCGTACGCGAGTACGTTGCAAGTACGTGTTTACATTTAAAAAAATCATTTTCTCAGCAACCGTTGGTCCGATTGACACAAAATTTTCACCATAGGAGGGTCTCCTCCTGTAGAAGTTTGACGTCATAGATCACGAGGTACGGGTGCCATCTTGGAAAAACTCTGCACCTCTATATCTCGGAAAAGCTCTCCATGGAAAAATTGAAACATGGCTCATTGTCAAGTACTCCGCTTGGGGAATAACATATGTTAATGATCATGTCATCGGAGCCTTCATTATGACGTCATAATTCAACAAGTACAACACTTGATCCAATCAGTATGAAAAATTTTGAGGGTCACTTAGGGAGAAATTGGTAGACAGAATTAAATTGATAATAATAATAATAATATGTATACTTATAAGGTGTACATATCCACCCATATAGTATGCCCAAGGCACCGACAAAATTATAAATATAATCATAAACATAATGCAAAAAACAAAACAAAAAAAAAACAACATTCATCTTGCATTAAGCACAAAATGGATGAATACCAAAGGTGAATCATCGTAATCAAGTATGCCTCATTAAATACGATATCAATTTAGACTTAAACACTGAGGCTTTTGGACGTTTTGAATTCATTGGGCAGGTTGTTCCACAGACATGGGCTGCATAGGTCACGTGGTTCGGCAGCCATGTTGAATTGAACATTAAAAAAAACTTTTAAAATCCTCCTCGCCAGAACGGCTGAACAGATCGAGGGGAACCTTCATACACATGTTCCCTAGGCCTTGGGGATACCATGGTGTTCACAAAAAAATCATAGGTCACATGGTCTAGAAGCCATGTTCGATCAAAGTAATTTTTTTTTCTCTGAAACAGCTGAACCTATTGAAGGTAAACTTTCCAAATATCATCTAAGAGCATTGCTGCATATAGTATGAAAATAATGATTTCATAGGTCACATGGTTTGGCAGCCATCTTGGATAGAAAAACGAACCTTATCCAATCACCACAAAACTTCACACAACTTATCCCCTATCCAATTGGAGCCGAGTGAAATTTATGATGTCATAGGTCACATGGTTGGGCAGCCATATTGGATCTAAGCGAAAATCTTTGAAAATCTTCTTATCTAAAACTGCTCATCTTATCAATGCAAAACTTTAACTAATTTATCAACTACCCATGGGAAATATAGTTTGATAAAAGTGATGTCATTGGTCACTGGTCTGGCAGCCATATTGGATCAAAGAAAACAAACCTAAAAAAACCGGAGAGTTGGATCGCACCAAGTCCTTCTCAAGACTGCCCAGGGGAGGTGAATACTATGTAGTTGTTTTTGTGATGCACAAGTCATGTTGAACAGAGAAGTCGATGTAAATCTAGCACATACTACATTTCTACATTTCAGACATGTACATGGATTTATGACTGCTGATTTATGATTTGGTACCAAACATTTTCTTATACTGTTTATTCTTCTGCTTTAAAATAAAATCGTGTTTATAAAAAATATTGAAAATTTGAAACTTTTAAATAAAATATATGATTGGGCATTAAACTCCAAGCCATCTTGCGACGTCAATGTCCATTTTACACATGCAAGCAAATTATATACTATAACTGCCCGAGTGCTGACCTTTAACAAATATTCTGATGGGGGAAAAAAAAAAAAAATGAATCACTTCCCATCCTGACTACAAGGGCCAATAATGTCAACATCAAAAGCCTGGTCTGTATAAAAAAAACCACATTTATTATTTACTATGCCATTTCACCAGGTCCCTCGCTTGTTAAGGATAAAATGACAGGAGTAAAATCTGGACAAAAGATGAATTTTGCTGATAATGCCACTTTTACAGAAAATGTCTGAAACATGTATCCAAATGAGAAAACAAAATGATACTGAAAGCGTTGAAAGTAACTGTGATGTAACAGGATGAAAACTTTTCATAATGAATGCGGAAATTGAAAAAGAAAACAATTGACGTTAAAATAGATTCATTATTTGATTTGAGATAGCGCGCGCGTGCACGCACGCACACACACACACACACACACACACACACACACACACACACACACACACACACACACACACACACACACACACACACACACACACACACACACACACACACACGTTTGGCCTGAACAACACAGAAATCCAGAAAATTACCAAATACCATGCCCTCAAAAATGAAGTGAAAAGATCCTGGAAGCTGAAGAGCACCGAAAATGTACCAGTGATTATTGGAGCACCAGGAATGATAAAGAAGAACCTTACAAAGATCCTAAAAAAAACATCTCTGGGAATATTAAAACAAACAAACTGCAATTGGAAGCCCTCGGGGGTTCGGTGACGATCCTCAAAAGAGCCTCGGAACAAAACTTTGAGAATAAGAAAACTTCACAAATTGGTCCATGAACTGTGATCCTTTACCGAAGGGGAGATGGATACTTTGGGTCCTGGGAGGACTCTGTTCCACCTCCTGAAACTCACAAATGGAAATAACAACCAACGACACACACACACACACACACACACACACACACACACACACACACACACACACACACACACACACACACACACACACACACACACACACACACACCTATCTGTCTTTTATAACCGACATATCTAACAAAAGTGTCCTTACATTGCAGATGTCTACTGAACACAGCAAAATTAATTTCAGATAATGACAATGCAAATCCCATGAACGACAAATTAAAAAGAGCACACAAATTAACATCTTCATTTACAAAAATAAACATGGGAAAGTTTTTGGCCCAAGGCTTTCACGAACGGGCTGCACCAGACATGACAGTGGACTTGTCATGGCAGGACTTTGTACAATCTGTCCAGGGTGCCGGTGATAATGCGCCTCCACATCGTGAAAGAAAATGCAGGATTTTCCACGTCCCTACCTGTGAACCACCAATCTGACAGATTACAGTTGGGCTGAAAATAAAATCCATGCTCAACAGCTCGAAGGTAAGTGTGATACCTTTGCATCGCCCTCTCACACATGTACTTAGCAAAAGTGATTCTGGTTATAAATAAAGTTAAGGATTGCATGAAGTTCGTTTGTAGCATTGATTGCATGGTCTATTGACTTTGCACAACAACACAACTAAATCTCTACTTGAATGCATACTACATGTTTGCATGTCTTTTATCACTTTTTAGACTGAGTATTTGTGTATCTCTTTCTTTGATTAATCTCAGTTCTTTTTTTTTCACTCTCACTGTCCCAAAGTCCATATTTATTCTGCAATTCCTCTTCATGAAAACTTTAAGAAACATGTGCGTCACTTCCAAAAAAACAGCAAAATACACATGTATGTACACACCTTTCAAGTGTTTGTACATTATTCATTCACGGCTGAACCGTAGCAACAAGAAGCCCCAAATTTTGGGTGTAGGTACTTCTGAATCTAGGCAAAGATTTAAGCTCCCACATGTTGGCCAATATGTCCGTTTTTATGCCACTGTAATGTATCAAGTTGGCAAGGCAGTTTGAGTGCACCATCGGTCTTTTATTGCGCAGCCGGGAAGAATACATGCGCCCAGCGTAGGCCCAACTTCCTCTGCCAAGCAGTATGCCCAGGGCCGGCGCCAGACTATTTTGCGCCCTAGGCAAGGCCAGCTACTTGCATCCCCCTCCCCCACCCCCCAAAAAAATTGCCAACTTCGATTATTAAAAACAGATGTCTTGCAGAAAAAATAAAAAGCAGAAAACTTGAAACTGCTAAATTTATTTTAACTTGCAAGAATAAGTACCGTAAGATGCCAACAGCACAAATATTAAAGGCGCAATATCCATTAATATGGCAGTGGCCCTGTTACCCCACGCTTTGGGGCAAATGGGTTCACTTAAAAAAAAATGACACTACATGTGGTTTGCAATGCAAAATAAAGAAAGTGGTCCCTTTCTGAGTGTGTAAATGGAAATTACAGATCAACAAAACAGTTTTTGGTTTGAGCAATAAGTTTTAGATATGCAAAATCAAAATTTTAAATAATCAATCTTTAATTATCTTTCGCAAATACAAAAGGAAAAATTTTGGCTCACAAATCATTTTGAACTAAAGGGCACTCGGTATACTGTGTCCGGTCTTAAAACAATAATTTGTATAAAACTGTGACCCTTTAAGGTTCAGTAATGCGCCCCTCTGATGTCTGCGCCCTAGGCGGCTGCCTAGTTGGCCTAATGGTAGCGCCGGCCCTGAGTATGCCCCGCCTCTTTTATGACCGCACTTCCGGGTAATCCAATTCAATAATACATAACATCTCCCCCATCCCATTAACAGTGAAAATGCATACTACAAGCATACAAATGCATACAAGAATGCAAACATACAAAATTGAATGCAAAAATTGAATTGAATGAAATTGAAAATCGAATGCAAAATGCATACAAAAATATTAGCTACAAGTCAAGGCGGATAGGCGCCTTTCGAACTCTGGATGATCGTCGGGGTGCAAATCCGCCACACGGGCCCACTGGTGGTGCTGCAACAGCGTTATTGGGGTCAGCCTCAGGGAGTGGTGCAAAGCCCCCACACGGCCCCACTGTTGGTGCTGCAACAGCGTTATTGGGGTCAGCCTCAGGGAGTGACGCAAAGCCGCCACACGGCCCCACTGGTGGTGCTGCAACAGCGTTATTGGGGTCAGCCTCAGGGAGTGGTGCAAATCCGCCACACGGCCCTACTGGTGGTGCGGCAACAGCGTTATTGGGGTCAGCCTCAGGGAGTGGTGCAAATCCGCCACACGGCCCCACTGGTGGTGCTGCAACAGCGTTATTGGGGTCAGCCTCAGGAAGTAGAGCAAATCCACCACACGGCCCCACTGGTGGTGCTGCAACAGCGTTATTGGGGTCACCCTCAGGGAGTGGTGCAAATCCGCCACACAGCCCCACTGGTGGTGCTGCAACAGCGTTATTGGGGTCAGCCTCAGGGAGTGGTGCAAAGCCACCACACGGCCCCACTGGTGGTGCTGCAACAGCGTTATTGGGGTCAGCCTCAGGGAGTGGTGCAGTACTATCTGCGGCAACAATGTCGCTGTTCACAGGTTCAGGAAGTGGCGAGATATCATTTGTGAAAATGACAGGATCACAGGACCGATACTGGACATGATCAAGGTGCCTCCGGACGACTCGATTGTCCTCTAGTTTGACAACGTAGGACAATGGTCCCTCATTTTTGTGAACCCGCCCTGGTAACCAAACCATTCCGGGACCAAAGTTTCTCACAAACACCGGGTCCTTGATCTTTATAGAGCGCTGTACAGCATGTTTGGCATGGTGAAGTCTCTGTTTCCACTGATGTTGATACATGACCGACCCCACGTCTGGTCTTAGACAATCCAGTCGTGTACGCAAACGTCGTTTCATCAGCAGCTCAGCTGGTGTCACCCCTGTTGTTGTGTGGGGAGTGATGTGGTGAGCGAAAAGCAAACGTGATAATCTGGTCTGAAGGCTTCCGCCGTGTATCTTACTTAGACCAGACTTGACAAAACTCACAGAGCTTTCAGACAGTCCATTTGAAGCTTGATGGTGTGGGCTCACAAACTTGTGAATTATACCATTCAGGCGGGTGAATTCAGTGAATTTGGAACTTGAGAAACAGGTCAGTGACTATCAAGCGTGGCAAACTATGAGTGGCAAAGCACTGGCGCAGCCTCTCTATGCCTGGTGTAGGTCCGTATCTGGTTGGCATCAATTGGGTTGTCATTCAAAAAGTCCATCAGAGATATCACGCTGCCAGGTACAGGGGGGTCAAACACTGTGTCCGGAAGTGGTAGGCGACTCATGGCGTCTGCATTTGAAATTGTGGAGCCAGGTCGGTACATAATATCGTAATCATAAGCCGAGAGTGAAAGTGACCAGCGTATGATCCAAGGCGGTAACACCTCTGAGGTAGCCTTTGATGGACCAAACAAACTAATCAGTGGCTTGTGGTTCATGTAAATCGTGAAATGCCGACTGAAAACGTACTGGTGAAATTTCTTAACTCCGAATACAATGGCGAGTCCTTCTTTGTCCAGCTGACTGTAGTTCTTCTCAGCAGGAGACGGTGTACGAGATGCGAATACTATTGGTCTCTGTGCGATCTGGCATGATGTGTGACAGAACAGCACCAACCCCATACTGACTCGCATCACACGACAGGACCATGTCTTTGTCTGGGTCGTAGTGAACCAGCACATTTGAAGACCGCAGCATGTCTTTTGACTTCTGGAAAGCTGCTGACTCCGGAATGTCCCATATCCAGCTGATGCCTTTTTTAACAGGCAATACAGTGGGCCAAGCATGGTAGCAATGTTTGGGATATACCTGCTGTATACCTGTTTGGGATATACTGCAGCATGCCAATGTAAGCCTTGAGTTCAGAAATGTTTGTCGGAGCAGGGATGTCTTTGATTGCTCTGATGTTCTCTTCTGTGGGATGTAAGCCTTCGGCATCGATACGATGGCTCAAATTGGTCACCGACAGAACCATGAACTCGCACTTGTCTCACCGCAGGCGTAGTCCAGAGTCGGAAATAATACGTAGCACACGTTCGAGGTTGTCCAGATGATGAAGCTCTGAGCGGCCAGTGACTAGGATGTCGTCTTGGTAAACAACAACGCGTGGTTCAGCAGTGAACAGGCTACCCATACAACGTTGGTAGATTCCTGGCGCCGATTTGACACCAAAACTCAGGCGGTTGTATCTGTAGAGCCCCCGATGCGTGTTGATGGCGAGATATTCTTTGGAATCCTCATCCAGAACGACTTGTAGGTAGGCCGATCTCATGTCGAGCTTGGTGAAGGACTGTCCTCCACTCAGTTTTGTGTATAAGTCATCGATTCTTGGTATGGGATATTTGTCCAAGGTGGAACATTTGTTGATCGACATTTTGTAATTCCCACAAAGGCGTATCAATCTGTCTGCCTTCACAACAGGAACAACTGGAGCAGCCCAATTTGAGTACTGAACTGACTCAATGATACCTAACTTTTCCAGTATGGCTAATTCTGCGTCAACTTTTTCTTGCAATGCAAGAGGGACTGGGTGTGCTTTGCCGAAAATTGGCTTCACATCTTTGTCAACGTTGAGCTTGGCAGTGAAGCCCTTCAATGGCCCGAGTTCATCCTTGAAGATGTCCGGGCATCTCATGAGGAGGTGCTGCAGTACAGTTGGTGGCTTGGAAGCCTGTAGTTGGTGGATGTGTTCCCAATTGAGTTTGACAACATCGAGCCAGTTTCGCCCGAGAAGTGTGGGTCCATCCCCAGGGACGACCAAGAGTTGTAATTGGTGAGTGTTGTTTCCGTAGGTTACTGTGACATCACACGACCCGCGGGCTTGTATTGACTCACCAGTATATGTGGTGAGTTGGATTGGGGACCAATGGAGGCTGGGTTGTTCACAATTCCCCCACAGGTTTCGGAAAGCTGCTTTGCTCATGAGTGAGACGGCAGCACCCATGTCTATCTCCATTTCCACGTTCTGTCCATCTATATCTACTATAACCAGTATTAGAGTAGACTGTCTGCCAGACCTTGCGTGGAAAAGGTCATACGACTGAACACTGTGGCTGTTAGGGCTGTCTCCATCAGTCACATCTTCTTGGTTATGCTCTGAGTCAAGGAGGTGGGTTTTTGCATTCCTCTCTCCTTGCCCTCCGTTTTCGAGACAAGCACGCAGAGGCGATATGACCCACCTTGTGGCAGTAGTTGCAAGCGGCATTCTTGAAACGGCACATAGTGGGAGAATGCTGCCCATTGCAGTGGAAACATTTGCCAGCACCAGCTGCCAAGCAGTTTCCAGGTGTTTTGGCGTCAGGTTTTCTGGTCGGATGTTGTCCCACCCGATTGACAGATGACAGGTCAGCTCTAGGCTGGTAAGTGATGGAACGTACAATATCTGCAGCATTTTTGTCTGCACACTCCATTGCGATAGCAATGTCCTTAGCACTGGAAAATGTCAGAGTCCGTTCAGCAAGTAGGCGCCTGCGAATTCGATCTTGCTCCACTCCCACTACGAGCAAGTCCCTTAGCATGTCGTTGAATGTAGCACTAAACTGGCAATGCTGGGCAAGGGTGTTTCAGGTGAGCTATGAATGCCGAAATGGACTGCGTTGAGGTTTGGCGATACATGTAAAAATTGAATCGACTCACAATAACTGAGGGTGTAGGTTCGCAGTGCTCCTTCATAGCTGCCACAAGCTCGGCGTGTGTTAAATCCATCGTGGTCCTGGGCATGGCGAGATTCTTCAGAATAGTAAACGTCTTGCTGCCACATACCGACATCAGGATTGCTTTCTTCCTGGCATCATCCTCGATGCCGTTAGCTTGGTAGTTATACTGTAGATGCTCAATGTACGCCTCCCAGCTTCCTTCGCGTGGGTTGAACTCGTCAATCCGGCCGTAGGACATGGTGATCAAGTAGCGTTTGCCATGAAATAACGAGTTGGTAGGCCAACAGCTAACTGCAATAGCTCAGCCTGCTTTGCATGCGCTCCCCAGAATCCCATCCTCGTCGCCATGTAATGTGTCAAGCAAGCTGGGAAGGCAGTTTGAGTGCACCATCGGTCTTTTATTGCGCAGCCGGGAAAAACACAAGCACCCAGCGTCGGCCCAGCTTCCTCTGCCAAGCAGTATGCCCCGCCTCTTTTATGACCGCACTTCCGGTTAATCCTCTGCAATAATACATAACAGCCACTAAAGGCCGTTATAAAGCATATTGTAAGGACCTGTCAGAGTAAGTTGTTTTGTTACATATGAGGCTGAGGCAGCGTATGTAATTTATAGACAGGATAGTCTGGGTTCAAAAAATGGTATGTGTAAACACATCTTGTTTGTGGGCGGGACTAGGCGAGGACCGCCCATCACAAAAGGCACATATGCCACACGTGTGCGAAAAGGCCATCACAATCTCTCTGGGCAGTGTGACTTAGCTCTGCATTACGCATGCCAGCCATGACAGCGTAATGCGCTATAGGGCATTATGAGATAAAGTTTGGTTTAATTTTTATTGGGGCCACTCTGTGGGCGGGACGGGAAGAGGACTGCACCCAAAAGAGGAAAAGACGGGTCTGGCAGGGAGAGGAAGGACACATGAAAGCTGCTGGTGTGCAGGAGGACTCGAGTGTGAAGAAGAAGCAGAGAGGATCGAGAACGAAGAAGAAAGGCTTTGAGAGGAGAACAATGACACAAGAACTGCTGGCATGCACGAGGACTTGAGTGTGAAGATGAAGCGAGCAGAAGCAACCTCGGAGATCGAGGTTGAGAAAGGACACACGAGAGCTGCCGGAGTGCAGGACTCGAGTGTAAAGAAGAGACCAGGCATAAGCGACCTCCTGGGGAAAGGTAAGGGCGAAAGGGAGCTCAGAGGACAGACATCAGAGCTCACGGTGTGCAGCAGGAGAGAAGGAGGGTCACGAGGACTGGTTCAGGGTATAAGTCCCGAGGTGCTGATAATCGTTGGCTTACTTCGCCGCTGGCTTCCAGAGTGGGCTGCATCATAGTCTTTCATCATGCACATCATAGTCATAGGAAAATCCTCGCCTGCATTTTTTATGTTTGTCTAACCTGTGGCGCCTAGTGTGGGTTAGGTTTTATTTATTTCTCATCCTTGTACATATGTTTGCGTGTCACCATTATCCCTTTTTGTGTCTGTTGATTCGCATGGTTTTTATGAACTCTTGGTCCACCTATCCCCCATATTTATTGCAAATAAAACCTTTAAAAGGAAAGAAAATGTATTTGACCCATCTTCCTTCTGTGCGCATACCGTCAATTTCGGCTCATTTGGGCGACCTTGGTAAACGGTAACGAGTAATAATTGAATGCTGTGCAGTAGAAGATAGAAACCATTCGGCCGTTTGTTGAGACAAGGGATCCCGACGCTAAGGCATACTATGTTAACTGAACATCAGACGTGACATTATATTGGGATGTGGGTCAAGCAGTGCTGATGTCCGCCCACAGGCAATAGGTAACCACCATCAGGCCAATAACTCCATAGCTTTTCAAATGTCCAACACATCCCAAAACCCCTGCCGGGAAAAGATCAGCCAGCCAAGCAGCACCTGGTATCTCAACCTCCTCCTATCACCTAGTATTAAGTATCCTATCACCTAGCCTATCTCCTCCTATAACCCCCTATCACCTGGTATCGCCTCTCTCACCTCCGCGCTGGGGAGCTTCGGATGTTCTCCTTCCCCTCCCCAACCCTTACCTAGCGCTAGTACATTCTCGTATATTAAACTCATAACTCCTCGGACTGTTCACTTATCTCTTATAAATATTATAATGTATTTGTACAAATATTTGTGAATGCACATTGTGAAAATGCACCTACAAATTTCTGGTTAATGATACAATGCTGTGTAATTACTTAGCTCTGCAGCCCATTGTTACATAAGCCCTTGAGCTTTATGATAAACAGGCACTTCATTATTTTCTCAGTGTACTTGTATAGGAATCACCTTTGTGCATCATTTCGATTTGATAATAAGTTTCTCTGGAAGTTTCTGGAAAGTTATATAATGTAATATGTATTTCCTTAATGGGAATCAAAGTAGACCGGAGGATATAATTATATCCCTGGTCTCTGTAATCAAAGATGATTGTCCCATTGTAGGTTCATGTGCAGATCAATCAGGAATTTAGCCGGAATGAAGGATATTATCCCGACTTACAAGAGGAAATTTCTTAGTTGAGCAATGAGTACTTCTTTTTAAGTATTTTGTCAGATTTGGCTAAGTATGATTTATCTTCGAGTAGAAATAAACTGCTCATGGATTGGTCTGTCTGTATGTTCAAAGGACAAAATTTCCAAAACTCTCTGATTTCTCTGGCTTCAAGATAGGTATATAGTAGATTAAAATAAATTCCATTTAATTACTCCTGAGAAATAAACGTCGTGTATTTGCAAGTATTTACACCACATGTCGAATAGTGATCGAGCAAAGCATTATTATAATGGTATAAACATCTAGTTACCGTATTTAAAGTACTGGAATGCATTTACACTTTTCTTCCACTAATTAATTTCAGAGTGCTTTGAAAGGAGGATTAACAATTATTGCTTTTGCGAATACTGCAGGAACTTTTAATGCACTCGATTGTGATGCTCTTTTATGACAAGATAATCGCTTCTTTACAACGAATATATTTAACTGTCTTTTAAGAATAAGGTTTGGAACTTTTGATTTCGTAGAATTCACGTGAAATATCCAATGCTTCCCACTTTGATTTTGTGGGATCAGATTGCAACACGATGGGTGAACAGAGAGCGCAACCTTTGAAATGTCATGTCTGGGTTTGATTCCCGATCTCATTATAAACTGTTGAATTTGTGCTTCACGTGGACATTAAACTGTCTCCACTGATTTACTCGATGGTAATCACAGAATACTTACCCCGCAATAGTCAACTTGGTGCGAGGCAACTATTCTGTTTTTTTCTTTGATCCAATATGGCTGCCAGACCACGTGACTTAAAAAAATTGTATACAGAGTCAAGGCTCGTGTAAGAGCTAACTTGGGGATTGAAAGAGGTAGATTTGGGGTTCATTAACGGGGGTAGAAAACATCAAGGTTTTGAATGGAGGAAGATAAGAGATGGTGGTGAACAGCTGTTTCAAAGACATGGAGGGAGGAGTGGAATTGAAGAGAGTGTGGGAGTTTGCTCCAAAGGCAGGAAAAAGAGGAATGAAAGAGTGAAGGTTAGCAGAGAGTCTTTATTTTGGCAGTTTCACCATAATATAGTTGCTGGCAGATCTTGTGCGTGCGACCTGAAGGAATATTTGGGGGACAGAGCACAGAAAGAGCTGGGTGAGTTAGGCCGGAGAGGAGTCGGTAGAAGACAGAAAGACCACCAACCTGCCTGCGGTGAGACAGAGAAAGACCCTCAGATTCAGCTTCATCGCGGGAGATAGCAATGTTTCTGAAAGTGGGTGTCTACAGCGTGAAGCCGAGCCAGGTGTGAGGCGGGTGCACCAGTCCTGAGGGGAGGGCAGTACTCCATCAAGCTGCGGATGAAAGCCTTGTATCTGGTGAAGAGCTCAGAAGTGCCAAGAAAGGACTTCGCATGACGGAAGATGCCCAGTCGGCGACTGGCTTTGGAGGCCAGCCTGTAATGTGTTTTTTGCAGGAAAGATCATGGTTGATAGTGAGACCCAAAAGCTTGAGTGACAGAACTTCTTCGAGAGGATTGTTGAGAAAGTAGATGGGGGGGGGGGGGGGTGGGGTTCCAGACGGTCTTTTCGGAGATACATAGTCCATGTAAGATTTTTCAGGATTGAAAGACATGTTCCACTTGTTTGACCAGTTTGTGATTTTATCCAGGTCTCCAGAGAGTGAAGAGGCTGCTTCCTGCCAATCTGAGGAATGAGATATGGAGCGGCAGAGAGTGGAGTCATCAGCAAAGAGATAGAGAGGATTTTTCAGAGTTTGAGAGATCATTAATGAAGACCAGAAATATCACAGGGCTCAGAAGACTGCCTTGAGGATGACGACATCATAAGTTTACATTCTTCAATATAATTATTGGGTAGATCACACTCAACAAATATAAAACTGATCGTACTAAGTGTTGTAATTATTTAATTATGACGTCATAATTAAGGCACCACTTACGTCATCGTTAACAACACTTATTCCCCATGCAGAGTTCTTTACAATGAGCCACGTTTCAATTTTTTCCATGGAGTGGTTTCGGAGATGTAGAGGTGCAGTTTTTTGCGGTTTTTGCAAGATGGCACCTGTACCATGTGACCTATGATAATCATTAAAATTATGCAAGAGGATGCACTCCTATGATGAAAATTTCATGTCCATTGGACAAACAGTTGCAGAGAAAATAAAAAATTCATACTGCTCGGATCAAGTGTTCTACTTGTCGAATTATGACGTCATAATGAAGGCACCGATGACATCATCAACTTATCTTATTCCCCTTGGGGAGTATTTGACAATGAACCATGTTTCAATTTTTCCATTGAGCAATTTTGGAGATATAGATGTGTAAAATTTTTCCAAGATGGCATCCATACTATGTGAGTTATGACGTCATAATTATCACTAAAAATTCTACAGGAGGAATCGCTCTTATGTCGCAAAATTTCGTGTCAATCAGACCAACGTTTGCCGAGAAAATGAGTTTCAAAAATGGAGACACGTACGTATTTATGCCGCACATACGCACACACCCGACTGTTTAACTCCACTCTTCGCTCTGCGAATGCAAGGTAATTATTCGGTGGATGTTGAAGATCAGACAATGTCTTTTAGCAAAGGGTAAGTGAGTTATCACTAGTACCCGTACCAAATTCCAAAGTCTTGTTCCCACCAGTCGAATGTCATCCCTGACCAGCCGGTTCATGAAACGCGGGTCCAAAACATCCCCATGCTAACCCCAGAAGAAGATGAGGTCCATAATCGTAATACAGGTAGTATGCTTATTGTAGTAATGATTTTGATGCATTAAAATCCCTGGTGTTGGGCTAGAACCCTGGTGTTGGGCTAGCGGCTAGGGTGCCGGCCTAGGATCCCAGGATCCTGGGTTCGTAATCCCGGTCGATCGCTGAATTAACGCCAGGGGGGTTGACTCAGCCTGTTCATACCTTCCGAGGTCGGCTAATTGAGTACCAGTTCACTGGTAATTCCCTGTTTGTCGCTAAAGGCGGCAAAAAGGGTTGGCGTCAGGAAGGGCATCCGGCCGTAAAACATTGCTTCAAAAACGGGACCAAAAAACAACAACAACCACGGTTCCCGAAAAAGGCCAACCCCCGCTTGCGGGGAAAAATGGCCTCTAAAGGTGGTTATTATTATTTTTTATAAAATCAAAATTGGATCCATTAGAATTTCTATTCGCCTTAACGGATAAGGTGGCTGGCTTAAGAAGACATCGACGCCAAATAAACCATATTCTTACATGCTGTTGAACTCAAGAGGAACATCCTGGAAATGTTTTTCATTGTCGTGAGAATTTTGAAAAAATTCCAAATCAACAATATTTCAATTACTAAGGAACAAAACATAAGCGGATGATTATTATGCAATCAGTATAATCTTTTTGATTTGGAACAAACAATTTGTAAAGGATGATTATTTCTGTGTGTGAAGGTAATGTGTAATAATAATTATGCAAACAAAAATAAAGGCATGTTTGTCAAGGGGATGTATTTTAGCATTTTCTCTTTTCTCTCCTCAACGCATACTACATCTTTTTCTGTGCTCTTGGAAATGAAAACAACAGGCATATTTAAACTTGAATGCCAAAGGATGAGCGGCTCTCCAATGCAGAAAAAGAGCATGCAGCTGCAGGATTCATCCAGGGATGACTTCTCATTGGGCTGGCTCGGGAAGGAGAGATTGGAATAAGCCCTTTCCACCACAAAGAAGAAAATCGCACTGCTTGCCAGTTGTATCTTGTGAAGTAATGATTTCCATGATTTTCCTCCCAGTTATCTCGCCAACAATGTCTGTCCATTTTTACCCTGCGCTCGCGAAGCGAAAAGCGGGGTTAAGCATTCAATCTGCTTACGTGTGCCGTGTCTGCATTTTAAAAATTCATTTTCTCGGCAACCATTGGTCCGATTGACATGAAATTTTCACCATTGGAGGGCCTCCCCTGTATAATATTTTAATGATTGTTATGACGTCATAGGTCACGTGGTACAGTCGCCATCTTGGAAAAAATACGCACCTCTATATCTCGGAAACCACGACATGGAAAAAATTGAGCCCTGGCTCATTGTCAACTACTCCCAATGGGGAATAAGATATGTTAATGATGATGTCATCGGTGCCTTCGTTATGACGTCATAATTCAACAAATACAACACATCCATCCGATCATTATTAATTTGTTTTCAGCAACTGTTGGTCTGATGCACACGAAACTTTCACCATAGGAGCACCTCCCCCTTTAGAATATTTTAATGATAATCATGACGTCATAGGTCATGTGGTACAGGCGCCATCTTGGAAAAAAACGAAAAATGTTGCACCTCTATAATTTACAAAGGTTGCACCTTCTACCGACTCCTCTCCGGCCTTGCTCCCCCAGCTCTCTCTGTGCTCTGTCCCCCAAATATTCCTACAGGTCGCACAAGATCTGCCTGCAACCCTCTTATGGTTAAACTGCCGAAATCTCGGCTCTCTGCTCACCTTCACTCTTTCATTCCACTTTTCTCCCGCCTCTGGAACAAACTCCCACACTCCCTTCAATCGCACTCCTCCCTCCAGGTCTTTAAACCAGCTGTTCACCACCATCTCTTATCTTCCCCCATCCAAATCCTTGATCTTTTCTACCCCCACTAATTCACCCCAGATCCACCTTGTTTGAAATTCCAACTTCTTTCCTGGAAGTCCTGGCAGTGTCCATATGTTTTATACCTCTCCCACCCAACCCTTCCCATGCCTCCCCCCAAAGCCCTCTCCCTCCCACAGATCTCTCAATGTCTCCATGTCTCTCGGTCCCTGCTCTCAAATGTTGTGTTTGTGTCCTTCCCCTTCTCTCCCCATCTTGTCTACCGCTCCCGATGTTATATGTTTTATGTGTCGGTTTGTCTTTCTGTGTGATTAATGTTCGCTCTTTCACGAGCCTCGATCTTGTATACAAAAAAAAACCCGCTGCATGGAAAAAATTGAAACATGGCTCATTGTAAAGAACTCCATATGGGGAATAGGTGTTGTTAATGATGACGTTATTAGTGCCATAATTATGACGTCATAATTCGACAGGGATAACGCTTAGTCTGATCAGTTTGAAATGTATTGAGCGTGATCTATGCAACAATAATATTAGAGAATATATATTCATGATGTCATAGCTCACGTGGTCTGGCAGCCATATTGGATCAAAGAAAAAAAAGAAGTTCAAAAACAGAAGATTTGGCTCACAACAAGTTGACTGCGCAAGGTAAGTATTCTATGAATACCATCTAGTTTGGAATGTGATTTGCTTTGAAAAGTACTGTCACTGTGAATGGATTGGCATCAAATTCACCATGAGTGGTATCTATCGATATATCTATAATTGGCTAATGCCATCTGTCTGTCTGTCTCACTCTGAAACACGGAAAACGCTTCTCAGAGAGAAAAAAACATTGAGTAAAAGTTGTTTCAAATTAATTGATATATACAGAAAAATTTAAAAAAATTCAACCGGAAAAAAAATTGTACCTGGGCTTGCATTGCGGTGTATAAGCTGTGTATAAGTCTTGTAGTCAAAAATTGTACCTGGTCGGTGTATGGGCGGTGTATAAGTATAAGTTTATATGTATAATTCTGTGTGTGTCTGTCTGTCTGTCACACACTGAAACACGGAAACGCTCCTCGGAGAGAAAAAAATGATTAAGTAAAAGTTGCAAAAAATTAATCTAAACCTACGGGAAATTTTTAATTTTTTCAAATTGACAAAAAATTGAACCTGGACAGTGTGTAGGCAACAGTGTGGGTTGCACAAGGCTGTTATGCCTCGATCCTCCCGATTTATTTTATTTGCTGTTAAGATGGGTTAGATGCCACTAAAGGCACACATGTTGAGGTGTACTGAAGAACAAAGTAAACTTTATGAATTATGTGTCAAAATGCTAAAAGAAAAAACCCATCATTGTATCTCTTTTGGTTTGGATGTAATATGATTTTTAAACTGGAACAAGACTTTGCTGACAGCCTATACTTTGTTTATAAGCCTAAAACTATCTGCATATATTCAATCCATGGTAAGTTTAACCAATCAAATGTTTTGAATAAATCAATGAGTTGTTTAACCCATTTTACTCTCTTCTTTTAATTAAATAACAGGTGCATACAACACCTCAAGACATTTCTTGTCGAATCTCCCTTTTTTGAGCTCTTCCAACCAGTGCAAGAATAAAAGGCTTCCTTTTTTTCTATCATGGTACAGTATTTTTACCATGGGGTTCTGTTAGTTATGTATAATCTGATGCAGAATAATTTGTTTGTTGTTAAGCCTCCCCTATGGGATAGGGCGAAGGCTTATTGCTGTTGTAGGGTTTGTTTCTAAAATTGACGCTCATGATTTTTAATGGTAACAAAGAGTTTTCTAGAATCTGGTAGGAGTTATAAACCACCATTCCGATTTTTTTTTTCTGAACTCCCAATTTTCAAAAATTTCCCAATGGATCAATAATGTGAATAGAAAGTATGTGGGGTTGACATTTTTTGACCTTGACCTAATTTTAAGGTCATGACCTAATTATAGACATTTTTACATTTTCCACAAAAACTCAACCAAGGTTTGTCCGATCGGAAAGAAATTGCCGTCACTAGACAACCTAGTCCGAGAGGAAGGTGCATTTATGCTTAATTTACATCATACCCCTCTGTGTTAAAAGTCAAGGTCAAATGGTGGACTGAATGACATAACACAGTCAAGGTGAAATGGTGGTCAAAAAAAACAAATAGCACCGAGTTGGCTGACGGTCATCTCTTGATGTTGTAGTTCAGACCTTTGCTGATTTGGGGAAACCCACTGATCGCTTGGGAGGCCCCCTGATCCGAAATCGAAAGATCGAAGACTGTACTATCCTGTGGACCATCGAATATAAGGGCTGTATTCAGAGTAATCAGTTGGTAAATAAGGGACACGTAGGGATCCAAAGTTTCAAGGGGTAAATCCCCTGGGAGCCCCCATGACCCGAAATCGAAAGATCGAAAAATATAACTGTGGACCATCGAGTAGAAGGGCTTTCTCGGGTTTCAGAGCAATCGGTTGGTAAATAAGGGAAGCGTAGGGATCCAAAGTGTCAGGGGGTGTCCCCCCTGGGAACTCCCATAATATGAAATTTAAAAAAGCGAGGCCTGAGCCCATTGTGTGGGCCATTGAGTCGGGGGGTTGTATCGGGTTTCAGAGCAATTCATTGATAAATAAGGGACGAGTAGGGATCAGAAGTTGGGGGAGGGGTGCGGAAACCATCTAGAAGCCTCCATGATCCAAAATCGAAGCCTGAGCAGAATTTGTGCTGGATATTGTCTTGTATTCATGTGCCAAGTTTTAGAACAATCAGCTGAGTGACAAGGGAGGAGTAGCAAAAAGAGCAAAAAGTTAATGGATGGACAGACATCCGGAAATCACGGAAATGAAGACATCCGGACAGACATCATGACCCAAAATAAAACATATGCAAATAAAACAAAAACGCGTTTTTGTCATCGCTTAATTTTTCCAATGCGGATTCGCAAAGACCAAGATGTTCTTGCATTATAATAGTGTACGTGTACCTACACTGAAGTTGTACTTGTACATCTGATATTTGATTAATGTCCTTGACCTAATTTTTTCGGATTTAATTGATTAACAAAAATCACCTTTTTGTTCATAACTTGAATAATATTCCTCCGATTTTCATGATGTTGAGTTTTATGAATAGTTTGTATATGGGAGTACATTTTCAAATGAACATACATTTTTCACACATGTGTCTTGTACTCTATCTCAAAATGTTGAAGGTCGAGATTATATGGTGGTCCGGGGAAAATATGGCGATCGCTTTGTGATTGCGGATATATAGTTTTTTAAATGAAGTTTTGAATCGACGAGTTTTGTTTTCTTAATGAGAAACTCTGCATTTGCAGTGGTTGTCACGTTGTATAAAGCAAACATACCCTGGGTGAAAATAAGTTTGTGTCGAGTCTGGGACCTTTATGCAGAAAAAAAGAAAAGTTATATATTATGAACAATGGAAATCATCAACGTCAAACTTTGCTTCTCTGAAATGCATAAATGTTGATGCTTTAATTGTGGTATTGAATAGTTCACATTATAAAGGTATATCTCAGCAATGGATAAAAAGACAATACAACTCAAATTGGCTGAACTTTAAAAAATCGTTTCAGTGACCAAAATTAAATGTGTTTCTATGTAACAACTGTAAATATACCTTCAAAGTCTGCTTGCAGGTGTATAACAAAAGGCCTTGATTGCATGGTATGTATTTTGTTTGAAATTGCTTCAATGAATTTATCTCTTTTTAATTATGTCTATGGCTCATAAAGTAAGCTTGTAGTGATATGAAATAAAACACAAAGACATTCATAGACAATGGACAAATCAACACCGTTGGTGGGATTAGAACCTTTGGTTACAACAGCCGGAGAGTGTATAGATTGCAAATTCAACCTCTCCATCCATTTCTTTGCTCCTTTTCTTTTTGAATATTATGCACAAAGAAATCTAAAACAAAATAAAATTACACTGAGGAGCAGCAGACAAACAGTGCTGCTGGCCACTTAAAACTCTCATTAACCTTCAGACTAAGTTTTTTTTAAAGTGTGTTAGCTCGAAAGAAATCTACTGAATTTTCAGCAAAACAGACTAATCGGAACAGGAGCCAAAGCCTGAAAGTAGAGGAGGGTCAGGCCAGTAAAAAGGAAGGGGTATTTCACCCAGAGAGTAGTTACCTCTGGCACCAAAGGTGGATGAAGATTATGATTTCACCCATGTCTGTCTGTTACTTGCGAAATCAAAGATTCACAAGTATATTGGTTGGTCTGGTTTGTTATTACTGTACTTGTGAAAATCGAAGATTGCTCAAGTATATTGGTTGGTCGCGTGTGTTATTCTGTCTGTCTGTTTGTTTGTCTGTCTGTGTTTGTCCGTCAATCACGTGCAGGTCACAATTTTAAACCGATCTTCACGAAACTTCACCAAATTGTTGAGTCGGTCATAAGGAAGAAGCCTATTGATTTTAAGGTCAAATGGTCAACTCAGGCCAAAGGTCAACAACTCAGGTCGAATTTCTAAAATCCTCCATTTACATCCGATTGACTTGAAATTTGAAGAGGATTTGCATATCACGTCACTGAATTCAATTACCAATTATTACCCTACACTCGTGAAGTGAAAATAAGGTTTAATCGATCGGTTGCGTCCATATGCACGTATGTCATATGTGTGTCTGCATTTTTAAAATTCATTTTCTTGGCAAAAATCGGTTGGTCCGATTGACAACATTTTCACCACAGAATAGCCTCCGCCTGTATATATTTTTAGTCGTAATTATGGTGTCATATGTCATGTAGTATGGACGCCATCTTGGAAAAAAACAAAAATGGTTGTACCTCTATATCTCTGAAACCGCTCAATGGGAAAAAATGAAACATGGCTCATTGTGAAGTGCTCCCCATGGGGAACAACATATATTCATGATGATGTCATCGATGCCTTCATTATGACATCATAATTAGACAAGTAGACTGCTTGATCTGATCAGTTTGAAATTTATTGAGCATGATCTTCCAAAAAATTATATGGGAGAATTAAATTGATGACATCATCGGTCACGTGGTTCAGCAGCCATATTGGATTGAACATAAATTGACATCATCCATAAACCACAGAAACACGTCCTGGCGAGAGTCTGCAATCTCTGATTGCTCTTGTTTAAGTTAAGATTTGCTCTTATCACAAAGCATTTCATCATCATCAGTCTGTTTTCAGTCCACTGCTGGCCTCTCTCAACTCACACTTAGCAGTATCGGCATATTCAGCACACTTGCCAAGCACTGGTTGGTAAACGGGTTTTGGGCTGGAATTTGGAATTTGTTCAGTATGCCGAAAGCAACTCACGTACTCTTTGCAAAGACACCGTAGGATCGTTAACATCTAACAATAACCAGTGCCAAAAGACAGCTCCTCTTGCTCAAGATCCAGCTGATGGATGGTGTACACAATGATACATCGCCATGCCTGCGAAACACCATTGAAACAGTTCATACCTGGGACGAGAGTCAAACCCAAGCTCATAGGCGAGTGCCCATACCTCTCAGATATCCTGCCAGCTCACAAGGCATTCATTCATATATAAATCGAATATTTCATTCATTAAGAGCAGAAATCCGATTATTTCCCATTGGAATCAATAAAGTACAAAACACATGGGTATTTGGGAAATTTAACTCGAGAACAATGTAGGCAACTTTCTCTTTTTGTCTGGTGGATAACTTATGAGCAACAAATTAACAAAGCTGAAAGATTAATGCACTATGATGTTAGTTCTGGTGAACATCCAAAATTAATTAGATTTTACAGTTTCCGAGGAAGAGCAATCACATTTTTTTAAAATAAATATCTTGATGCAAGTTAAAATAAGCCGAAAGTTTAATAACGTTCATAATACAAGAGATAATGTACAATTTTAATGAATGGGCAAATATATATATATAATTTTGTTTTTACGGCAATGGATGGATTATCTAAACCTATGAAAGAGGTCATGGCAATCTCAATAAAAAAACTCTCCTGAGCATTTGTTAGTCTCTGGCACCCTGTAATGGTCATCAAAATGTTTGCCAATGGTATTCATGGGTTTTCGTTTACTATCTGGCATTCTGTTACTGTGCATGCAAAGAGCAAGTTATTGCGGATTGGATTCTTTTCTGCTTGAGGATAGTGTTCACCAAGGCTATATTCAAGGTGTTGTTCAGTTTATGCTCATTCATGGAAGGACTACCATTCATGGCAGAAATGACAGAAACGATGGAATTCCAGTCCAGTTAATCGACCTTCCTTGGAAAATCCTTTACAGTGAACACCTGAGCCATGTAGTAACTCACCTCTGGATAGCATCACTGTATTCATTATTAAAACCAGTGCATTTGAGCTATCTGCAAATGCAAATGCAAGGTGTGCACAGAGGGAGCTGCAGATGGAGGAAATGTTGAGTTGGATCTTGGAGACGGCGTGAAGCTGGAAGGTGTGAAAACATTTTGCTACCTCGGAGACATGCTGAATGGAGAAGGTGGATCCGACTCTGCAACGATTGCTCGAGTGAGATGTGCATGGAAGAAGTTTCGGGAACTGAGTGGCGTGCTGATGAGGAGGGGAGTGTCGTTGAAGCTGAAGGGAAAGGTGTATGCTGCATGTGTGAGAAGTGTTATGATTTATGAGAGCGAGACATGGGTAATGAACGTAGAGCAGCAACGAAGGCTGGAAAGGGTGGAAATGCGAATGGTTCGGTGGATGTGCGGAGTGTCACTGAGAGAGAGGAAGACAAATGATGAATTGCGAAAGATGATGGGAATAGAGCCTGTGATGGATGCTGTGAAGAGGAACAGGTTGAGATGGTTTGGTCATGTGTTGAGGAAGGATGAAAGTGACTGGTTGAGAAGAGTGATGGAAATGAATGTATAAGGAAATAGAGGATGGGGAAGACCGAGAAAGACTTGGCGAAAGATGGTTGAAGACGAAATGTGGGCAAGGGGGTTAACAAGGGGAGATGCAGAAAATAGGGCAAAATGGAGAAGATTGTCATGGGGACCGCAAGGCTAACCCCCGCTCTAGCAGGGAAAATGGCCTTAAAATGCATGTTGTTGTTGTTGTTGTTGTTTGTAGTTCATTTGTGGTAATAGTCCTGTGGATGGTTTTCAAAATCCCAGTGAGGTTTCTCTTTATCATTCCATTTGCTCCAATTATCACTTTCAATTTCGCTCCAATTTCGCTCCAATTTCGCTCCAATTTCGATGCTCTTCAGCTCCCAATATCTCTTGACCTCATTTTTGAGGTCCTGGTATATATTCGTTTTCTTGATTTCTGCGTTGTTTAGGCCAAAATCGCTGGGTACTGATATCTCAATCAGCAATACTGTCTTTTCCTTTTTGTTCCTGAGTACAATGTCTGGACGCAATGCTTTGTTTTCTATGTTCAGGCTCGATGGAATAATCATTCATCAGGTCATACGTGAGCATGACGTCCTCATTTTCAATGATTTCATTTGGTTCATGTTGACATGAGTTTTCTGAAACTGGGTTATTTAACTTTTTTGCACATGTCTTGCAAACCCAAAAACGATAAAAAAGACGAAAGGACCGAATGCAACCCCTACCCCAATATACTTTCTTAACAATTCTCTTGAGGACGTTAAGTCATTAAAACTCCTGGGTCTCTCTATCAGCCATTATCTTTCTTGGGCAAACCATATTTCAAAGTTGGCCTTCAAAGCCAGCTGCCACCTCTGCATCCTCCATCATACAAATTCTTTTTTCTTGTCACTCTTGAAATTATATTCACCTACAAGGCCTTGATCCACAGCTTGATGAAGTACTGCTCTCCCCTTTGGGATGGCTCCCCTGCCTCACACCTAGCTCAGCTTCACGTTGTAGAAACCAAGGCTTTCAAGATCATTGGAATCTCCCATGATGAAGCTGAGTCTATAGGCCTGTCAGTTCACAGATGGGTTGGTGTTTTGCCTCCTTTCCCCCTCCCAAATCTCCCATCCCTCCCCCCCCCTTGGTTTCAGACACAGACAGGTGGGTGGTCTCCCTATCTTCTACTATATCCCTTCTGGTGTTGCACTTTCTGCTCTTTCTGGGCTTTGTCTCCTCATTCCTCCCCATCTCCCACCCCCCCCCCCCCTAGTTTTTCCTCCCCAAAGTTCCCTTCTGTATCCATATTTCCACCCTATGCATCCTATCCTGCCCCACATTCTTCCCCACACCCATTGTTTGTCCAAGTCTCCCACTACCAAGACTCTAAAAGAAGAATCAAAAAAAATTCTCAGAATTTCCCCAGCCTCCTGAATAATTAATTATGTTTTTGTATTTTCCTTGTGCAAATATGGAGGAAGTATGACAGCCTTTCTGCATATAAATAAATAAATATGATTTTAAAAAAATACATGGGCTAAGGATCGTAATAAAGCTGATACACACACACTCTCACACACTCATACACATACACACACACACACACACACACACACACACACAGACACACACACACACACACTGTCGACTGAGATTGGGGGAAGTGCCGTCACTGCTGTTGCTTTCCAGGATTCTCTGGGTACCAGTGACGTCATAACAATGGCACCGCTTTTCTCACCGTACTCAACGTGGCATTTCCTCAGGAGGATGCCAATTTATGGATGCCAACCGATGGGGCTTGGCCGTGCTCTATCCTTTTCAAGCAAGAAGCAGCATGTACCATTTTAAAAGTCTTTGGTATGTCTCAAACCGGTCCAAAATGGTTAGCAAAGCCAGTGAGGGGTGCCGGCTTCGTCGTATTAGATATAATAAACTCTGTAAACGCTGATTTCTTAAAATTTTGCAGATTTCACTCCAGATCTTTACCGATATTTTTTCCACGAGACGCGGTCCCCAAATCTAAAAATCATATTTCGATAATATGCTTTAATTAGTCCATGAGAGGCCATGGTGGAAAATCGCATCATATAAACGATAAAGCATAAAATCAATCTGGGCTCTTCATTTGAAAACTATAGCACCAACAAAAGTGATGTATACAGTGATTCATAGGTATGAAGATCGTACATTTTATTATTTGAATGATGGGATTGAAAAAAATAAATTTTGAGTGCTTAATAAAACATAAATCATTGTGGTCTGTTCTAAGGCAAGGCATTTTTTTTTTTTTTTTTTTTTTTTGTATACAAGATCGAGGCTCGTGAAAGAGCGAACATTAATCACACAGAAAGACAAACCGACACATAAAACATATAACATCGGGAGCGGTAGACAAGATGGGGAGAGAGGGGGAAGGACACAAACACAACATTTGAGAGCAGGGACCGAGAGACATGGAGACATCGAGAGATCTGAGAGAGGGCGAGGGCTTTGGGGGGGGGGGCATGGGAAGGGGGCGGTGGGAGAGGTATAAAACATATGGACACTGCCAGGACTTCCAGGAAAGAAGTTGGAATTTCAAACAAGGTGGATCTGGGGTGAATTAGCGGGGGTAGAAAAGATCAAGGTTTTGGTAGGGGGAAGATAAGAGATGGTGGTGAACAGCTGTTTTAAAGACCTGGAGGGAGGAGTGGGATTGAAGGGAGTGAGGGAGTTTGTTCCAGAGGCGGGAGAAAAGAGGAATGAAAGAGTGAAGGTGAGCAGAGAGCCGAGATTTCGGCAGTTTAACCATCAGAGGGTTGCTGGCAGATCTTGTGCGACCTGTAGGAATATTTGGGGGACAGAGCACAGAGAGAGCTGGGGGTGCAAGGCCGGAGAGGAGTCGGTAGAAGACAGAAAGACCACCTACCTGCCTGCGGTGAGTGAGTGAAAGGCCCTCAGAGATAGCTTCATCGTGGGAGATTCCAATAATTCTGAAAGCTTTGGTTTCAACAGCGTGAAGCCGAGCTAGGTGTGAGGCAGGAGCACCGGCCCATAGGGGAGAACAGTATTCCATTGAGCTGCGGATGAAAGCCTTGTATGTGGTGAGGAGCTCAGGTGTGCCGAGGAAGGACTTCGCACGACGGAGGATGCCCAGTCGGCGACTGGCTTTGGAGGCCAGCTTGGAAATGTGGTTTTCCCAAGAAAGATCATGGCAGATAGTGAGACCCAAAAGCTTGAGCGACAGAACTTCTTGGAGAGGATTGTTGAGAAAGTAGATGGGAGGGTTGTCCAGTCGATCTTTTCGGAGAGACATAGTAAGAGTGTGAGATTTGTCAGGATTGAAAGACATGTTCCACTTGTTTGACCAGTCTGTGATTTTGTCCAGGTCTTCAGAGAGTGAGGAGGCTGCAGACTGCCGATCTGAGGGAAGAGGAATGGAGCGGCAGAGAGTGGAGTCATCAGCAAAGAGATAGAGAGGATTTTCAAGAGAGTCAGAGAGATCATTGATGAATACCAGAAAAAGCACGGGGCCCAGAACACTGCCTTGAGGAACTCTAGCCTGAATAGGAAGAGGAGATGAGAGAAACCCATTCAGGGCCACACGTTGACGACGACTAGAGAGGAAGTCCGCCAGCCATGCGTGGAGATTTCCATGGATACCAAAGGAGGAGAGTTTGGTGAGCAGAGCGGGGTGCCAGACCGTGTCGAAGGCACGTGATATGTCAAGGGAGACAGCTCTAATTTCCTGTTTGGCATTGAGGACCTCCATCCATTGTTGAGACAGCAGAAGCAGCATGTCCAGAGTAGAGTGACCTGGTCTGAAACCAAATTGATGATCAGAGATCAAGCCATTGGAGAAGAGGAAAGATTTCATATCCGAAGCAATGATGGATTCCATGACTTTGCTGATAATTGGGAGAAGGCTGATTGGTCTGTAGTGGCTAGGATCTGTTTTTGCACCTTTTTTGTGCAAAGCGGTGATGTTGGCTGATTTCCAAGCAGATGGCAGTTGACCTTGAGCAAAAGAGAGGGTGAAGAGAACAGAGAGAGGGTGAGATAGAGCGGCAGAGCAGGATTTTAGGACCCGTGGGCTGATGCCGTCGGGTCCAGTTGCAGAATCAGAGTCGAGGGTTGACAGAAACTTTTCCACCTTGTCAGGAGGAAAGGACACGGAGTCCAGGAGCAGCAGGGTACGACTGGGTATGGTGGGTACAGAGAGGGATGGGTTTGGGACACAAGATTTAGAGGCAAACACAGAGTTGAGGCATTCAGCTTTTTCACGTGCGGAGTCAGCTGTGTAGCCGTTTGAGGTAAGGGAGGGGATGGAGGGGGAACAAACACCAGAAACGGATTTGACCAGACGCCACCAGGATTTGGAAGAGGGAGACAGATAAGAGAGTTTGGTCTTGAGAACGGAGAGATATTGTTTCCTGGCTCTCCTGAGGGTGGACACACACTTGTTTCGGGCTTTGTGAAAGGAAATGAGATTTCCTTCCGTTGGATTTGCTTTCCAGGAGACGAAGGCAAGTTGTTTCTGGGCAACAGCCTCACCACAAGATTCTGTGTACCATGGACGGGAGGAAGGGTATGACAACTGAAGACGAGATGGGATAAATCTGTGCATGAGAGAGAGCAATTTACTTTGGAAGAATTCCCAGGATGAGTTGATGTCAGAGGTGGTAGAGATGGGAGACCAGTCCAGATGATTGATGGCTGCTTGAAGACCGTGCCAGTTGGCCTGAGTGAAATGCCAGACTCGTCGACGCTGAGCAGGCTCCCTGAGGATGGTCAGAGAGATGTCCACTTTAACAAGGACATGATCAGATGATTCGATTGGAGCAGAAGAAGAGCAGCAGACATTTTCAGGGAAGTTAGTCATAACCAAGTCCAGAAGAGAAGATGTTCCGTTGACTGAGATCCGGGTCGGGAAATTGACAGATTGAGTCAGTCCCAGTGAGTCGCAGAAGTCCTTTGCTGAGGAGCCATGGCTGGTGAGAGAGGTACCCACACCCAGCCAACTGGCATGATGACAGTTGAAATCACCACATATGAGGAAGAGAGAGTTGGAATGAGTAGATAGAAGTTGGTCCATATTATCAGACAGCGAGATGTAGATGGAGTCATCACTGTTTGGTGGACGGTACAACACACATATGAACAAGAGGTGGGAGCGAAGGGGAAGCCGTAGCCAGAGGTATTCCTGGGGGTGAGGTGGAGAGAGTGCAGTGCAGGGCGAGTGAGGAAGAGAGTTTTTGATAAAGATAGCAATCCCGCCTCCAGGACGAGGCTCAGGTCTATCATACCGGAGGAGGGAGTAGCCCGGGAGAGATACTAAGGAATCAGAGACATCATAAAGGAGGAAAGTTTCTGTTAAGCAGATCACATCTGGTTTGACAGAAGCAACCTGTATGGAGAGATCAGTTAAGTTTGAACGAAGGCCCCGGATGTTTGAGGTCCATACCGTTAATGAAGAGGAAGGGGGAGCATCAGATACAGAACAGGGGGAGGAGGGGTAGGGTAAGATGTGGAAGAGGTGGAAGAGGTGGAAGAGGTAGGGAGAGCTGTTGAAGGTGTGTCAGAGATTTCAGAATAGCTCGGAGAAAGGGAAGGATGGGGCGGACAAAAGGTTTGATGGTGATTGGGTGTGGCACAATGAGGTGTTATTTGAGGAGGGGGAAGAGCGAGGCAGAAGGTTGGGGGAGATGGAGGTGAGAGTTGGAAGGGGGAAGAAGCGGGGAGGACGCTTTGAGGAGGGGGAGTGAGAGGGGGGAAATTGAGAAGCAATGAGGGTGGGGAGATTTGAAGGGGAGGGGTGAGGGGGGAGTTTGGGAGGGAAGGGACAAGGGGAGGGATTTGAAAGGGATGGGATATGGGGGAGATTTGGAGGGGAGGGGTGAGGGAGGAGTCTAGGAGGGGAGGGGCGAGGGGGCGTCTTGGCGGGGAGGGGTGAGGGGGTAGTTTAGGAGGGAGGGGGCAAGGGGGGAGATTTGAAAGGGATGGGTGATGGGGAAGATTTGGAGGGGAGGGGTGATGGGGAAGATTTGGAGGGGACGGGTTATGGGGAAGATTTGGAGGGGAGGGGTGAGATTGGATTTTAGAAAGTGTACGATTTATGGGAAACGAACATTTATTGCAAAATGAGTTTCTTGTGACCTTCGAGTTAAAAATACGTTTAAGGACGCTGGATGGAGGATGGAGTGCAGGAGAGTTTAGGGAATGTAGAAGAAAGGCACTATAGGAGATGGATATTTTTTTTGGGATGAATTGATTTGGTGAGCAAGTCGAAAGCAGCCTTTTAAAGAAGAAGAAGAAAAAGGTGTTATAAAATATGACGGAATACATAACTTGAGGGGAAAGTGTAAACATTGAAGGTTAACAACAGTGAAAACTATCTGGGGAAATGGGGGAGAAACACGTGGTCGAAGAACGAACGAACGAATAAGAATGAATGAACGAATAAGAGAAGGAAATGTTGTTTTTTTTTTTTTTTTGTTTTTTGAGTTGAGATTTACACAAGGAAGTAGACTATGGGTGAAAAGACTGGGAATACAGAGAACGAAAGTTATTGGATCACAAACGACGGACCGCCGAGAGAAAAACAAAGCCTCAAGGTTGTACAGTGTACACTGTACAAGGCCTCAAGACACGACACGAATTAACACGATTTTCAATACAGGTATGAAAGATTTGCACCGAAAAATCTTCGTCGGGACACAATATACATACAACACCATAAATAAATACAGTTTTAACGAAAATACAAATGGGAACAATCGCTTAACTTCGATTTCAAATCGTTCGCGACGCGGCAAAGGCCTTGCTCGCGACACGGCAAACAGACGATCAATTTATGAAAGATAAACACCGAGAAACAACCAAAGTTGCACACAATAACTTCACACACCGAAAGATAAATACAGTTTCGACAAAATACAATTGTGAACAGACTTAACTTCGAATAACGTGGAGACCGTGTGGAGCTTCGAAAATCCCTCCCACCATCTCCAAGATCTCGCGAGATCTCCAAGCAGGCCAAACGCATTTTTAAGCAGGCCAAAAAAGCTGCGAGGGGATAGCAGGCTGACCTAGGATAATGCCTGTTTTTGGGTTAATTTAATAAGCCGGTTAATTATATTCAAAGGGAGTGTTTAAATGTAGCCACACACCCAGTTTCCATTCATATACTCCCTTGGGGTTCCCTTAGGAAACATACAAATTTTGGTGCCGCGAGGTTTCATGGTTTTGCAGTAATGGAGGAGACATACACACACACATACACACACACACACACACACACACACACACACACACACACACACACACACATACATACACACACACACACACACACACACACACACACAAACAAAATTGTCTTTTATTATTATAGACCAGCTATCAAAGGTACCTGGCTTTGCTGGGCAACACAGGGTCATTTCTCTGACGGGAATATTAAGAGAGGGAGAGAGAGAGAAGAGGGTAGAGGAGGGGGGAGAATGGAGAGAGGAGGAGAGAGGGAGAAAGGTGGTGGAGGACAGGCAGAGTGGAGGGGTGAAGAAGGGGAAGGAGAGGAGGGAAGGAGGAAGCAGGAGGAAGCAGGGAAACAGGAAGGGGGAGAGCAGGAGGGAGCAGGAGCATGGTGAGGGGAGGGCAGGAGGATGGTGAGGGAGAGCAGGAGAAGAGGGGTGAGCAGGGATCAGGGTGGGAGGGGTGAGCAGGGATCAGGAGGAGGAGTGAGTGTGAAGCAGGAGGAAAGTGAGAGGGGAGCATGAGGAGTGGTGAGCGAGGATCAGGAGGAGGGGTGGGTGAGCAGGGATCAGGAGAAGGGATGAGTGGGAAGCAGAAGGAAAGAGAGAGGGGAGCAGGAGGATGGGTGAGTGGGCAGTTGGAGGAGTGTGGAGGGAGCAGGTAGAGAGGGGAGCCGGAGTAGGGGTAAGTGGGCAGCAGGAGGAGGGGTGAGCAAGAAGCAGGAGGAGTGTGGAGGGAGCAGGCAGAGAGGGGAGCCGGAGTAGGGTAAGTGGGGAACAGGAGGAGAGAGCAGGAGAAGAGTGAGAGGGGAGCAGGAGGAGGGGCGAGTGGGGATGATGAGGAGGGGTGAGCGGGTATCAGCAGGAAGGGTTAGCGGGGAGGATAAGGAGTGAGCGGGGAGGATAAGGAGTGAGCGGGGAGCAGTAGGTTGGATGGGTGAGCACAGAGCAGAATGGAGTGAGTGTGGAGCAGGATGGAGAGAGGGAGCAGGAGGAGGTGGCAGAGCATGAGGGAGCAGGTGTTCCATTACCAATAAGCTTAAAGAGCTTCAATTGGCTTAAGCACTCAAAGTAGAACTCCAACGAAATGGTTGATAAGGAACGGCTGGCTTGGCAACCGATAGCAAGCTCTTTGAAAATGGAACATACCCCAGGAGGATGGGGTGGGAGATTTAACTTTCTGCTGTTAACTTTCGCAGGATGAAGGGCCCCCGGTCTGTGCTTCTCAGGCACCATTGTCAATCTGACGTGTGTGAACACCGTGGGACACTGCATGTCTCCCTCAAAATATCACCTTTCACCAACAAATTTCATCCATCGCTTCACTGAATATGGAGAACGAGGATCTTCTTTGTCTTCTTTTTAAGTGTTATGGCATTTTCAGAGCTGTGAGCCTCTATATATACCACACGCCCAGATGTGTATGTCTACTGTGTGTATGTCCTAAGAGTTTGGTTTTTTTAAAGAAATGTTTTGAAAAAGAAAAAAAAATTTCAACTGAAATCTTCAACTTAAATTGTGTATAAAAATGTAGTCACAAATATTACAAATACATTTGTACAAAATAAATGATTGCATTATGATTGATGTAAATCATGACAACACAGCAAATTACATACTTATCCTCATTTTAAAAATCCTGCCTCTATAACGACGTGTGAGTGTGATGATGTGTTTTGAATTGCACAGCGGGAATTGGTAATTAATTACGTGGAGGTGAGCTAATTTTAATAACGTGACAGTGAGGTGTTTTTGATAACGTGACGTGGACGTGTTGGTGATGTGTTTTGAATTATGTGGCATTTGCGTCTGGTGGTGAGTTATTTTGAATTACGTGGTGGGTAGATAAAGTATTTAATATAGGTACACATATCGGTGCAGTGTCTGTCATGTTCCGTCATCTCCCATCACATCAGTGAACTACTCGCTCAAACTTTTGTTAAATCGTCCAAAACTTCTAGTCTGCACCTACCATGAGTATGTGCTAATGGGAATTCCTATTTGAAATATTTTTTATTTCTTCAATTGAAACCTTCAACTTAAATTGCTTATAAAAATTTAATATCACTAGGGCATGCCCGTACTATATATATATCTAAAATTATATCCCCCCCCCTCTATTTACATGAAATGGTTTGGTCCAAAGCGAACGGCTTGCGAGTACGGTGACAATCCCCCCCCCCCTCTATTTACATGAAATGGTTTGGTCCAAAGCGAACGACTTGCGAGTACGGTGACAATCCCCCCCCCTCTATTTACATGAAATGGTTTGGTCCAAAGCGAACGGCTTGCGGAGTTTGGTAAAGAAATCGCCATAGCGTGCACAAACGCGCAGGAAAGCGAAAGAATCGCAAATTAGTTTTAATTAGTTTTAAAACATAGTTTAACGCCAACATAGTTTGCCAACATAGTTTGCCAACGATAGATGAATATTAAAATAAATTTGTGCAAAGTAATTGTTTGTATCATGATTGGTGTAAATCAGGACAAAACAGCAACTCAGGTACAGTCATTATCCTCAGTTAAAACAAGCCCATTTCTCTGTAGCGACGATGCTCGCCAAGCCATGCTAGTATATATATATATATATAGTTACGTGCTCCTCCCCAAACCCCGGTCACGGTGTACCTCCGAGCCCTGAGAGGAGTCACGGCAGAAATATGTGTTATTCTGTGTGTCAAAGATCAATGGTGAAACCACACCAATTGTTACCAACAAACAAGTATTGTATTAAGGTCACACAAGAATAACAGCACAAAAACAATAGTAATCAATTGTACAACCAATATAGGCCTATCATTCCTATGATGGTACCATCAGTTTCATACAATATAACTCACTGTGCTCCAAGTGAGCGAAAAGAACATTCCCAATGTCTCTATGCCAGCATCAAGCCAAAGTCGATCCACGCTCCAGTGATCGTCAGAACGATGTCTTATCGAGACCAGAATCCCATTCGGTTGACAGTCACACTGCTAAAGATTGCCAAAGGTATCCTCAAGAGGCGACTGGGAAATCACACCTTCGGGTATGGATGTTCAACGGCTCCCAATCGGCGAACCGCAAATTCCCACTCAAAATCCACGTTACACACACACACCAGGTTAACGTCTGGATGCGGTGAAATGGTTGAAGCGAGGTGAAGAGCCTAGAGCGATGCGAAATCGGGCGTGAGGCAAAAATGGCCAACGGGCCCATACTTGAGACGTAACGGCACTCCAATGATTCTCTTCGGAATCAACCGCAAAACCTGTCATGCAGGTTTATCTGTCACAGCGATAACAACTCTGTCGCAGGAATCCCTTTCCCAGGAAACCCGAAGTTCACTCGTGACCCCCGTTCGCCAGCGTTTGCTCAAGACCTCAAAGCAGCTCGGCTCTTTCTCGACCTCACTCACTCCGCCTCTTCTTCCTCTTGCTTCTTCTTCGTCCAGTTTCCGGTTTCTTTTAAAACATTAATTTTTTTTACCTTTTGAAAACAGTTATCTGCAATTCACTTAAACGATAACAATAATAGTACATGGAACCAAAAATGTTTGCAGTGGATGAGAACCACAACAACGGAAGTGACAAATCCGTAACAATATATATACATATATATATATATATATATATATATATATATATATATATATATATATATATATATATATATATATAAATACACATACACAGACTTGGCATTTAAAATGGAATATTTTTTTCTTCTTGACTTGGGTTTACTTTCTTAACTCAGTATATCAATCTGGTGAGTTTCTTTTACACTTTGGTGATTTATTTTTTTAAAGAACCATGTCACTGATTGTCTGTCACAGCAAGAAGTCAACAACAGGATTATATAACAGGTGACGTGGCAAAATGTATGGACAGGTGCATTTGATGATTGGCTTCACAGTCGGGTATACAAGGGTTGTTGCATTCTGTATTAGTGGAAAACAACTGCTGCCCATCTCCAAAAGTTATTGCCGCTTCCTCTGGAGATGGTCCGTCAACTCGACAAGGCTGTTTGTCATGGAGTGGTGGTGACGTTTTCAACATATTTCAACATACAGCTATTTGATATTCATTTCAACAATATTGATAGATAAAGGTGATATAATATAACAAATATCATGAAACATTTACATTTTGTAGTCCATTGTATAATTTAAATAAACATAAATGCAAATTTCGCATGTGGAAAAAGTAAGTACACCCTTGGCTCTCATAGGTGGTATTGCCCCCTTTGGCATAAACAACCTCAAGTAGGCGTTTCTTGTAACTGTCTACCAGTCTCTGACATCGACTGGGATAAATTTTTGCCCAATCCTCCATGCAGAATTCTTTCAGCGGTGTGATGTTTGAGGGGTTTCTTGCATGCACAGCTCGTTTCAAATCCCCCCACAACATCTCGATGGGATTTAGATCTGGGCTTTGACTTGGCCATTCCAGAACCCTCCATTTCTTTCTTTTCAGCCATTCCTTGGTGGATTTACTGGTATGTTTAGAGTCATTGTCATGTTGCAAGGTCCACCTTCAGTTGAACTTCAACTTTCCGACAGATGGCCTCGCATTATCCTCAAGCACCCTCTGGTACAATGAAGAATTCATAGTGGATTATATGATGGTGAGCTTCCCAGGCCCTGATGCAGCAAAGCTGCCTCAAACCATAATATTTCTACCACCATGCTTTACAGTTGGTATCAGGTTCTTGTGTTCAAATGCTGTCTTTTGTTTTCGCCAAACATGTCTTCTGCTACTGTGGCTAAATAGCTCCTCTACCTTTGACTCATCTGTCCAGAGTACATTGTTCCAGAAGTGCTGGTCTTTGCCTACGTGTTCAATGGCAAACTTTAGTCTTGCCCTGATGTTCTTTCTGGACAGCAAATGTTTCCTCTTGGCACACCTCCCATGTAGATCAAATTTGTGTAGCCTCTTTCTAATGGTAGACTCGTGCACTTTGACATCAACAGTGGCAAGAGCTACCTGTAGGTCCCGTGATGATATTCTGGGATTCTTCGAGACTTCTTTCAGCATCTTGTGGTCTGCTCTCGGGCTGAACTTGCTGGGGCGACCTGGCATGAACAAGTTGGCAGTTCTTTGGAATCTTCTCCACATGTACATGATCTTCCGGACAGTCGAATGATTGATTTCAAATTGTTTGGAGATCTTTTTAAATCCCTTCCCAGACTCGTAGGCATCTATAACCTTCTTTCTGAAGGTCTCAGAGAGCTCGATTGATCTAGGCATGGTGACGCCGCACACTTCAACAACAAAGAGCAAACCAAACGAAATGTCTGAGGTTTAAATAAGACAGGTTCCTCCAAGATCCTCTCTAACGATTTTCTAATCATTTGCACCTGAGATGGTGCACCTGATTCTAATTTTAGTTATTGGAAGTAGTGATAAATGTAGGGGTGTACTTACTTTCTCCATGCGAAATTTGCATTTGTGTTTATTTAAATTATACAATGGAACACAAAATGTAAATGTTTCATGATATTTGTTATATTATATCACCTTTATCTATCAATATTGTTGAAATGAAGATCAACTAGCTGTACGGTATGTTGAAATATGTTGAAAAAGTCAAAACTTCACATGGGGTGTACTTACCTTTTCACGTGACTGTATGTATGTGTATATATATATATGTGTATATATATATATTGTTGCGGACGCGGTTAAGATGTTATTTTGACCGAGCGGTTGGTATGACCGCGACCGAACAGTTATTCCCCGACTAGAACCCGATTCCACCCAAACTTTGGCCGTATCGCACCGCAGCTGCCCAATCTGGAAAACTCTAAAACGACCGAATGCAAAGAGGAAAAGGAATAAGACGAGAAGACGGACAGAAGAGTAATTGGATTTATTATTTACACATATAAGTAGGAAGCAAGCAGTCACGTTTATTTACAGGGACATGAGACGCAGGTGACACAGTGCAATCTTTAGCTTATACAGACTTATTGTTACTACCCAGGACAGCACGAACAAAACAAACTCACGTACGCAAATGGATGGAAATTGCAGGCAGGAATGACAGGAGGTGGGTGGCTGGAGGAAGGCCCGGAGCTGGCTGGAGTTTGATCCCGCACGGGACGTCGGGCTGGACCTCGACGGCCGCCGATGCCACCGATCCTGTCGTGTGCGCGGGGTAGCGGGGCGGAGCTGCTTGGTGGAGCCAAGCCAACGCTGCTGGTGGGGGGTCTGGCGTGACGGGTTCTCTCGCATGACGGGTTCTCTCTCTTACTAACTCCAGGGCTCTTTCTCTCTTGCTTAGTCCAACTCTTCCTCACCACCGACAACTCAACGCAACCCCTCCACTCTATGCAAACACTGACCACCACTGACGACCAACCCAGCTCTGACCAAAAAAACCACACACTCCGCTCTTGTCGTAGCTCATCCCGTCAAAGCTCATCTCCCTTGGACACGCCCTGCCTGCGGGTTATATAGGCCCCGCCCCTCAACCTTCGTGAACCTCCTCGATGTTTCTCTCCACCCTCTCCAAGTCCAACCCCTTGTTCGTGGTTGGTTGAGTGGGGCTGACTCACTCCTCCCCTCTATGACGAGGTGGGGACCCGCCTTTCTTCCCCAACCCTGCCTCGTGGTCAATGGCGGATGAAGGGAAAACCGCCCAACATGCAGTTGGCAATGCGAATTGCAATTGACGAAAAGGGGGGAATGGAAGTGTTGGGAGTGGGAATGAAGGGAATCTATCTCTTTCACTGGTGCAATGGAGTATTTCAATTAACGGGAGACACAGCCTTACCCTAAAACACATAATAAGATACAACTATTGAACAGGGGTATTCTATGATTGGCTGTGGTGTGGATGCTTTATGGACTAATTATGGGATGCCCTTTGACCTTTACACAGCTCCAGAGGCAGGAGGCGCAGAATAAACAATAATAATAATTCACACAATCAAAAAAATATACAGTCCTCATATCCGCAACAATATATATATATATATATATATATATATATGTATGTATGTATATATGTATATATGTATATATATATATATATATATATATATATATATATATATATATATATATATATATATATATATATATATATATATATATCTCTGGTTTTGAGGTTTGTAAAGTGAGCCTAATAAAGGTTAAAGTTTGCCCCCCATAGATAGTCACACAAGCAACATGTAGCCTCGTTTGTGGTGTAGTTATTTCTTAGTATGTGTAAGAATAGGCCCTTTCCGGTGTTAGTTCTGCATTGTGTAAAGACAGGAGAATAGGTCCTACTTCTGCAAACCATTCTACCTCTGTCGGCGCTATCCATTTTGCTACGCATTGGTTGTTCATTAGTCGAGTTAACACGAGGTAGGCCTAAGAAGGTGGGGGCGGCGTTGAGGTTGGAGCGGCAGAGGCGATGACGGTAAGCATGAGCCGCCAATCAGAGCTCAGAGGTGGTGGCGTCAGAGGGCGTGGTGAGAAGAGTCTGGTGAGTTCCAGAAGGTTCACGGGGCGGGCCTATATAACCCGCTGCGCAAAGCCCTCAAAAGGACTTGCAGAGAGGGAGAGGACTTGCGTCACAGGACTGAAGCGGAGGACTTGCGGCAAACAGGACTGCAGCAGAGAGATAAAGGACTTGCACAGGAGGGCTAAGATAACTTGATCATTGCACGAGAATGCGCGCACTAACCAACACCCAGTGAATTGAGGAAGAAGAGTTGGTCGCTAGATATATGCGGGTGCAGCCAGGCGCATTCATATCAATATAGCGCATTTCAGCCAAGCGAGTGAACGAGGCTGAGTAACCAACCTTTGCCGTAAAAGCCATCCCGCCCTTTGCCGTAAAAGTCCTCTCCACCGTTCACCCCGATATATCGCTTTTGCTCGAGAGACGCGCGACGTGGCCCTGCCTTCACCGACCTCCATCTTCGGGGACATGCCGGGGACCATGGAGAGCTGGACGAGGACCATCCTTGGACGCACTGGGGAACACCTGCCCATCTGCAATACCCCGTGTGAGTGTGAGACGGGCCCGTTGTCTCTGGGATAATTAAGACTGTCTAAGCTTGCTCTGTGTCTCTTCGTCCTTGAGCTGTATATACATGTAATAATAATTAAACCAATCCGTTCTTTCTTCTTGATTCGATCGTCTTTGTGGTTTCATCATTGACGAAGCATGGCATGAATAAGATCGCTTAAATCGGGGTCCATTAATTATAACTGCGCAGATCACGTCTACGCAAACCGCTCGGCGTAATACCATCACATGTGGTTCGTGCGAGGCTTGTTTCCTCGCTTACAGGGTAGCGCGAGTACTTAGGTACGAGCGAGAATTTGGTCCCGAAACCCTATTTGGCGCTGTCCGGAAGGGACGTTGCAAGCCCCAGTTCCGCCAGGCCCAGTAAAGACAAGGGGATTAACCCCCCTTGATAAGGGGAGAAGGCCGGCGAAAGAACCGCAACAATATATATACATATATATATATATATATATATATATATATATATATATATATATATATATATATATATATATATATATATATTGTTACGGACCGCGGATAAGGTGTTGTTTGCCGAGCGGACGGCGGCCGCGGCCCAAACTATTAACAATGACTAAGACCCGATTCCTTAAACGTGGGCCAAATCGTGCCACAGGTTTTCAATGAGGAAAAGACAAAGATGACACGGATGTGAAGAAGAGGAAGACGAAGGCAAAAGGTTGGAAATACTACTATTATTTATTTACTATTTACACAATTGAAAGAAACCAAGGAGGAGGAAGGATAATAAAATAATGTAGAAAGAGGGACGGACCAGAAGGACACAGTGAAACTCTAGCTTAACTAAACAGGCTTAACTTATTACCCAGGACAAAACACACAAAACAAACTCACGTACACAAAAGGATGGAAGGACAGGAATCGTTTGGAGGGATGAGCAGGTGGGTTCACAGGGCACAGCGAGCAGGTCCACTCCGGGCGGGAAGCGAGGAGCCGGCAGCTCCTTGTATTCGGCTTTACACCGCACACTGGCAGGGTCACTCGCTGCCCCGTCAGGGCTTCACGCGGCTGGTTGAAACGGGGCTGGTTGAAGCGGCTCTTTGTCAAAGGCTTTTCGTATCTCTCACGCAACAACCACCCAAAGGCTTTCCGTATCTCTCACGCAACTCCGGTGCAACTCTCAACTCTCTCCCGGTGGACTGCCAACTCTCTGACGCACCTGGACTCTTCTGCCGTATCTCTGGTGTATCTTCCTTTTACTTCGCACTCTTAACTCTGCCAAACTTCAGCGCGGGTGTGACATGCCCTCCTCAGTTTCGGTACCGCCCTCCCCCCCGTGCTCTGTTTCGTGACCTTGTATGGCAATCCCACGGGCTTGTCTCCTTATTTGGGCATGGCGCCGACGGCACGCCCCTCGTGGCGAGCCACGGGCTTGTTTCCTTATTTGGGCATGGGGCTGAACAGCCCCGCCCTTCGTGGTGCGCCCTGGGCTTGCCTCTCCCTGGCGACCCCGCCCCTCCTGTTCAAACAGAGCACGGAGCACATATTCACTATAGCAGCGAAATGAGAGGGCGCGCACCCCACGCTTGTGAACTGCTTTACCCAGAGATGGAGAGTTTAGCTGGGAAATGGAATTATTGAAGGGGAGCTATTCTTAATTGATTCGGTGCAATGGAGTATTAATTAATGGAAGACAAAGCCTTAGCCTAATACACAGAATAAGGAAATAAACTACCAACAAGGAGGAAATCTATGATTGGCTAACGTGATTGTTGATGACCTAATTACGGGACGCCCTTTTGACCTTTATACACAACTGGAGGAAGGAGGGTGATATTTTACAATGTACTACACAATAAAAAAACACAATCCTCATATCCACAACACTGCACCCTCCTCCTCTTAGGCACGTCCCGGGCCTATTACCTTTACTTTTAGTGTGGCACGTAGGTGTAGTTCCCTCTACATTTAACCTGACCCTGAGTGTGACAGTTTTAAAACATAAATAAATATGTCCCGCTGCTCCATTGCACCCTGCCTAACAGATTTACGCCCACAGCTAACCGAATTGCGGAATGGTCTTCAAACTACAACATGAACGATGGGGGAGCATTATTTACAGTTAACGTTACTTGTATTTACAAAACGCAACCCAGGACCTGTGATTGTTCTTTTGGGGCGGGGGGGGGGGGGGGAGCGGGGGGGGAGGCAGTCTGCTCTGCATCGACGCACCATGAAGCACCCAAAAACACACCAAAAACACCATCAAGCACCAATTGGTGCACAGTCACCACAGTTCTTAAAAATGAACCCAACAAACCCTGGTGCTGGTCTTCCTCTTCGGCTCCCTCTGCTGGCTATTGTTATCTTCCAGATGTTGTCATCTTCTTTGCTGGCGGCCTATTTGTCATTATAAAAAGCACAGAACATGTCCATTTTTATTTATGGCCCACAGGGCCGACTATGTGTAGTTCACCTGTGGGGCATCGGTGCCCTGTGACCAAGGTCCGCCAGCAAGATCTCGGGCCTTCATGGCCGGTTCCAGCAGAGGGGCCATGCCCCAACCCATGGGGTCCATAAGTGGTGCTCAGCCACAGACATGTGGTCCATAAGTTGGTGCATCGATGCAGACAGCTGGTTCCGGGAGTTTCGGGCGCACAATGGCGGACTCACGCACGCTCCCCTCGGCACCCAGTGGCGCACAGTCCTCATGTGGGAGACAAAGGGGGGAAAAGACAGATGAGTGAGGGGTAAGGTCACAAGGGTACACATCAATAAAGGCAATGCAAGGCGAGGTGCATATGGAGAAGGAGCGGAGAAAAGCTCGTCCCTACCGTACGTCACCCCCCCTGTCACCTACTCTACCCTTGCCCTTACCCCATATTTACAACAATCTACACATTTACAAATTCGTCACTACTGTCACGTCTCCCCATATCTCTCCTATACCAAATTCGTCACCACAATCCCTCTAACCAAAATTTGCCATCACCCAATTCATCATCAATCCTCATAAGGAGGAAGAGATGGAACATCAGCACAATGTCACACCCACGTCATGATGCGTCTCACAATCCAAACATTTGCACAATAAAATAATAAAAACATGGCATGGCGTGGAGTACCATCGTTACCTCAAGTGAGTGGATGTAGATGGTGCAAGGAGATTTCAAAACTAACTATCTTCTAAATGACTTTAACACATTTTACACTACCCGGGGTCTTCCCTGCCAATCCATTGGCCAACTTACACTATGGGTTCTAAAAACCAATTCCATTGACAAACTGTGGTGCTTCTCAATTTGGGGTCTCACTCCCCCGATTCATCTCCCGGTGCCCTTGCACAATTTCAGGACTGGGGCGTGTGGCTCTCCCAGCAGGTCTACCCACCTGCACACCTCCACCACTGTAGTTGCCTCCGAGCTTACCTGCTCCTCACCTAACCTATCTAATTGTGGAAGGCCCCTCCTGGCTCTGTCACCCCTCGGTGCCCTCTGGCACTGGGCTACCCGGGTTCGTCCTCCGGATCCTCGGGCCCCATCCACAACAACTCTACCGGCTCCCAGAGCCCACCTGCGGCCTCACCTGGCCGACATCCTCACAGTGGTGGAGTGCCCAATAAACTACACATACTAACAGGCTAGACGCCCAGCCATTTCCACGACACTAATGCACCCATCCAAACTCCATTCTTCCACACGCACCACAGATGCCAATATCCAACCACAGTTTACCTATACCCTCTACCTAACACTTACACTACCCTCCCCGGGTATTCGTGATGGGGTCCATCCTCCTTTCCCCCATCCACACCTTCGCACCATCCACTCCACTCCACAGTTTCCACCATACTCACTCCACGACCATCCATTCCATACTCCATATATTCCACACTCCATGTATTCCACACAACCATTCTCCATACACCTGCAGTTGCACACCTGTGCAATCTCACTTGATGCCACCTGCACCCTCCTTCCTTCCTGGACCATTTGGTCAACACAACACACATCACCATCACCATCACTCATACACTGCTCCATCCACCTGTTCAGTTGCACACCTGTGCAATCACAATTGTTCCTCACTCACTGCTCCATACACTTCCACGCTCAATACAACTCACAATCACAATCATTTACTCATACCCTGCTCAATACACTTTCGATACTCAAACACACGGCATCATCTCATCTAACTACTCCCCTCTGGAACTTGCGCTTCCCAGTCGCCCCTTTAAACTATTGCGCTCCCTCGTCATTATAATCCAACTAATCTACCTGCGTCCCCACTACAGATATCATTGTCACTACCTAACCTTAGCGTTACCTATTGTCAATCTCTAGGTCCCTACACACTATATCCTAACCCTCCCGGGCTAGTTTTCACTGCCAAACCCCATAAGACTAGTGCTCCTTTGTCCCCGTTGTGAGAGATGGCAGAGTTGCCATCCCACCACATCGGGTATCTCTCACTACCAATTTGGCTTATCCAATTGCAACCAATCAAAAATTTTCCAATTACTGCCAATTCTATTCACTTTTCCAAATTTCGGATCAAAAACACTATCATCATCATCACAGTCCGCTTTATCTGAGCCTCGGTGCGTCATCACATCATTAAAACTCGGCTTCGCACAGCCGAGCAATGAATGCGGGTTGCTTGGTGCCGGCGGTTGGATCCGTCCGGCATTCGGTGCAGGCAAGGTTTACTCGGGCCGAGATCCAACGCACCATCTCGGCACGGAGCCGTCCAATGGCACGATCTCACCCTGCCGGAACGCCTCAACAAAAAGGGGGTCGCCAGGACGACCCTTCCTACCGGGCCGCCCGCTCCGCCTAGCGGAGCACGGACGCAGCCGTTCAGAGCGCAGCCCGGCGTGGATCCCGCACGGCGGTTCTTTCGAAACCGCCGCGGGTCCCCGCGGCACACCTAGCTGCCCGGCACGCACCGAAGACCCGCTTCGGCTATAAGTCGCTCTAACCGCTAACCCGGTTAGCGTCGATGCTCCACTTGCATGCTTACACCCCGCAGCCCGTTCCTTGCTCACACATCCAGCTGTCTCCATGCTATTTGTCATTGCACCTTCTCTTACACACCCAGGTACACTCATTCCGCTCACAGACCTGGTCACACACCTGACCACCGCACACCTTTGCACACACTCATCGTTCGCACACCTCACCAACACACCTCTTCACGCCCCCTCCTCGGTCACCCCCCAACCACAGGTGTGCTCTCACTTGCACACCCAACCACGTGCCTCACTACCAACTCCAGTGTGCATTCCCATACGCGCTCTACCATTCCAGGTGTGCATCCTTCCATTCCAGGTGTACATCCTCTCGCACCTGCCACAACCAACTCACGCTCCGTGTCACTCTTACTACTTTCACCACCACTCTCGGTCGCGCATTCACCCTCACTCTTGACAGCGCACTCTTTCCTCATGCACCCGTCCATTACACACCTTTTTCGCGCATCCTTTTGCGCACACTCTCCCGTTACACCCTCCGTAACACTCCCCACAGGTGTGCATTCTCCATTTACATCCCTTGTAACACTCCCCATCCCGCGCTTCCATGTGCCCCCACGCACACGCGCTACAACCAACTCACTCTCGACAGCACACTCACTCCTTGGCGCGCACTTTTTCCTCACACACCCCAGAGTCGGACATTCTCGCACACCTCCTCCTTCACACTCTGCACCTGTCGCACACCTTTCCAGCGGCCTCTCACGAACACCCGGGTCCAAACCAACCCCCAAGCCGACTGAAGCTCCCCTCACACCATATACATTTCCGCGTATATCGCCACTCACCTTGGCACCTCGTCGTCGCACCTCCTTCGCCACCTGCAAACTCTTTATCTGGTCAGCAAGCACACCATCACGATTTGAGCACCGACCTTGTACATATTCCATCACCTCCTCCTTTATCTCCCTCTTAGTTTCCCTCCATCTCTTCTTAATTTCACTCACCCCCGCTTCCACTTCCTCTAACTTTTGCTTCACCTCTTTTATTTCCCGGTGCGTCTCCTCGATTTCGTCCTCTAAGGCCACCTTGACCATTTCTATTTGCGTCCTCACCTCCCGGTCCTTTGTCTCCATTGCCTCCGTCACCTCGTCCAACCTCGTTGTCAGTCCCTCACGTACCATCTGACATTCCCTCTTTGTCGCTATTAATTCGTTCTTGATGTCTTTTTGTGTCGCTTTTAACCCCCCGATTATTGCAGTGTTCTTTTCCACTTGGTCCACGAGTTCCTTTTGTCCCACTGTCAGCTGATCTACTCCCCTCGTCAGACCCTCTATTCCCCCCTGTAACCTAGCCGTATTATTCCTCACCTCCTTCTCCATACGCTTCTCACCTTGCTTTACCTCCTCGCGTACCCCCGAGACCTCCTCGCTTACACCTCGTCTGATCTCCTCTCACATTTCTCCCATCTCTTTGGTAGATGCTGCCCTCATCTGTTCCAATTCATTCCTCTGAGCATCCAATTTAGCGTCTAACCCGATTTTCACCTCCTCTATCTGCTCTCCCATTTGCTTAATTTCCCGGGCGGATTGCTCCCCTATTGCCCTTAATTTGTCGTCCATCCTAGCTTCTAGCCCCGTTAACCCATTCTTTACCTCTTTTATCCCGTTGTCTAACCCCTCAAATTTATTGTTCAACCCCTTAAAATTATTGTCTCACCCCTCAAATTTCTTGTCTAAACCCTCAAATTTATTTCCCATATTGTTTAACCCGTCTCTTAATTGCTCACTAGTACCCCTCGCTTCGTCCCTCATTTGGCTCCTCAATCGCTCACTATCAGCCCTCGCTTCGTCCCTCATTCGCTCACTATGAGCCCTCACTTCGTCCCTCATTCGCTCACCCATTTTTTCCATAAGGGCCCCCATTTGTAGCAAAAAAAGGTTCGAATCCACCAGTGCTGCGGGCGCGGCTGCCGCAACCTCGTGTGAGGCGCCATTTTGCGCCTCTCCAGCCACATGCGCGAGGGCGCCATTTTGCGCCCCTGAAACTCCCTCAACCACCTCACCATTGCTCTCCTCCATTTCCTCCCTCTGGTCCTGGGTTACCCCTAACCACTCTTCTAGTTCCCCTACCTGCATCCGATCACCTTGACCAGCCATGGCACGATTTCCAAATTTAAGATTTTAAATAAAACAAAATTTCGGCCCACTCGTAATTTGAGCGCACTAAGCGCTTCAGGTCCGTATCTCACTCCCAGACACCAATTGCTACGGACCGCGGATAAGGTGTTGATTTGCCGAGCGGATGGCGGCCGTGGCCCGAACTATTAACAATGACTAGGACCCGATTCCTTAAACGTAGGCCAAATCGTGCCACAGGTTTTCAATGAGGAAAAGACAAAGATGACACGGATGTGAAGAAGAGGAAGACGAAGGCAAAAGGTTGGAAATACTACTATTATTTATTTACTATTTACACAATTGAAAGAAACCAAGGAGGAGGAAGGATAATAAAATAATGTAGAAAGAGGGACGGACCAGAAGGACACAGTGAAACTCTAGCTTAACTAAACAGGCTTAACTTATTACCCAGGACAGAACACACAAAACAAACTCACGTACACAAAAGGATGGAAGGACAGGAATCGTTTGGAGGGATGAGCAGGTGGGATCACAGGGCACAGCAAGCAGGTCCACTCCGGGCGGGAAGCGAGGAGCCGGCAGCTCCTTGTATTCGGCTTTACACCGCACACCGGCAGGGTCACTCGCTGCCCCGTCAGGGCTTCACGCGGCTGGTTGAAACGGGGCTGGTTGAAGCGGCTCTTTGTCAAAGGCTTTTCGTATCTCTCATGCAACAACCACCCAAAGGCTTTCCGTATCTCTCACGCAACTCCGGTGCAACTCTCAACTCTCTCCCGGTGGACTGCCAACTCTCTGACGCACTGGACTCATCTGCCGTATCTCTGGTGTATCTTCCTTTTACTTCGCACTCTTAACTCTGCCGTATCTTCAGCGCGGGTGTGACACGCCCTCCTCGGTTTCGGTACCGCCCTCCCCACCGTGCTCTGTTTCGTGACCTTGTATGGCAATCCCACGGGCTTGTCTCCTTATTTGGGCATGGCGCCGACGGCACGCCCCTCGTGGCGAGCCACGGGCTTGTTTCCTTATTTGGGCATGGGGCTGAACAGACCCGCCCTTCGTGGCGCGCCTGGGCTTGCCTCTCCCTGGCGACCCCGCCCCTCCTGTTCAAACAGAGCATGGAGCACATATTCACTATAGTATAGCAGCGAAATGAGAGGGCGCGCACCCCACGCTTGTGAACTGCTTTACCCAGAGATGGAGAGTTTGGCTGGGGAAATGGAATTATTGAAGGGGAGCTATTCTTAATTGATTCGGTGCAATGGAGTATTAATTAATGGAAGACAAAGCCTTAGCCTAATACACAGAATAAGTAAATAAACTACCAACAAGGAGGAAATCTATGATTGGCTAACGTGATTGTTTATGACCTAATTACGGGACGCCCTTTTTACCTTTATACACAACTGGAGGAAGGAGGGTGATATTTTACAATGTACTACACAATGAAAAAAACACAATCCTCATATCCACAACAATATATATATATATATATATGTATATATATATATATATATATATACATATATATATATATATATATATATATATATATATATATATATATATATATATATATATACAGTGGAACCTTGACTTACGAGTGCCCCAACTTACGAGTTTTTCAAGATACGAGCCGTCGCTCCGGCGGTTTATTGCTTTGAGATGCGAGCCGAGATCCGAGTTACGAGCTTTCGCCACCCGGTCACGTGGTTATCTTGCCGTTCAAGTACAGTATCTCTGTCGTATAGCGCTGCATTTTAGTTTTCGCATTTCGGTTATTTTGAGTTTACGCCGCCAGGTGGGTTCCGGTCACGTGGTTATCTTGCCGTGCACGTACAGTACGTATCTCTGTCGTATAGCGCTGCATTTTTTTTTCCGCATTTTGGTTATTTCGAGTTCACGCCGCCAGGTGGGTTCTGGTCACGTGGTTATCTTGCCGTGCACGTACAGTACGTATCTCTGTCGTTATAGCGCTGCATTTTTTTTTCGCATTTTGGTTATTTCGAGTTCACGCCGCCAGGTGGGTTCTGGTCACGTGGTTATCTTGCCGTGCACGTACAGTACGTATCTCTGTCGTATAGCGCTGCATTTTTTTTCTCGCATTTTGGTTATTTCGAGTTCACGCCGCCAGGTGGGTTCTGGTCACGTGGTTATCTTGCCGTGCACGTACAGTACGTATCTCTGTCGTATAGCGCTGCATTTTTTTTTCGCATTTTGGTTATTTCGAGTTCACGCCGCCAGGTGGGTTCTGGTCACGTGGTTATCTTGCCGTGCACGTACAGTACGTATCTCTGTCGTATAGCGCTGCATTTTTTTTTTCGCATTTTGGTTATTTCGAGTTCACGCCGCCAGGTGGGTTCTGGTCACGTGGTTATCTTGCCGTGCACGTACAGTACGTATCTCTGTCGTATAGCGCTGCATTTTTTTTTCCGCATTTTGGTTATTTCGAGTTCACGCCGCCAGGTGGGTTCTGGTCACGTGGTTATCTTGCCGTGCACGTACAGTACGTATCTCTGTCGTATAGATGTGTGTACCGCTAAACTGGGCGTCTACGGGGCGCCCAGTTTAGCGGTACACACATTGATGAATCACCCTGCCTGTGATTCACCCATGACAGGTTATAGCTGGGTCGGGATTCAAACCCAGGCTGGACAGTTTAGACTTTAGAGTCAAGTGTGCGTACCTCCAGTCCAGGCCATCCTGCCAACTTGTATGCTGCATACAGGTGAAATATAAAGCGCGAGATATTTTTATATATACTGTATATTTAAAAAAAAATTGGTGTGGTTTTTGGCGGGCTGGAACGGATTAATAGCATTTCAATGCATTTCAATGGGGAAATTTGATTTGAGATACGAGCAATTTGAGTTACGAGCTCGGTCACGGAACGAATTAAACTCGTAAGTCAAGGTTCCACTGTATATATATATATATATATATATATATATATATATATATATATATATATATATATATATATATATATATATACTAGCTGAGGTAACCGGCTTCGCCCGGGTTGAATAAGAATAATACAAATATATGATGAAAAGAACATGTATATTTTAGAGCAATATCACAGTACATTTCCTATATGACGTTTTTTCAATTTTCAATTTCTCAAAACCTCTTGGTATACAACATTTCTGGTTTTCTTACTTGGTGCCAAGACATAAAGATTGCTTGGTTTTCCAACCCTCGAGCAGCCCACGTACAGCTGGCCATGGGAAGTACCCGGCATTGCCGGGCGGGGGAAGGGAGGGGAGGAGGAAGGGGAGGGGAGGGGAACGGGTGGGGAGGGGAGAAGAGGGGGGGAGGGGAGAAGAGGGGGGAGGGGAGAAGAGGGGGGGAGGGGAGAAGAGGAGGGGGGAGAAGAGGAGGGAGGGGGAGGAGGAGAAGGGAGGGGGGAGGGGGAGGAGGTGGGAGGGGAGGGGGAGTGCAGGGGGAGGGGGGGAGTGGGAGGGGGAGGGGAGGGGGAGGGGAAGGGGGAGGGGGGGAGGGGAGGGGGAGGGGGGAGAGGAGGTGAGGGGGGAGGGGGAGGGAGGGTGGAGGGAGAGGAGTTAGGGGGGAGGGGGAGGGGGAGGGGGGGGGAGGGGGGGGGAGGTGAGGGGGAGGGGAAGAGGGGGGAGGGGGGAGGGAGGGGGAGGGGGAGGGGGAGGGACTGGGAGGGGGGAGGGGAGGGGACGGGAGGGGGGAGGGGGAGGGGGGAGGGGGAGGGGGAGGAGGGAGGGGAGGGGGAGGGGGGAGGAGGTAGGGGAGGGGGGAGGGGGGAGGGGAGGGGAGGGGGAGGGGGGAACGGCTAGCTTGGCAAGCGATAGCAGGCTTTTTACTTTTATTTTTACCTCAATGAGGGCTATATATATAGTCCGTGCTTGGACAAGTTCAACATAAAGTTTTTTTAATGAAAAATAATGCAGATGTATAACAATCACCAATGCAAGTTCAGAAATGAATGCAGATCCTTACTTTGCGATACAAACGCAATTCCCGCCATTTCCACTCACGATCGAGGCCTCCACAGTGGACCGCGCCTCTTCTTCCTCCTACAACTTCGTCTCACTTCTTTCACTCAAAATGCACGAAATTCTGCCGCATGAAATTATGTAGAGGCCTCGTCGGGGGGATATAAGGTAGATAAGAAGGCGTTGTAACAGAAGAATCAAAATAAAAGTGGAAGACCATAAGGAAATGGGAGCTATTCTGGACCCACAGCCAAACCCGACAAACCATTGCAATACACCCCGAACGTCTAGCGCCGCCACAAACTACACCATGGAATTGCAGCTGGCGCGGTTTTTTTAAACCATTGATATTAAAATACAGTGTAGCCTATAACCACCAGGATTTTATGCTGATTCCGAATCTGTGTCTAAAACTTTTCTCCGATGTGTAGTTCTTGAGTTATAAGCGGACATCCAGACAGACACACACACAGACACTCCTCCTTTATATATAGAGAGAGAGAGAGAGAGAGAGAGATATATATATATATATATATATATATATATATATATATATATATAATATATATATATATTATATATAGATATATACTGCGTCTTGATATATATATATATATATATATATATATATATATATATATATATATATATATATATATATATATGTATATATATATATATATATATATATGTATATATATGTATATATATATTGTTACGGTCCGCGGTTAAGGATGTTGTTTGCCGAGCGGAGGCTCCGCGACCGAACAGTTGTTCCCCGACTAAACCCGATTCACCCAAACGTTGGCCGTATCGCGCCACCACTATTCAATCGGGAAAAGTCTAAGATGACGAATGCAAAGAGGAAGAAGAAGACGTACAGAAGAGTAACGGGGTTTATTATTATTTACACACACATAAGCAAAAAGAGCAGTCATGGGTATTTACAGCGGACATGAAAACGCAGGTGACACAGTGAAAATTACTAGCTTATACAGACTAGTTACTACCCAGGACAGCACGAACAAAACAAACTCACGTATGCAAATGGAGAACTTGCAGGCAGGAATGGCTGGAAAGGACGAGCAGGTGGGATCACAGGGCACAGCGAGCAGGTCCACTCCGGGCGGGAAGCGGGGAGCCGGCAGCTCCTTGTAAGCCGCTTTACAGCGCACGCCGGCAGCTCCTGGTATTCGGCTTTACAGCGCACGCCGGCAGGGTCACTCGCTGCCCCGTCAGGGCTTCACGCGGCTGGTTGAAACGGGGCTGGACTCATCTGCCGTATCTCTTTGCAACTCGTTCCTAAAAGTTCCTCTGCTTTCTCTTGGACCCTTTCTTTGTCCGTGTACCTCTCCACGCAGCTCAGCTCGTATTCCCTTCCCTCTCACTTCTCTCCAGCGCGGGACTGACACGCCCTCTTACGCACCTGGACGCATCTGCCGTATCTGTTGTGTCGCTTGTCCCAGCGATCGTCGCACTCTTCTCTCCAAACCTTCAGCCCGGGTGTGACACGCCCCCCTCGGTTTCGGTACCTGCCCTCCCCCCGTGCTCTGTTTCGTGACCTTGTATGGTAATCCCACGGGCTTGTCTCCTTATTTGGGCATGGCGCCGACGGCACGCCCCTCGTGGCGAGCCACGGGCTTGTTTCCTTATTTGGGCATGGGGCTGAACAGCCCCGCCCTTCGTGGCGCACCCTGGGCTTGCCTCTCCCGGGCGACCCCGCCCCTCCTGTTCAAACAGAGCATGGAGCACATATTCACTATAGCAGCGAAATGAGAGGGCGTGCACCGCACGCTTGTGAACTGCTTTACTCGCAGATGGAGAGTTTGGCTGGGAAATGGAATTATTGAAGGGGAGCTATTCTTAATTGATTCGGTGCAATGGAGTATTATTTTAATGGAAGACAAGGCCTTAGCCTAAAACACATAATAAGATATAAGCTACTGAACAAGGGTTTTATCGGGTCCTGCAATGTGGTGTTTCATGGAATAACTACCGGGACGCCCTTTTTACCTTTACACAACTCTGGAGGCAGGAGGGGCCATATTCAACCAATGTTACACAACAATTTACCACAATACAATACAGACAATCAAAAAAATGCAATCCTCATATCCGCAACACTGCACCCTCCTCCTCTTAGGCACGTCCCGGGCCTATAACTTTAATTTAGTGTGACACGTAGGTGTAGTTCCCTCTACTTTTAACCTGACCCTGAGTGCGACAGTTTTAAAACATAGATAAATATGTCCCACTGCTCCATTGCACCCTGCCTAACAGACTCACGCCCACAGCTAACCGAATTGCGGAATGGTCTTCAAACTACACACTGACGGTGGGGAGCATTATTTACAATTGACGCTACTTTATTTACAAAACGCAACCCAGGACCTGTGATTGTTCTTTCTGGGGGGGGTGGGGGGGAGACAGTGTGCTCTGCATCAATGCACCATGAAAGGACCCAAAACGCACCAACACACCCTCAAGCACCAATCGGTGCAATCACCATTGTTCATGAATGTTCATGAATAAAAATAACCAAACAACCCCTAACCCTGCAGGTGATCTCTTGCTCTTCGGCTCCCTCTGCTGGCTATTATTATTTGTTCTTCCAGATGTTGTCTTTTTCCTTTGCTGGCGGCCTATTTGTATTAAAATGCACCCAACGTGTCCATTTTTATTTATTTTATTTATGGCCCACAGGGCCGACTAGTGTGGTTCACCTGTGGGGCATCGGTGCCCTGTGATCAAGGTCCGCCAGCAAGATTTCGGGCCCTCATGGCCGGTTCAGCAGAGGGCCCATGCCCCAACTCATGGGGTCCATACGTGGTACTCGGCCACAGACATGTGTGGTCCATAATGTGGGTGCATCGATGCAGACAGCTGGTTCTGGGAGATCCGGGGCGCACAATGGCCGACTCACGCACGCTCCCCTCGGCGCCCAGTGGCGCTCAGGTCCTCATGTGGGAGACAAAAGGGGGGAGAGACAGATGAGCGAGGGGTAAGGTCACAAGGGTACACATCAATAAGGCAATGCAAGGCGAAATGCGTACGGAGGGCGAAGTGAGAAAGCTCGTCCCTACCGTACGTCACCCCCCTGTCACCTACACTACCCTTGCCTTTACCCCATATGTACAAAATCTACACATTTACAATTCGTCACTACTGTCACGTCTTCCCCATATTTCTTCTATACCAAATTCGTCTCCACAATCCCTCTATCCAAAATTTGCCATCACCCAATTCGTCATCAATCCTCATAAGGAGGAAGAGATGGAACATCAAGCACAATGTCACACCCACGTCATGATGCGTCTCACAATCCAAAACATTTGCACATAAAAATAATTAAACATGGCATGGTGTGGAGACCTGTCACCTCAGGTGAGTGGATGTAGATGGTGCGAGGAGACTTCAATCCTAACTATCCTCTAATGACTTTAACACACGTTACACTACCCAGGACAGCATGGTCTTTCCCTGCCAACTCGGTCTTTTCCCTGCCAATCATTGGCCAACTTACACTATGGGTTCTAAAAACCAATTCCATTGACCAACTGTGGTGCTTCTCAATTTCGGGGTCTCACTCCCCCGATTCATCTCCCGGTGCCCTTGCGCAATTTCTGGGCTGAGACGTGTAGCTCTCCCAGCAGGTCTACCCACCTGCACACCTCCACCACTGTAGTTGCCACCCGAGCTTACCTAGCTCCTCACCCTAACCTAACTAACTGGGGAAGGCCCCTCCTGGCTCTGTCACCCCACTCGGTGCCCTCCGGCACTGGGCTACCCGGGTCCGTCCTCGGGATCCTCGGTCCCATCCACAACAACTCTACCGGCTCCCAGAGCCCACCTGCGGCCTCACCTGGCCGACATCCTCACAGTGGTGGAGTGCCCAAACCAACTACACACACTAACAGGCTACATGCCCAGCCATTTCCACAACACTAATGCACCCATCCAATCACCATTCTTCCACCCGCACCACAGATGCCAATATCCAACCACAATTTACCTATACCCTCTACCTAACACTTACACTACCCGCCCCGGGTATTCGTGATGGGGGTCCACTCTTCCCCCATTCACACCTTCGCACCATCCACTCCACTCCACAATTTCCACCATACTCACTCCACGACCATCCATTCCAATACTCCATACTACCATTTATTCCATACACCTGTTCCTCATACCTGTTGTTGCACACCTGTGCACTCACACCTGGTGCCACCTGCACCCTCCTCCTCTTCCTGGACCAGTTGGTCAACACAACACACATCACCATCACCATCACTCAAACACTGCTCCATACACCTGTTCAGTTGCACACCTGTGCAATCACACCTGGTCACCATACACTTTTCACAATACACTTCTAAATACACTTCCAACACTCACATGGCATCATCTCATCTAACTACTCCCCTCTGAAACTTGCGCTTCCCAGTCGCCCCTTTAAACTATTGCGCTCCCACGTCATTATCATCCACACTAATCTACCTACGTCCCCAGCTACCTGTCCAATGTAGCTACCTAACCTTAACGTTACCTATTGTCAATCTCTAGGGCCCTACACATTATCCAAACCCTCCCTCAGCGAGCTTACACTGCCATAAACCCCATAAAACTAGTGCTCCTTTGCCCCCCGCATTGTGAGAGATGACAGAGTTGCCATCCCACCACATCGGGGGCGTTCCACTACCAGTTTTGCTCACCAAATTCCAACCAATCAAAAATTTGCCAATCACTGTACCAATCCTCTGCCAATCATCACTCTGCCAATCCTTTGCCAATCATCAAATTTTGTTTTTCTAATTTCGGGTCCAGACCACTATCCTCATCATTACAGTCTACTTACTAATGCCTCTCGGTGCGCCAATTCACTTCTACAGCCCGGCTTTGTAAAGCCGAGCAATGAATGCGGGTTGTTTGGTGCCGGCAGCTGGATGCGTCCGGCACTCGGTGCAGGGAAGGACGCTTACCCGGGCCGAGATCCCACGCACGACCTTGGCACGGAGCCATCCAATTGCCCGATCTCGACCTGCCGGAACGCCTCAACAAAAAGGGGTCGCCATGACGACCCTTCCTATCGGGCTGCCCGTTCCGCCTAGCGGAGCACGGACGCGGCCGTTCCAAGCGCGGCCCAGCGTGGATCACGTACGGCGGTCCTTTCGAACCCGCCGTGGTTCGGATCCCCGCTGGTCCTCGCGGCACGCGAAGCTGCCCGACGCGCACCGAGGGCCCGATTCGGCTAAATGTCGTTCTAACCGCTAACCCGGTTACCGTCGATGCCTCACCTGCATGCTTACACCCCGCAGCCCGTTCCTTGCTCATACATCCAGCTGTTCCCATGCTCCTCGTCATTGCACCTTCTCTTCCACACCCAGGTACACTCATTCCGCTCACAGACTTGGTCACACACCTGACCACCGAACACCTTTGCACACACTCGTCGTTCGCACACCTCACCAACACACCTCTTCGCGCCCCCTCCTCGGTCACCTCCTCTGTGACAATCACAGGTGTGCTCTCACTTGCACACCCAACCACGTGCCTCACGACCAACTCAAGTGTGCATTCCCACACACGCTCTACCATTCCAGGTGTGCATCCTTCCATTCCAGGTGTACATCCTCTCTCACCTGTCACAACCAACTCACGCTCCGTGTCACTCTTACTACTCTCACCTCCACACTTGACAACGCACTCACCCTTACTCTCGACAGCGCACTCTTTCCTCATGCACCTGTCCGTTACACACCTTTCTCGTGCACACTCTTTTTTTTTTTTTTTTTTTTTTTTTTTTTTGTATACAAGATCGAGGCTCGTGAAAGAGCGAAAATTAATCACACAGAAAGACAAACAGACACATAAAACAAATAACATCGGGAGCGGTAGACAAGATGGGGAGAGAGGGGGAAGGACACAAACACAACATTTGAGAGCAGGGACCGAGAGACATGGAGACATCGAGAGATCTGTGGGAGGGAGAGGGCTTTGGGGGGCAGGCATGTGAAGGGGGGGGGGGGGTGGGAGAGGTATAAACATATGGACACTGCCAGGATATCCAGGAAATAAGTTGGAATTTCAAACAAGGTGGATCTGGGGTGAATTAGTGGGGGTAGAAAAGATCAAGGTTATGGATGGGGGAAGATAAGAGATGGTGGTGAACAGCTGTTTTAAAGACCTGGAGGGAGGAGAGGGATTGAAGGGAGTGTGGGAGTTTGTTCCACAGGCGGGAGAAAAGAGGAATGAAAGAGTGAAGGTGAGCAGAGAGCCGAGATTTCGGCAGTTTAACCATCAGAGGGTTGCTGGCAGATCTTGTGCGACCTGTAGGAATATTTGGGGGACAGAGCACGGAGAGAGCTGGGGGAGCAAGGCCGGAGAGGAGTCGGTAGAAGACAGAAAGACCACCTACCTGCCTGCGGTGAGTGAGTGAAAGGCCCTCAGAAATAGCTTCATCGCGGGAGATTCCAATGATTTTGAAAGCTTTGGATTCAACAGCGTGAAGCCGAGCCAGGTGTGAGGCAGGAGCACCAGCCCATAGGGGAGAACAGTATTCCATTGAGCTTCGGATGAAAGCCTTGTATGTGGTGAGGAGCTCAGGTGTGCCGAGGAAGGACTTCGCACGACGGAGGATGCCCAGTCGGCGACTGGCTTTGGAGGCCAGCTTGGAAATGTGGTTTTCCCAAGAAAGATCATGGCAGATAGTGAGACCCAAAAGCTTGAGTGACAGAACTTCTTGGAGAGGATTGTTGAGAAAGTAGATGGGAGGGTTGTCCAGTCGATCTTTTCGGAGAGACATAGTAAGAGAGTGAGATTTGGCAGGATTGAAAGACATGTTCCACTTGTTTGACCAGTCTGTGATTTTGTCCAGGTCTTCAGAGAGTGAGGAGGCTGCAGACTGCCTATCTGAGGGAAGAGGAATGGAGCGGCAGAGAGTGGAGTCATCAGCAAAGAGATAGAGAGGATTTTCCAGAGAGTCAGAGAGATCATTGATAAAGACCAGAAAAAGCACAGGGCCCAGCACACTTCCTTGGGGAACTCCAGCCTGAACAGGAAGGGGAGATGAGAGAAATCCATTCAGGGCCACACGTTGACTACGACCAGAGAGGAAGTCCGCAAGCCATGCATGGAGATTTCCATGGATACCATAGGAGGAGAGTTTGGTGAGCAGAGCTGGGTGCCAGACCGTATCAAAGGCCCTTAATATGTCAAGGGAGACAGCTCTGATTTCCTGTTTGGCATTCAGGACCTCCATCCATTGTTGAGACAGCAGAAGCAGCATGTCCAGAGTAGAGTGACCTGGTCTGAAACCAAATTGATGATCAGAGATCAAGCCATTGGAGAAGAGGAAAGATTTCATATCCGAAGCAATGATGGATTCCATGACTTTGCTGATAATTGGGAGCAGGCTGATTGGTCTGTAGTTGCAAGGATCTGTTTTTGCACCTTTTTTGTGTAAAGCGGTAATGTTAGCTGATTTCCAGGATGCTGGCAGATGACCTTGAGCAAAAGATAGGGTGAAAAGAACAGAGAGAGGGTGAGATAGAGCGGCAGAGCAGGATTTTAGGACCCGTGGGCTGATGCCGTCTGGTCCAGTTGCAGAATCAGAGTCGAGGTTTGACAAAAACTCCTCCACCTTGTCAGGAGAGAAGGACACAGAGTCCAGGAGCATTTGGGTTCGACTGGGAAAGGTGGGAACAGAGAGAGATGGGTTTGGGACTAAGGATTTCGAGGCGAACACAGAGTTGAGGCATTCGGCTTTGTCACGTGCGATGTCAACTGTGTGGCCATTTGAGGTAAGGGAGGGGATGGAGGGGGAACAAACACCAGAAACGGATTTGCCCAGACGCCACCAGGATTTGGAGGAAGGAGACAGGTTTGAGAGTTCATTCTTGAGTGAGGAGAGATAGTGCTTCCTGGCACTCCTGAGGGTAGACACACACTTGTTCCGAGCTTGGTGGAAGGAACTGAGATTTCCTTCAGTTGGATTAGCCTTCCAAGAGGCAAAGGCAAGTTGTTTCAGGGCAACTGCCTCACCACAAGATTCAGTGTACCATGGACGGGAGGAAGGGTAAGACAATTGAAGGCGAGATGGGATAAATCTGTGCATGAGAGAGATCAGTTTGCTTTGGAAGAATTCCCAGGAAGAATTGATGTCAGAGGCAGTGGAGATGGGAGACCAATCTAGACGATTGATGGCTGCTTGAAGACCGTCCCAGTCAGCCTGAGTGAAATGCCAGACTCGTCGACGCTGAGGAGGCTCTCTGAGAATGGCCAGAGAGATGTCCACTTTGACAAGCACATGATCAGAAGAACCGATTGGAGCAGAAGAAGAGCAGCAGACATTAGCAGGGAAGTTTGTCATAACCAAGTCTAGAAGAGAAGATACTCCATTGGCTGAGATCCGGGTCGGGAAATTGACAGATTGTGTCAATCCCAGTGAGTCACAGAAGTCCTTTGCTGAGGTGCCATGACTTGTGAGAGAGGAACCCACACCCAACCAGGTGGCATGATGACAGTTGAAGTCACCACATATGAGGAAGAGAGAGTTGGGATGAGTGGATAGAAGTTGGTCCATGTTGTCAGACATTGAAATGTAGATGGAGTCATCACTGTTTGGGGGACGGTACAGAACACATATGAACAAAAGGTGGGAGCGGAGAGGAAGCCGTAACCAGAGGTACTCCTGCGGGTGAGGAGGAAAGAGAGCAGTGCAAGGAGAGTGAGGAAGAGAGTTTTTGACAAAGATAGCCACCCCACCACCAGGCCGAGGCTCAGGTCTATCATACCGGAGGAGGGAGTAACCAGGAAGAGATATTAAGGAATCAGAGACATCTTGAAGGAGGAAAGTCTCTGTTAAGCAGATCAAGTCTGGATTGTCAGAAGCAACCTGTATGGAGAGATCAGTCAGGTTTGAGCGAAGGCCCCGGATGTTTGAGGTCCATACCGTTAATGAAGAGAGAGGGGGAGCATCGGGTACAGGACAGGGTAGGGGAGGAGTAGGGTAAGATGAAGGATGAGAGGGGGAGGTAGGGAGAGCAGTTGATAGTGTTTCAGATGTTGCAGAAGAGTTCCAAGAAAGGGAAGGATGAGGAGGATGAAAGGTTTGCTGGTGAAGGGATGCGGCACAGTGAGGGGTTGTTTGAGTGGGGGCAGAGGAAAGTAGAAGGTTTGGGGGGGGTGGAGGTATGAGATAGAAGGGAGACGAAGTGGGGAGGAGGCAGCTTGGAGGAAGAGGGTGGAGGAGAGAGAATTGGAGAGGAATGGTATGGGGGGAGAATTGAATGGGAGGGATTGGGGGGGAGTTTTGAAGGGGAGGAGTGAGGGGGGAGTTTAGGAGGGGAGGGGCAAGGGGGGAGTTTTGGAGGGAAGGGGAAAGGGGGGAGATCAGGAGTGGAGGGGCAAGGGGGGGGATTGGGAGGGGAGGGGCAAAGGGGAAGTTTAGGAGGGGAAGGGCAAGGGGGGAGTTCAGGAGTGGAGGGGCAAGGGGGGAGTTTAAGAGTGGAGGGGCAAGGGGGAAGTTTCGGAGTGTAGGTGCAAGGGGGGGGATTTGGATGGGAGGGGCAAGAGGGGAGTTTAGAAAGTGGATGATTAATGAAAGACGAACATTGATAACAAATTGGGTTTGTTGTGATTTTCAAGTTAGCAATCCGGTTCAGGATGATGGAGGAGGGATGGAATGAATGTGAATTTAGACCATGTAGTGAGGGAGACGTATAAGATATTGAATTTCTTTTTTTTGAAGTGGAATGAGTTGGAGAGGAAATTGAGAAAAGCCTTTTAAATAGGAAGAAAAACAGTGTGTTGTAATATACCACTGAATAAAAAACAGAAGGGGAAAGGTTAAACATATTTAAAAATATTTAAACAGAACTATGAACAATCTTATATGCACAAAAATACCAACGGGGGGAGAGCCGAGAGGGACCACCACGAGTCACGTGAACAGGGCAAACGGTGGATGGCAAGGAGATAATGGGGGTGGGGCGAACAGCACACCTGGACAGAAAATACAGGATGAGACAACAGTACACGTGGAGAAAATAAAATAAATGTTTTTGTTTTTTTTTGTTTTTTTGGGGGGGGGGGCGGGGTGGGGAATTAGAACGTTAGACAGTATTATGTTCGGGGTAGAAGGGAAAAAACCAAGAGCCAAGCAAAACACACTTAAGTTAACAAAACACCGACGGGGGTACAACTACAAGGCCACACACAAGGGCAGAAAACGATTAATTAATTACGAGTTACAGGAAATTCAAACCAAAACTAACTATAATCAAACAATATCACATGGACGATAAAATAACGAATTGAAATTTGACCATCTATCTGGGGAAATGGGGGAGAAACACGTGGTCGAAGAACGAACGAACGAATAAGAATGAATAAACGAATGAGCACAGAGAAGGTAGTCTTTTTTTTGTTTGTTTTTTTTGAGTTGAGATTTACATAAGGAAGTAGGCTTTGGGGTGGAAAGACTGCGAAAACAGAGAACGAAAGTTATTGGATCACAAACGACAGGCGCTGAGAGAAAAACAAAGCCTCAAGGTTGTACAGTGTACACTGTACAAGACCTCGAGACGACACGAATTAACGCGATTTTCAATACAGGTATGAAAGATTTGCACCGAAAATCTTTGACGGGACAATAAACGTACATACACCATAAAAGAAATACAGTTATAACGAAAATACAAATTGGAACAATGACTTAACTTCGATTTCGATGGAGAGCGTGGAGACCTGCGAAAAAACGAACCGTCGCCAGCAAGACCGGAAACTCTTGCGCACACTCTCCCGTTACACCCTCTGTAACACTCACCACAGGTGTGCATTCTTCCTTACTTTTGACAGTGCACTCTTTCCACATGCACCCGTCCGTTACACACCTTTCTCGCGCATCGTCTTGCGCACACTCTCTCGTTACTTCCTCCGTAACACTCCCCACTCCGCGCATCCATGTGCCCCCTCGCACACGCGCAACAACCAACTCACTCTTGACAGCACACTCACTCCTCGGCACGCACTTTTTCCTCACACACCCCAGAGTCGGACATTCTCACACACCTCCTCCTTCGCACACCGTTCCTGTCGCACACTTCACCAACGGCCTCTCACGAACACCCGGATCCAAATCAACCCCCAAGCCGACTGAAGCTCTCCTCACATCATATGCATTTCCGAATATATCGCCACTCACCTTGGCACCTCGTCTCCGCACCTCCTTCACCACCTGCAAACTCTTTATTTGGTTAGCGAGCACAACATCACGATTCGAGCACCGACCTTGTACATATTCCATCACTTCCTCCTGTATTTCTCTCTTAGTTTCTGTCCGTCTCTTCTTAATTTCACTCACCTCTTTTTCCACTTCCTCTAATTTTTGCTTCACCTCTTTTATTTCCCGGTGCGTCTCCTCAAGTTCGTCCTCTAAGGCTATTTTGACCGTCTCTATGTGCGTCCTCACCTCTCGGTCCTTCGTCTCCATTACTTCTGTCACCTCTTCCAACTTCTTCGTCAACCCCTCATGTACCATCTGACATTCCTTCTGTGTCGCTATTAATTCATTTTTTTATGTCTTTTTGTGTCGATTTTAACCCCCCGATTATTGCAGTGTTCTTTTCCACTTGGTCCACGAGTTCCTTTTGTCCCACTGTCAGCTGTTCTACTCCCCTCGCCAGACCCTCTATTCCCCCTTGTAACCTCGCCGTATTATTCCTCACTTCTTTCTCCATACGCTTTTCACCTCGCTTTACCTCCTCGCGTACCCCCGAGACCTCCTCACTTACACCTCGTCGTATCTCCTCTTTCATCTCCTCCCTCTCTTTTGTAGATGCCGCCCTCATCTGTCCCAATTCATCCCTCTGAGCATCCAGTTTGGTTTCTACCCCGATTTTCACCTCCTCTATCTGCTCTCCCATTTGTTTAATTTCTCGGGCGGATTGCTCCCCTATCTCCCGCAATTTGCCTTCCATCCTATTTTCTAACCCCATTAACCCATTTTTCACCCCCTCTATCTGATTCTCCTGGGCAGCCATTCTATTTTCCACCCCCGTTAACCCATTCTTTACCTCTTTTATCCCGTTGTCTAACCCCTCAATTTTATTGTCTAACCCCTCAATTTTATTGTCTAAACCCTCAAATTTATTTCGCAACATTTGTTCCATTTCCCTGCTGGATTTTTCTGCCATCTTTTTCATATACCCCATCATCTGCGCCGCGAAGAGGTCCAATTTCCCCAGCGCTGCGGTCTCGGTTGTCGCAGCGCCGCCATTTTGTGCCTCCTCAACCCCGTGCGCGAGGACGCCATTTTGCGCACCTGAAACCTCCTCAACCCCCTCCTCATTGCTCTTGTTCTCCTCCTTCCTTTCCTCCACATACATTTCCCCGAGGTCCTGGGTCGATTCTACCCCGTCTATCTCTCCCACCGGCATCCCGTCACCTTGACCAGCCATGGCGCAATTTCAAAATTCGGGTTTTGCTTTAAAACACAAATTTCCAGCAGCTCGTAATTTTGAGCGCGTTAAGCACGCTTCGGGTCCGATCCGACACTTCTGACACCAATTGTTATGGTCCGCGGTTAAGGATGTAGTTTGCCGAGCGGAGGCTCCGCGACCGAACAGTTGTTCCCCGACTAAACCCGATTCACCCAAACGTTGGCCGTATCGCGCCACCGCTATTCAATCGGGAAAAGACTAAGACGCCGAATGCAAAGAGGAAGAAGAAGACGTACAGAAGAGTAACGGGGTTTATTATTATTTACACACACATAAGCAAAAAGAGCAGTCACGGGTATTTACAGCGGACATGAAAACGCAGGTGTCACAGTGAAAATTACTAGCTTATACAGACTTAGTTACTACCCAGGACAGCACAAACAAAACAAACTCACGTACGCAAATGGGGAACTTGCAGGCAGGAATGGCTGGAAAGGATGAGCAGGTGGGATCACAGGGCACAGCGAGCAGGTCCACTCCGGGCGGGAAGCGGGGAGCCGGCAGCTCCTTGTAATCCGCTTTACAGCGCACGCCGGCAGCTCCTGGTATTCGGCTTTACAGCGCACGCCAGCAGGGTCACTCGCTGCCCCGTCAGGGCTTCACGCAGCTGGTTGAAACGGGGCTGGACTCATCTGCCGTATCTCTTTGCAACTCGTTCGTAAAAGTTCCTCTGCTTTCTCTTGGACCCTTTCTTTGTCGTGTACCTCTCCACGCAGCTCAGCTCGTATTCCCTTCCTCTCACTTCTCTCCAGCCCGGGTGTGACACGCCCCCCTCGGTTTCGGTACCGCCCTCCCCCCCCGTGCTCTGTTCCATGACCTTGTATGGTAATCCCACGGGCTTGTCTCCTTATTTGGGCATGGGGCTGAACAGCCCCGCCCTTCGTGGCGCGCCCTGGGCTTGCCTCTCCCGGGCGACCCCGCCCCTCCTGTTCAAACAGAGCACGGAGCACATATTCACTATAGCAGCGAAATGAGAGGGCGTGCACAGCACGCTTGTGAACTGCTTTACCCGCAGATGGAGAGTTTGGCTGGGAAATGGAATTATTGAAGGGGAGCTATTCTTAATTGATTCGGTGCAATGGAGTATTATTTTAATGGAAGACAAGGCCTTACCCTAAAACACATAATAAGATATAAGCTACTGAACAAGGGTTTTATCGGGTCCTGCAATGTGGTGTTTCATGGAATAACTACCGGGACGCCCTTTTTACCTTTACACAACTCTGGAGGCAGGAGGGGCCATATTCAACCAATGTTACACAACAATTTACCACAATACAATACACACAATCAAAAAAATGCAATCCTCATACCCGCAACACTGCACCCTCCTCCTCTTAGGCACGACCCGGGCCTATAACTTTAATTTAGTGTGACACGTAGGTGTAGTTCCCTCTACTTTTAACCTGACCCTGAGTGCGACAGTTTTAAAACATAGATAAATATGTCCCACTGCTCCATTGCACCCTGCCTAACAGACTCACGCCCACAGCTAACCGAATTGCGGAATGGTCTTCAAACTACACACTGACGGTGGGGAGCATTATTTACAATTGACGCTACTTTATTTACAAAACGCAACCCAGGACCTGTGATTGTTCTTTCTGGGGGGGGGAGACAGTCTGCTCTGCATCAATGCACCATGAAAGCACCCAAAAACGCACCAACACACCCTCAAGCACCAATTGGTGCAGTCACCATTGTTCATGAATGTTCATGAATAAAAATAACCAAACAACCCCGAACCCTGCAGGTGATCTCTTGCTCTTCGGCTCCCTCTGCTGGCTATTATTATTTGTTCTTCCGGGATGCCCTTTTTACCTTTACAAAACTCTGGAGGCAGGAGGGGCCATATTCAACCAATGTTACACAACAATTTACCACAATACAATACACACAATCAAAAAAATGCAATCCTCATATCCGCAACAATTTATATATATATATATATATATATATATATATATATATATATATATATATATATATATATATATATATATATATACAGACTTGGCATTTAATATGGAATAATTTTTTTTCTTGACTTCGGTTTACTTTCTGAACTCAGTATATCAATCTGGTGAGTTTCTTTTACCCTTCGGTGATGTCTTTGTTGAAAGAACCATGTCACTGATTGTCTTTCGCAGCAAGAAGTCAATAACCGGATTATATCACAGGTGGCGTGACAAAATGTAAGGACAGGTACATTTGACGATTGGCTTCACAATCGGGTATATAAGGGTTGATGCGTTCTGTATTAGTGGAAAACAACTGCTGCACATCTACAAAAGTTATTGCCGCTTCCTCTGGAGTTGGTCCGTCAACTTGACAATGCTGTTTGTCATGGAGTGGTGGCTTTAGGAAATTCTGGCATGAAACAGCGTGCTATTGCTCGGCAGTATGGCATCACTCAAGGTCAGGTGTCAAAGATCCTGAAACGAAATGCTCAGAGGGGTGTCCCTACTCCAATACCGAGGCCAGGACGTCCACACAGAACCACAAGGAGAGATGATCGCCAGCTGCACCGGTTAGTCTGCAATGGCCATACCAAGTCAGCTAATCAGCTTAGGGCTGAGTGGCAGCAACTGACAAATATGCCTGTATCCAGAAGGCTAGTCAACCAACGACTGGTTCAAGCAGGCTATCGTGCCAGGCGTCCCCTGAGAAAGCCACGCCTGACCAGACAACACAGCCAGCGCCGATTGCAGTGGGCCAGAGAGCACCGTCAATGGCAGCCAGGACACTGGAATCACGTGACCTTCAGTGACGAGTCTAGATTTCTGGTCTATCGTCATGATGGCCGCGTCCGAGTGCGTAGACAAGTGCATGAAGCCCACAAGGAAGATTGTATAGTGCCAAGAGTCCAAGCTGGAGGTGGTGGGGTGACCGTTTGGGCTGCTTTTCATGCAGGGGGCAAAACTGACCTGGTTGTTCTGAATGGAAACCTGAACCAGTTCAAGTACAGGGTCATTCTGGAAGAAACATTGCTTCCATTTGCTCGTGCAGCCTTTCGAGGAAACTTTGTCTTCCAAGATGACAATGCACGGCCTCATCGTGCTCGCGTGATCCAACACTTTCTTGCTGACCGTGGTGTAGAGCATATGGAGTGGCCTGCCATGTCCCCGGATATGAATCCGATAGAGAACTTGTGGGCAGAATTAACGCATGAAATCGACAACTTGGACCAGCAGCCTACCTCTGTGCGTGAATTGCAGCAGACTATTGTCACTGCATGGCAAGCGATTCCTGTCCAAACCTTGGCAAATCTCGTGAACAGCATGCCTCGACGTGTACGTGCTCTTCTGAATGCTTGTGGGGGTTACACGAAGTACTGAACTGTAATTTTGCTGTCCGTAATCCCAGTCATAATTTTGCTTTTGTTTTTGTTGAAATTTTTTTTGGCTAATGTGCAAAATAAAGAGATACTTCTGGAAAACGTACAGAAGTTTAACACAGTACTGTGCGTGAATTGAGTTCGATATCAGTTTACATCACTTTCAAGGATCAATTTATTTGCTTTGAAATGTCAAATGTGGTTTTTGTTTCTTTTAAATGTCACATTAACAAAATCTAGAATAATTTCAACATAATTCCAATGAACTTTTAGTTCTAAGTCATCTTGAAAAGTAAGTTCACCCCCACAAAAAAAATATTCCATATTAAATGCCAAGTCTGTATATATATATATATATATATATATATATATATAATATATATATATATATATATATATATATATATATATATATATATTCAGTCACGTGAAAAAGTAAGTATACCCCATGTAAAGTTTTGACTTTTTCAACATATTTCAACATGCAGCTATTTGATCTTCATTTCAACAACTTTGAAAGATAAATGTGAGATAATATAACAAATATCATGAAACATTTACATTTTGTAGTCCATTGTATAATTTAAATAAACATAAATGCAAATTTCGCATGTGTAAAAAGTAAGTACACCCCCACATTTATCACTACTTCAAATACGTAAAATTAGAATCAGGTGCACCAGCTCAGGTGCAAATGATTAGAACATCGTAAGAGAGGATCTTCGAGGAACCTGTCTTATTTAAACCTCAGACATTTAGTTTGGTTTGCTCTTTGTTGTTGAAGTGTGCGGCGTCACCATGCCTAGATCAAAAGAGCTCTCTGAGGCCTTCAGAAAGAAGGTTATAAACGCCTACGAGTCTGGGAAGGGATTTAAAAAGATCTCCAAACAATTTGAAATCAATCATTCGACTGTCCGGAAGATCATCTACAAGTGGAGAAGATTCCAATCAACTGCCAACTTGTTCAAGCCAGGGCGCCCCAGCAAGTTCAGTCCGAGAGCAGACCGCAAGATGCTGAAAGAAGTCTCTAAGAACCCCAGAATGTCATCACGGGACCTACAGGTAACTATTGCCACTGTTGTTGTCAAAGTGCATGAGTCTACCATTAGAAAGAGGCTGCACAATTTTGATCTACATGGGAGGTGTACCAGGAGGAAACTTTTGCTGTCCAGAAAGAACATCAGGGCAAGACTAAAGTTTGCCAATGAACACCCAGGCAAAGACCAGCACTTCTGGAACAATGTGCTCTGGACAGTTGAGTCAAAGGTAGACCTATTTGGCCACAGTACCAGAAGACATGTTTGGCGAAAACCAAAGACAGCATTTGACCACAATAACCTGATACCAACTGTAAAGCATTTGTGGAAATATTATGGTTTGGGGGAGCTTTGCTGCATCAGGGCCTGGGCAGCTCACCATCATAGAATCCACTATGAATTCTTCATTGTACCAGAGGGTGCTTGAGGATAATGTGAGGCCATCTGTCGGAAAGTTGAAGCTCAACCGAAGGTGGACCTTGCAACATGACAATGACCCTAAACATACCAGTAAATCCACCAAGGAATGGCTGAAAAGAAAGAAATGGAGGGTTCTGGAATGGCCAAGTCAAAGCCCAGATCTAAATCCCATCGAGATGTTGTGGGGGGATTTGAAACGAGCTGTGCATGCAAGAAACCCCTCAAACATCGCACAGCTGAAAGAATTCTGCATGGAGGAGTGGGAAAAAATTTCTTCCAGTCGATGTCAGAGACTAGTAGACAGTTATAAGAAACGCCTACTTGAGGTTGTTTCTGCCAAAGGGGGCAATACCACCTATTAGAGCCAAGGGTGTACTTACTTTTTCCGCATGCGAAATTTGCATTTATGTTTATTTAAATTATACAATGGACTAAAAAATGTAAATGATTCATGATATTTGATATATCACCTTTATCTATCAATATTCTTGAAGTGAAGATCAAATAGCTGTATGCTGAAATATGTCGAAAAAGTCAAAACTTTACATGGGGTGTCCTTACTTTTTCACGTGACTATATATATAGTGTTGCGGAAATGAGGATTGTATGTTTTTTTTTGTGTGCTTTATTATTATTATTGTCTATTCTGGCCCCTCCTGCCTCCAGAGTTGTGTAAAGGTAAAAAGGGCGTCCCGGTAGTTCATTCCATGAAACACCACATTGAAGGACACGATAAAACCCTTGTTCAGTAGCTTATATCTTATTATGTGTTTTAGAGTAAGGCCTTGTCTTCCATTAGAATGACACTCCATTGCACCAGGTGAAAGAGATAGATTCCCTTCATTCCCATTCCCAAAAACCTCCATTTCCCCCTTTCGTCATTGCCAAGCCTCGATTGCCAATTACATCCCCTCCAATTGCCGCCATTGACCACGAGGCAGGGTTGGGGAAGAAAGGCGGGTCCCCACCTCGTCATAGAGGGGAGGAGTGAGTCAGCCCCACTCAACCAACCACAAACAAGGGGTTGGACATGGAGAGGGTGTGGAAAGGAACAGCAAGGAGGTTCGCAAAGGTTGAGGGGCGGGGCCTATATAACCCGCCGTGGGACGTTCCCGAGAGAGACATGAGATGGGCTGAGAAAGGAGAGGAGCTTTTACGAGAGATGAGCTGAGATCTGAGATGAGCTATGACAAGAGCTGAGTTGTGAGGTCCAAAAGCAGAGGTCATCCAGGGAAGCGCAAAAGCCTGCTATTCGTCACCTTGCTCGCCAGCGGCAGCGTCTACAGCAGCAGCAGCAGCAACGTCCCCAGCAGCGACAATTCTCGCCAGCCATTTGGGGCCTGGACGGCAGTTTGGAGCAGGGCCGCGGAGGAACGGTGGCTGCCCAACGCGCCGATTCGTGCTGCCGAACCAATTGGACTTTCCTCTCCTTCCAGCGAGTTCCTGTCATCATTCCCCGTGTGAGTTGTCTTTGTTTCTTCTGTCCTGGGTAGGTAATTAAGTCTGTATAAGCTAGTAATTTGCACTGTGTTACCTGTTTTTTTCATGTCCGCTGTAAATACCCGTGACTGCTCTTTTTGCTTATGTGTGTGTAAATAATAATAAACCCCGTTACTCTTCTGTACGTCTTCTTCTTCCTCTTTGCATTCGGTCGCTTTAGAGTTTTCCCACATTGAATAGCTGTGGCGCGATACGGCCAAAGTCTGGGTGAATCGGGTGAGTCGGGGAAAAACTGTTCGGCCGTGGCGCCTCCGCTCGGCAAACAACATCCTTAACCGCGGACCGTAACAATTGGTGTCAGGAGTGGGATACGAGGCCCGAACCAAATTTTTAAAACATCAAGGAAAAAATTTGGTCAAAATTTGGAGCTGCTGGAAATTTGTGTTGTTTTAAAGCAAAACCGGATTTTGAAATCGCGCCATGGCTGGTCAAGGCGACGGGATGTCGGTGGGAGAGATAGACGGGGTAGAATCGACCCAGGACCTAGGGGAAATGTATGTGGAGGAAAGAGAGGAGAAGAACATTGGCAATGTGGTTGAGGGGGTATCAGGTGCACAAAATGGCGCTCTCGCGCACGAGGTTTCAGGCGCGCAAAAAGGCGCCTCGTACGAGCACGCGGCAGCCGAGCCCGCAGTGCCAACGGCCTGGGATCCATTTCTTGCAAAGTTGTTGAAATTTTTGACCCAGTGGGATGAAGAAAACAAAATGTATGCCCAGGGGCTCATATCCACCAGGGAAATTAACAACATGGGTGTTCAAATGACTAAGGAACTAAAAGAAAAAACTGAGGAAATGGCGAGGGACAGAGTCGCATATGAGGAAAGGGAAGCGGAGAGGGACAGAGACCGCAGGTTGAGCGAGCAGGGCCCAGGGGTGCACGATGAGGTAACGCGGGTCGAGAAGCGCTGGTTGAGCGAAGCGGAGGAAAGCGCGGGTACAATGACGGGGGTAGAAATCGCGCCACGGGGCTTGGAAAAGCCGGCGACCGATGAGGTAGAGGGAATTTTATTAAAACCAACGGTCGTCGAGGGGAACAAAGACAAAGCAGTAGTGGGTACAATTAAAATTGAAGAGACGACGGAGGTAGCCCGGGAATTGCAGGGAGAAATGGATATGTGCAAGGTCCCTGCTCAAATCATGATGATGTACTCACTAACCAAATAAAGAGTTTGCAGGTGCGCGTGGAAAAAAGGATCCCCCAGGTGAGTCGTGCTGTATATTGTGCGGGTAGATTTTGCAGGAGGATGTTTAACGACAAGAGAATTGTCACGCGATTGGGATCAAGGAAGCACCCGGGCGTTGGTGAAGGGTCGCGTGTGGAAAAGAAGTGTGCGTTAAGGGGTGAGCGTATTACGAAGCGCGAGTGTGATACCGAGTGCGAGCGAGAATGCACGTCGGGGTGTACGGAGTGTGACACAAGGAGTGAGAGCAATACGAAGTGTGCGTTAAGGGGTGAGAGTGTTACGAAGCGCGAGTGTGATACCGAGTGCGAGCGAGAATGCACGTCGGGGTGTACGGAGTGTGACACAGGGAGTGAGAGCGATACGGAGTGTACGTGCGAGGGGGAGAGTGACCCGGAGAGTGAGTTGGTGGTGGAGCGGCTGCGAGAATGCACGCTTGGAATGGATGAGGGTGTGCGAGGAAGCACACCTGAGTTGGTGGTAGCGCGAGTGTGGGAGAGCCCATGTGAGCGCGTTAGTGGGTGGATGCCAGAGTGCACGCCCATGGTGAGTGTAACGGAGGACGTAACAGAGGAGAGGTGTGGACCGAGGTGTGTGAACGGCGAGTGTGCGCAAGAGTGTGCGCGAGAGGGGTGGTGTGTAACGGGGAGAGCGTTGGTGGAATGTACGGAATGGCGTTGTAGCACCGAGCTCGGTGAGGGTGAAAGGGGTAGCGTATGCGTGTGAGCATGCAGGTGAAGCATCGACGGTAACCGGGTTAGCGGTTAGAGCGACGGATAGCCGATGCGAGCACTCGGGGCGCGGTGTGCTTTGTTGGATGCAGGGCCCGGCGCGGATCGAAGCTGCGTCGCTTCTCTTCGAAGCGTCGTTGCCGATTCGGGCTTGGCCCCACCCCGCACGGTCGAGTCAGGGCCTTGGCGGGCGAGGCGTCCGGTCCGGTTCAAGGGCGAGTGGGAGGAAGCGGAACGGTGCCCCCTCGTGGGGACGGGGTTCCGACCGGGGGAGATTGAGCCATCGGGCCTGGGACCGCAAGGTGCCGCGCCGAGATGGTGCGTGGAATCTCGGCTCGACCAAACCACCTCCCTTGAACCGAAAGCCGGACGGATTCAACCTGCAGGTGACCAAACCACCCGAATTCATTGCTCAGCTTTACGAAGCCGAGTTTAATGATGTCATGACGCACCGAGGCTAGGATATAGCGGACTGTGATGATGGTAATAGTGATAGTGATTTGATACGAAATTTAGAATAGTGGGTAGAATTGGCAGTAATTGGAAAATTTTTGATTTGTGGAAATTGGACGAGCAAAATTTATAGTAAGAGATGCCCCATGTGATGGGATGGCCAATCCACCATCCCTCACAGTGGGGGCAAAGGAGCACTAGTTTTATGGGGTTTATGGCAGTGTAAGCTCGCCGAGGGAGGGTTTGGATAATGTGTAGGGCCCTAGAGATTGACATTAGGTAACGTTAAGGTTAGGTAGTGACAAGGATACCTGTAGTGGGGATGTAGGTAGATAAGTGTGGATGATAATGACGTGGGAGCGCAATAGTTTCAAGGGGCGACAGGGAAGCGCAAGTTTCAGAGGGAAGTAGTTAGATGAGATGATGCCGTGTGAGTGTTGGAGGTGTATTCAAGTGTATTGAGCAGGGTATGAGTAAATGAGTGTGAGGAACAGGTGTGATTGCACAGGTGTGCAACTGAACAGGTGTATGGAGCAGTGTTTGAGTGAGTAGTGGTGATTGCGTGTGGTGTTGACCAAATGGTCCAGGAAGGAAGGAGGGTGCAGGTGGCACCAGGTGTGAGTGCACAGGTGTGCAACGACAGGTGTATGGAGAATGGTTGTGTGGATTAAATGGTATGGAGTATATGGAGTATTGGAATGGATGGTCGTGGAGTGAGTATGGTGGAAACTATGGAGTGGAGTGGATGGTGCGAAGGTGTGAATGGGGGAAGGATGGACCCCCATCACGAATACCCGGGGCGGGTAGTGTAAGTGTTAGGTAGTGGGTATAGGTAAATTGTGGTTGGATATTGGCATCTGTGGTGCGTGGTGAAAGAATGGTATTTGGATGGGTGCATTAGTGTTGTGGAAATGGCTGGGCGTGTAGCCTGTTAGTGTGTGTAGTTGGTTTGGGCACTCCACCACTGCGAGGATGTCAGCCAGGTGAGGCCGCAGGTGGGCTCTGGGAGCCGGTAGTTGTGGATGGGGCCCGAGGATCCGGAGGACGGACCCAGGTAGCCCAGTGCCAGAGGGCACCAAGGGGTGACAGAGCCAGGAGGGGCCTTCCCCAATTAGATAGGTTAGGGTGAGGAGCTAGGTAAGCTCGGGTGGCAACTACAGTGGTGGAGGTGTGCAGGTGGGTAGACCTGCTGGGAGAGCTACACGCCCCAGCCCAGAAATTGTGCAAGGGCACCGGGAGATGAATCGGGGGAGTGAGACCCCAAATTTGAGAAGCACCACAGTTTGGTCAATGGGAATTGGTTTTCAGAACCCATAGTGTAAGTTGGCCAATGGATTGGCAGGGAAAGACCCCGGGTAGTGTAAAGTGTGTTAATGTCATTTAGAGGATAGTTAGGATTGAAGTCTCCTCGCACCATCTGCATCCACTCACCTGAGATGACGTACCTCCACACCATGCCATGTTTTATTATTTTTATGATGCAAATGTTTAGAATGTGAGACGCATCATGATGTGGGTGTGACATTGTGCTTTGATGTTCCATCTCTTCCTCCTTATGAGGATTGATGATGAATTGGGTGATGGCAAATTTTGGATAGACGGATTGTGGAGACGAATTTGGTGTGGGAAATATGGGGAAGACGTGACGGTAGCGACGGATTTGTAAATGTGTAGATTTTTGTAGATATGGGGTAAGGGCAAGGGTAGTGTAGGTGACAGGGGGGGTGACGTACGGTAGGGACGAGTTTTCTCACTTCGCTCTCTGTACGCATTTCGCCTTGCATTGCCTTTGTTGATGTGTACCCTTGTGACCTTACCCCTCGCTCATCTGTCTTCCCTCCTTTTGTCTCCCACATGACCTGTGCGCCATTGGGCGCCGAGGGGAGCATGCGTGAGTCCGCCATTGTGCGCCCGGAACTCCCAGAACCAGCTGTCTGCATCGATGCACCACCTTATGGACCACATGTCTGTGGCCGAGCACCACTTATGGACCCCATGGGTTGGGGCATGGCCCCTCTGCTGGAACCGGCCATGAGGGCCCGAAATCTTGCTGGCGGACCTTGGCCACAGGGCACCGATGCCCCACAGGTGAACCACACTAGTCGGCCCTGTGGGCCATAAATAAATAAAAATGGACACGTTGGGTGCATTTCATTTTATGCTCAAATAGGCCGCCAGTAAGAAAATGAAAGGAAATGACAACATCTGGAAGAAAGTAAATAGCCAGCAGAGGGAGCCGAAGAGCAAGAGACCACCTGCAGGGTTAGGGGTTGTTGATTTATTTTTATTGATGAACTGTGGTGACTGCGCCGATTGGTGCTTGAGGGTGTGTTGGTGCGTTATGGGTGCTTTCATGGTGCATTGATGCAGAGCAGACTGTCTCCCCCCCAGAAAGAACAATCACAGGTCCTGGTTTAGTTTTGTAAATAAAAGTAGAGTCAATTGTAAATAATGCTCCCCACCGTCAGTGTGGAGTTTGAAGACCATTCCGCAATTCGGTTAACTGTGGGCGTGTCTGTTAGGCAGGGTGCAATGGAGCAGCGGGACATATTTATCTATGTTTTAAAACGGTCGCACTCAGGGTCAGGTTAAAAGTAGCGGGAACTACACCTACGTGTCACACTAACTTAAAGTTGTAGGCCCGGGACGTGCCTAAGAGGAGGAGGGTGCAGTGTTGCGGAAATGAGGATTGTATGTTTTTTTTTGTGTGCTTTATTATTATTATTGTCTATTCTGGCCCCTCCTGCCTCCAGAGTTGTGTAAAGGTAAAAAGGGCGTCCCGGTAGTTAATTCCATGAAACACCACATTGAAGGACACAATAAAACCCTTGTTCAGTAGCTTATATCTTATTATGTGTTTTAGAGTAAGGCCTTGTCTTCCATTAGAATGACACTCCATTGCACCAGGTGAAAGAGATAGATTCCCTTCATTCCCATTCCCAAAAACCTCCATTTCCCCCTTTCGTCATTGCCAAGCCTCGATTGCCAATTACATCCCCTCCAATTGCCGCCATTGACCACGAGGCAGGGTTGGGGAAGAAAGGCGGGTCCCCATCTCGTCATAGAGGGGAGGAGTGAGTCAGCCCCACTCAACCAACCACAAACAAGGGGTTGGACATGGAGAGGGTGTGGAAAGGAACAGCAAGGAGGTTCGCAAAGGTTGAGGGGCAGTGCCTATATAACCCGCCGCGGGACGTTCCCGAGAGAGACATGAGATGGGCTGAGAAAGGTGAGGAGCTTTTACGAGAGATGAGCTGAGATCTGAGATGAGCTATGACAAGAGCTGAGTTGTGAGGTCCAAAAGCAGAGGTCATCCAGGGAAGTGCAAAAGCCTGCTATTCGTCACCTTTCTCGCCAGCGGCAGCGTCTACAGCAGCAGCAGCAGCAGCGTCCCCAGCAGCCACAACGCTCGCCAGCCATTTGGGGCCTGGACGGCGGTTTGGAGCAGGGCCGCGGAGGAACGGCGGCTGCCCAACGCGTCGATTTGTGCTGCCAAACCAATTGGACTTTCCTCTCCTTCCAGCCAATTCCTATCATCATTCCCCGTGTGAGTCGTCTTTGTTTGTTCTGTCCTGGGTAGGTAATTAAGTCTGTATAAGCTAGTAATTTGCACTGTGTTACCTGTTTTTTTCATGTCCGCTGTAAATACCCGTGACTGCTCTTTTTGCTTATGTGTGTGTAAATAATAATAAACCCCGTTACTCTTCTGTACATCTTCTTCTTCCTCTTTGCATTCGGTCGCTTTAGAGTTTTCCCACATTGAATAGCTGTGGCGCGATACGGCCAACGTCTGGGTGAATCGGGTGAGTCAGGGAAAAACTGTTCGGCCGCGGCGCCTCCGCTCGGCAAACAACATCCTTAACTGCGGACCGTAACAATATATATATATATATATATATATATATATATATATATATATATATATATATATATATATATATATATACATATATATACATATATATATACATATATATATATGTCGGATCGCGACTTAGAACTTGGGACTCAGAAGACTCAGAGAAAAGGAGCAACGGATATATTTATTAGAACTCGATTACACAAGCTTGCGGAGAAACAGAATGAAGCAGGAAGCTCACATGAAATGACCAACACTACAACAAGATGCTCTGAAATAATTCGATTTAAACTTGCTTTATATAAGGAATATCGGGTGTGGTTTTAGCTCACAAGATACAGAGACAGAATGGGCTCATTGGCCCTCCCACCATAGTCCCATCCTGTTGTTCAGTTAGTTAGAGGAAGCTCATCAAGGCCACTCATAGTTTAACTCAGATAAGGAGATGGTCAGCCATATGTGGCAACATGTTTACAACTTTCTGTATAGAAACCTTGGTTGGGAAAGTACAAAAGGAGGGGACACTCATAAATGTGTCAAATACAGGATATTGGCAAAGTCTAGAGGGAGGCAGAGAGATAACAGTTGCCTCCAAGGCCAGGGAAGGGGAACAACAGATTGTGCCCACACAGGCCAAGAGCTCACAGGCACAGGACTCCTTATTAGGATATTAAAGCGCGGCGTTACGCGCGCTGCTTGTGAGCAAGGAGGAAGTGGACAAGCGGTAACATATAAACGTCTTTATTGTAAGACTACACTGTAACACTGTACTCCTCCGGGCTGGTCGCCCGGGGTATATCATGAGGCCACGCCTACCCCTCGGGCGTGGCCACCGCCCACTTGGTGCGTGGAATGATGTCACCACGCCAGTGGGCTTTTGTGTCCGCCACACGCGCCCCCCCAGAATTCCCGCGCACCTGGAGGGCCAGTTTGCAGGGCAGACGAATGACCCGGCCGAAGCGCCCCCTGGCGATCGGCGGCGTCCGGGGTGCAGGGATGCCAGGTGGGATGCCCCTGGCTGCTCCTGGGATGGGTGCAGGACCGGGGGGCGGCGTGGCGGCGGGGCTGGGCGGTGCCGGGGGTCCGCCCGCAGGAGGGCGGCCCCGACGTGAGGGTCGGGCCACTGGCGGTGGATGGTCCACATCGAGGTGGGCCGGCTTGAGGCGGTCTACCGAAACGTGGTCAGGAGTACCGCCGATGTCCAGGGTGAAGTGCTTCGCCCCGGTCTCCAGCACGCGGAAAGGCCCGTCGTACGGGGGCCGCAGTGGTGTCCGATGGGCATCGTGGCGGACGAAGACGTACTCCGCCGTGCGAAGCTCCGGGGCGACGTGCGTCGGTGGGTGCCCGTGGCATGCCGTTGGCACCGGGGCGAACCTCTGGGCGGTCTCTTGCAGAGCGGAGCGCTGCTGTGCCGCGGACCATGGTGCCGTGGAGTCGGGGAGGAACTCGCCCGGCACCCACAGCGGTTGCCCGAAGACCAACTCCGCCGCGGATGCGCGCAGGTCCTCCTTGGGCGCCGTCCGGAGGCCCAGCAGGACCCAGGGGAGCCTGTCGACCCAGCCGCCGTCGCGGAGGGTGGCCCGGAGCGCGGCCTTCAATGAGCGGTGAAATCGCTCACACAGGCCGTTAGCCTGGGGGTGGTAGGCCGTGGTTCGGTGCAGCCGGACCCCGAGCCCCTGCGCAACCGCCCCCCCAGAGCTCCGAGGTGAACTGGGGGCCGCGGTCGGATGAGATGTCTGAGGGGGCGCCGAACCGGGCGACCCAGGTGGCGATGAAAGCCTGCGCGACATCGGCCGCCGTTGTCGACGCCAAGGGCACGGCCTCCGGCCACCGGGTGGTGCGGTCCACCATGGTGAGGACGTGGGTGAAACCCCGCGAGGGGGGCAGAGGTCCCACCAGGTCCACGTGGACGTGGTCAAACCGGCGTTCCGGCACCGTGTACGGGGCCAACGGGGCCTGGGTGTGCCGGTGCACCTTGGCGCGCTGGCACGCGAGGCATGTCCTGGCCCAGCCGCGGACGGCCTTCCGGAGGCCATGCCAGACGAACTTGTCGGCGATCAGCCTTTGGGAGGCCCTCGCGCCCGGGTGGGACAGGCCGTGGATGGCGTCAAACACCTGGCGCTGCCAGCCCGCGGGCACAATGGGGCGAGGACGCCCGAGGGAGACGTCGCACAAGAGGGCCGCGCCCGCGCCGTCGAACGGCACCTCGGTGACGCGGAGGCCCGTGACGGCGGTCCGCAAGGCCTGGACGTCGGGGTCAGCGGCCTGGTCCGCTGCCATCCGGGCATAGTCGATGCCGAGGTGGACTGCGTGGGCGACGGCCCGGGAAAGGCAATCCGCCACCGGGTTGCCCTTCCCCGCGACGTGCTGGATGTCCGTCGTGTACTCGGACACGGCCGAGAGGTGACGCTGCTGCCGGGCCGACCACGGCTCGGTGACCTTGCCCATCGCGAAGATCAGCGGCTTGTGGTCGACGAAGGCAGTGAACGCCCGGCCCTCGAGCAGATGGCGGAAGTGCCTGACCGCCAAGTGAAGTCCGAGCAACTCGCGGTCGAAGGTACTGTAACGGCGTTCGGGCGGGCGAAGCTGCCGGCTAAAGAACGCCAGCGGTTGCCAAGCTCCACGCACCCATTGCTCGTGCACCGCGCCCACCGCGTAGTCCGAGGCATCGGTGGTGAGGGCGATCGGTGCATCGGGCGCCGGGTGCGCGAGCATGGTGGCGTTAGCCAAGGCGAGCTTCGCGCCCGTGAACGCCGTGTCCATCTGCTCGGTCCAGGTAACGTCGCCTTTGCCCGGCTTACCTCGGAGAGCTTCGTGCAGGGGGCGCAGGAGCTGGGCGATACGGGGCAGGAACCGATGGTAAAAGTTCACCATGCCCAGGAACTCCTGCAGCCCTCTGATCGTGCGGGGGCGCGGAAACCCCTTCACCGCCTCCACCTTGGCCGGCAGGGGGACGGCTCCGTGCCTGGCGACACGGTGCCCCAGAAAATCGATTGTGGCGGCGCCGAACCGGCACTTTGCGGGGTTCACAATCAGGCCATGCTGGCCCAGGCGTTCGAAGAGCGTGCGGAGGTGGCGTAGGTGCTCTTCGCGGGACGCGCTGGCGACGAGGATATCGTCCAGGTAGACGTAGACAAAATCCAAGTCGCGCAGGACGCTGTCCATCAGTCGCTGGAACGCCTGAGCCGCATTCTTCAGACCGAAGGGCATGCGCAGGAACTCGAAGAGTCCGAATGGCGTGATGACCGCCGTCTTCGGGACGTCCTCCGGCCTGACGGGGACCTGATGGTAGCCGCGTATGAGGTCCACCGTCGAGAAGAAGGACCTGCCCGCCAAACGGGCGGAAAAGTCCTGAATGTGGGGGACGGGGTAGCGGTCGGGAGTCGTGGCGTCATTGAGACGGCGATAGTCCCCGCACGGTCGCCATCCCCCGCCGGGCTTCGGCACGATGTGCAGCGGCGACGCCCAAGCGCTCTCTGAGCGCCGAACGATGCCGAGTCGCTCCAGGGTAGCGAACCCCGCTTTTGCCACCACCAGCTTCGTCGGCTCGAGGCGGCGTGCCCGGGCGTAGACCGGTGGCCCGACGGTGGGGATGTGATGGGCCACCCCGTGCTTGACGGCCCCCGCCGAGAAGGTGGGCCGCGTGAGGGCCGGGAAGCCGGCGAGGAGGCGGGTGAATGCGTCCGCTGCCGGAAGCGTACAGACCAACGTGGCCGGAACCGAATCGTTCGGCAAGCCGCTTGGCAAGCCGCTCGTTGAGCTGGGCAACGCACATGCGAGCGAGCTGAACGTCTCGGCCTGGACAAGCCGTCTGCGCTTGACGTCGACCAGGAGCCCATTAGCGCACAGGAAGTCCGCGCCAAGCAGTGCCATGGGCACGTCGGCGGTGACGAACGTCCATCGGAAAACCTGCTCTCCAAACCGCAGAGAGAGGCAGCGTTTTCCGTACGTACGGATGGGCGTCCCGTTCGCGGCAAGCAGCGCGGGGCCCCCACCCGCGGCGTGCTTGTCTGACGTGCCGGCGGGAATGACACTCACCTGTGCTCCCGTGTCGCACAGGTAACGGCGCCCGGAGAAGGTGTCCGTTATGAACAGCTGGCTGCTCGAACGGCCGGCGCTCATCGCCACAATTGAGCGCCGGCCCGGGCGTTTCCCGACCCGTTGAAGGAGCACGGCGGATGACACCGCCGAGCTTTATGGCCGAACTTGGCGTGGAACCAGCACCAGGTGGTGGAGCTGGAGGAGCGCGGCTGGCTCCGCCAGGCCGGTGGAGTCGACGGGTTTCACCGCGGTGGCGGTTTTCGCCGCGGCGGTGGGCGGGGCGTGGCGGCGTTCACGAGGTGCGTATCAGCATGCTGCTGAAACTCAGCGTGCTGTAGAAGATGATGCTGTGGAACAGCAGCGTCGAAGGCCGTGACGGCCACGCCAACGCTCGCCCGCGTGTCCGAAGCGGCGAAGTACTTGTCCGCCTCGGCCGCCAATGCTCGGGGTTCCGTTAGCCCGGTCCCGGCCAACGCGAGGCGAACCTGCGCTGGAAGTTGGCGACGGAAAAGCGCCCGGAATAGCGAACCGGGGGCTTCGTCGCCCAACAGTGACAGCATATGGTCCATTCGGACCGACGGGCGCGTCTCACCGAGCTCGGGGAGATCCAGGAGGCGGTCGGCCCGTGCGTCGTCCGTGAGGCTGAACGTGGCTAGGAGTAGCCGCTTGAGTGCCTCGTACTTGTGGCCGTCCGGTGGGTGGCGAAGGACGGACACAACTCGAGCGGCCGTGCCGGGCCCGAGGGAGGCGACGACGTGGCAGTAGCGCGTGTCATCGCCGGTGAGGTGCCGAAGCTGAAATTGGGCTTCGGCCTGGACGAACCAGACTTCGGCCTGAGCCTCCCAAAATTCCGGAAGTTTGACGAAGGCGGCCATGGCGATGGCGTCGCGTGTGGAAGGATCGCTCCGGCAGATCCAACGTCGAGGGTCACCAGTAAAGCGCGGCGTTACGCGCGCTGCTTGTGAGCAAGGAGGAAGCGGACAAGCGGTAACATATAAACGTCTTTATTGTAAGACTACACTGTAACACTGTACTCCTCCGGGCTGGTCGCCCGGGGTATATCATGAGGCCACACCTACCCCTCGGGCGTGGCCACCGCCCACTTGGTGCGTGGAATGATGTCACCACGCCAGTGGGCTTTTGTGTCCGCCACAATATTACACATCCTCAATGCACAAGAAAGAACTAAGTATTATAAAAGAGTACAGCAATCAGTCAAAACAAAACATATAATTGGTTATACTTGGTAATTGGTAAAGCAGCAAGGATATACAAAGGGGGAGGGGCATTACAGCTCCCTACATACCGCCCTTTTGGATCTAAGATACAAAGTTATCTATGAGCCAATCAAAGGCCTTTATTTCAAACAAAGCAGAAACAAAACCAATCAGGAAAGTCATTCAACATATCACGCGAAGGCAGCCCAGTAAGCATGTCCCATACCCAAAGCACCACACATACTCAGTAGGATGATTCGCGTCTGTATGTGAGTATGCAATGTAAATCCGTAAAAGCGGGGTGATCAAATGGCATGAAAAATCCTCCAAGAGAGGTGAGATAGACAGTGTAAAGGGTTCACTAAACGTACCACGCGAATGCAGCCCAGTGAGCATGTCCCGTACCCAGTACCGCACATCGCACTCAGCAGGAAGATCCGCGGGTGTGTGGGTGTAAGTGGGTGTAAGTGGGTGTATGATGTAAGTCAGGTGTAGATGGGTGTATGAGGTGAGACCGTAGAGGCATGAAGATCGAATAGCGCGTCAAATCCACAACGAAGACCTGTGGTTCCACCGGGGTCCACACCCAGGAAGATCTCCCGACCCACCCTTGGAGCACAGAGGTGCGGCCGGGACTCCTCCCCAACTGGAGCTCGCCCAGGCTTCCCCAAGTGAAATCCTTGTAGATCTTCAGCGCTCAATCGATATTCAAGTTCATGAGGTCTCTTACGTGCTGGTGATCTGGGGAAGACACAACATCGTCAGTATCAGGTGGCTCAAACCTATGGCCATAAAATAAAGCATAACGGTCCAAAGGTGGGAGAGAAACTTCCTTTGGGTCAAAGTCGAGATCGTCCGAGGCGATGCTGCTTGCATCGCTGCTATCTCTGGACGAATTCGTAAAACAATCAGACTCGGAACTCAGAGTATCTCCACGATCGAGTTCCTCTCCATCCGGGCTTGGGTTAGCAGCTGGGTCCAAATCCCGGACTGGGTCAGTGGCGTTTGACTCACTGTGAGCTTGTGAGACATAAAGGTGAGCTCGTGAAACATAAAGAGGCAAGGCCTGCATTGAGACATAAACATCAGTCGGGGACCCTTGCAAGTGGCCCACATCATCATTGGTAACATCATCAGTAACATTATTCTCAGGTGGCGTAGGCCTGCGGCGTCGGCGGCCAGCAATAGTCATAGCCTTACACATCGAGAAGAAACGAGAGGAGTCCCTTAGGAACTCGTTGACGTCTGCATGCGACGTGTTGGGGCCCAGAGTAATCGGCCTCCTGGCAGCCTGAAATGCTTCGAGGTCCGCAAAAGTGTAATCAACATCATTATCGGTAACATCAACAATGGAAGAACAATCTTCGGAAGCGGAGATCTCATTGTCGTGGCCCAGTGGCTCGTTCGGGTCGTCGTTCCAGGATCCGCGGTCTGCAGTCACGTCGACGGCCGGTGTGTCATCTGGACCTGCGATCAGCTTGTCGATCATCACCATGGCCTTTTCTGTTGTCGTCTTCAGAGTCCATCCTGTGGAAAACTTTCTCACACACGCAAGGACTAAAGCCTTGATTATTACACAACTAACCACGATTCCAAGGACTATTGCCAAGGCGGTCAGTACCCACTTTACTATCGTACCTGTCCACCCTTTGAACCAGTCGGTAAGCCACTGGTGGGAGGCTTCCCGATCCATTCGATCCCTTGTCAATATATGAGCGCTTTCCCTTAACCTTATAATAGCAGCACTGACCCCCTGTGAGGGATCAGGAATAAAAGTGCAACATCTACCCTCAATTATCCCACATACCCCTCCTCGTTCTGCCAATAGCATATCTAACGCGACCCTATTTTGCATAACCATTGTACACAGGTGGACAACTGTGTCCAACATTTCGTCATGTGCTGTAGCGGTGGCGTTGGCCACACTTTCTAAGATTAACGCAATTTTGTCAATGCGGTAACTGCTCATGACCGTCCCGGCCCATGGGAAGAAGAAACCAACGGCCTTCTCCCAATCCGCGCCGTGTAAGGTGGTGGTGTCGTCGTCGTGCCAATAGGTGCTTCGTTGTGTCCTTATGAGTGCGGGGGTATTATGCAAGTGTTGTCGCATTTCCATTTCTGGGAAAACTGATCCTAAATAGCAAATTCCTCCCCAATTATCAGGTAAATACGGGTAAGCTTTGTTCCCGCATACAAACATGGTTCCGTGTGGAGCCACTAGATGAGTGGTCATGCAAGTGCGAAGGTCTGCGATAGTGTTTGTTCCGTTTTCCCCTTCCCATGCCAACTGGAGGTGTGTGAGGTTATGTAAGGGCGAACTTGTAACATTTACTAACAGCATGTGTTTCCCTTCCCTAGGGTCCGCGAGGAGGGTATCTCGACACACGGATTTACCTACCATTATTTGGCCCTTTCCTTCTAAGCAGAGGGCCCCCTTAGCCGGCTTAACCCAAACCGGCGCCGGACGTTCCTCAAAGTGTCGGGGCTGGATGGGGGGCGAGTACTGGAAAACTCGTTTACACGCGGTTCCGTCAGACCCTTGGCTTGTCAGGGTTGTACTAAGGCATTTGGTGTCTAGTGGCTTCGAGCACAAATCATTGAGTGATAGGGGTAACACTACCATTGGTATTCCTGCTGTGCTGGTGCGGGGAAGGTGCATACACATCCAACACCGTGTCCTATTCTGTAATGTGGCCATATGCCGTGCGACCTTCCAGTATGTGTTCTCCTCTGGCTTCCTTCTTACTTCCTGGGCAGGCGGGGTTTTAATGACGTAAGCGGCGCAACTAGGTCGTAAGTAGGGTGTAGTTCCATTTGGGATTGTCGTGCGAGGGGGCCATATTCCACATTCAAGAATCATTGTTGTATCCGGGCCAATGGGGGTATAATGTAACATGAGGGTAGTATTCTCAATGCCCTTGCCCCATCGATATCCTGGGGCATATCGGCTGCTTATGTCCCCAGTGTATCTTCCATTTTCCACTTTCCTAACCTTAGTCAGGACTAAGCGTGGTCTTGTCATGCGTGCCTGTGGTGTCTTATTGTGTACCACTATAGCTTCCACCCATCTTACAGATAACCACTTAAAGCTCGTTTCCAGGTTACAGCAATTCACCGCTATTTTGTCTCCCCAGCGAGCCGTTATATACTTGACGGGGTAGAGGGGAAATGCTGAATAGTTGTCGGGTCCTGGGTACTTGGGGAGGTCCTTTCTCGATAGCTCAAAGTTGAAGAGCCTATCTTTGGCAGGGGGTTTGAGGCAGCTACCCAGAATTCCCATCATCATGACCGTCATCGCCGCCCTTAGGAGACTGTGGTGCCCTAGACGGTGCATTGTCTTCAGCTGTGTGGGGTGCGGTGTCTTTAGCAGTGTGAGGTGCGGTGTCTTGTGTGACTTGTGGTGCGGGAATGGACAACTTACAATGGGTGGCGTGGATCCACGAAGGTTTACCCTCGCAGAAGACTGCCGTCGGTGTGACCAGTAGCACCTGGAATGGTCCCTTCCACCGTGGCTCCAAAGCAGCCTTGCGGGTGAAGTGCTTTACAAGCACCCAGTCGCCGGCCTGGAAGTCGTGGATGGCGTGGCCTATTGGTTCAGGCAGCGCCTCTCGTACTCGAGCATGGATGCTGCGTGCCACATTGGACAAGCCTATGCAAAATCTCAAAAGCATGTCATCCATTACTGGCAAAGCAAGGGTGGACATGTCTGTTGGTGCTGAAACGGGCAAGCTCATAGGTCGTCCCATTAATATTTCGTGGGGGGAAAGGCCCGTAGTGCGACCCGGGGTGGAACGGATGCTCATCAACGCAAGCGAGAGAGCCTCTGGCCACCTCAAGCCTGTGTCTGCGCAAAGTTTCGCTAGTTTATTCTTTAAAGTCTTATTCGTTCGTTCCACAAGTCCCGATGACTGTGGGTGGTAAACGCAATGGAAGGATTGTTTAACGCCCAATGCCTTCAGGATGCCCTTGACCACCTGCGCCGTGAAATGGCCCCCTTGATCCGACGAGATTATCTGGGGAATGCCAAATCTGCACATAAAATCCCGCACGAGGCGCTTCGCTACTGTCGGGGCATCGGACTTGGTGCATGGGTAGGCTTCGACCCATTTGGTGAACGTATCTACGATTACCAACACATAGCGAAACGACATGCTTGGTTCCAATTCTGTAAAATCGAACTCGATAGTTGCGAACGGCCCACTAGGCGGGGGCCGTCTCCCATCATGTGCATGTCTCGGCGGCGCCCCTCTATTGTGTTGCTGGCAGACCACGCACGATCGGCACACTTCGGATACAATCCGTGACAGTCCTGGCGCTGCCCAAGTGTAGTTTATCTGTCCCATCACCCCCCTCTGGCACACATGACCATTCTGATGAGCCATGCGTGCCAGCCAAGGCAATAAAGCCTGGGGTGCTATAGGTTTCTCGTCAAGGGTCCATATTTCTCCTGGCCCGAGGCGTATCGCCCCTCGCTTGAGCCAGTCTTCGTGTTCGGCCGTCGGTGCAGCGTTCTGCAAATTTATGATATCGTCCTTAGTTGGTGTGGCGGGTGGTCCCACAGTCGGTATGTCAGCAATCTGTGCGGATGTCGCCTTTGCTCGTGTCACCATCGGCATGTTGCGTTCTATCTGTTGGTTGGCGGCCTTTCCTGCCGCCTCGTCCGCCCTTGCATTGCCCCGGGCAACGTCAGTGTCTGCCCTTTGGTGGCCACGACACTTAATTACCGCGATAGCGCGGGGAAGTAAAATACTTCGGAGGAGCCCTTCTACCAACGCGCCATTCTTTATTACTGAACCGGCAGATGTGAGAAAACCTCTCATCTTCCAGATGGCTCCTTTATCGTGGACTACGCCGTGAGCGTAGGCCGAATCTGTGTAAATGTTGACGGCAAGGCCTTCCGCCAAGCTGCACGCTCTGGTCAAGGCGCACAGCTCCGCCTGCTGTGCGGAAAATGTAGGTGGAAGACGCCCGCTTTCCACCGTTTCGCTATCCGAGCACACGGCGTACCCGGACAACAGGGACCCGTCCCATGCGCGCCTAGCTGATCCATCGACATAATATGTACAGTCGGGGTATTCTAAGGGATTGTCCTTTAAATCCGCTCGCACCGTGGAGACTAGCTGCACAACGTCGGCGCACACATGGGGTTCGCCCTCCTCAGGGGTGGGCATCAGTGAGGCTGGGTTGAGTGTCGTGCAACGTTCGATCGTGATGTTGGCTGCAGTGATCAGTGCGGATTCGTATTGCATTAATCTAGTGTTAGACAAATGCTGTGTGCTTCGCTGTAACAACAGCGAAGTGACGCAATGCGGTACCCGTAGCTTTACTGGGTGTCCCATAACGATGTCCGCTGTTCTTTCTACTGCGTACCTGGCCGCTGCCACGGCTTGCAGGCACACCGGAAACCCTCGTTCGACCGGGTCTAACTTTTTACTAAAGTAGGCTACCGGCCGCTCCTTATCCCCATGGGTCTGTGTCAAAACTGACTGGGCGAAACCTCCCACGGCGTGAGTGTAAAGGGTAAAAGGTTTCGCATAATCCGGGAGTCCTAATGACGGTGCCGTGACGAACGCCTGTTTCAGCCCGTCAAAACATCGCCTCAATTCCTCCGTCCATACCAATTCGTCCGAGGCGGTTGATTTGGTCGCCTCGTATAGTGGCTTAGCCAGCAGCGCAAAATCAAGTATCCAAGTGCGGCAATATCCCGTCATACCTAGGAAGCGCAGCAGTTGCCGTTGCGAGCGAGGCCGAGGCAGCTCCATAATAGCGGTCACCCGTCCAGCATCCAATTCTCGTTTTCCGTGCGAAATGGCGTGTCCCAAGTAAGTTACAACCTGCCGCACAAACTGAAGTTTTGGTCTGCCTACTTTGTGGCCTTTGGCCGCCAAGGCCTTTAATAGGGCCAAGGAATCCATTTCGCACGCCTCCTTTGAAGGGGAGCAAATCAACAAATCGTCAACGTATTGCAGCAACACTGACCCTCCCTTCAATTCCACATCCGCCAAGTCGCGGTGTAGCGCCCGAGAAAACAGAGTGGGGCTATCTGAAAACCCCTGAGGTAGTACTGTCCAAGTATACTGGCGCCCTCTATGGGTGAAAGCGAACAAGTATTGTGACTCAGGCGCGATGGGCACAGAGAAAAACGCAGAACAAAGGTCGATAACTGTGAAGTATGTTGCGTCCGGCGGGATTGACATCATGAGGGTTTCTCCGTTTGGAACTAGTGGGTGTATGCCCTGTATCACCTTGTTCACCTCCCTTAAATCCTGTACAAACCTCCATTTGTCCTGCGACGGCTTTTTCACTGGCAAAATTGGTGTATTACATGGGCTGTTAGTTTCCACGATAATTTTCTGTTCCACTAGGGATTGAATTACTGGTGCTATGCCTACGTCGGCCTCAGGTCGTAGCTTATACTGTTTTACATTTGGCAAGCGCATCCCCGGCTGCACTGCTATCACTAGGGGTTTGGCGTCTCGCATCCGTCCAACCTCACTGTCGCTCTTAGGCCATAAATTGTCTGGCACCTCCGCTAGGAGGTAATCTGACTCACCCGGGTCCGTCAGCACTGCCCTCATGGCATAGGTGCCCTTAGGAGGCAATTCTGCTACTTCGAACACTCCATCCCTCCGTTGTGTCTTGAAGTCAATTGAGAACCCTTCTCCATTTTGGAGCCGTTTCAAAGTCCAGCGGCCTCTTTTACTCCGATAACCTTGTAAGGGAACTTCTCGTAACCTCCCCACCATCCAACCTACACTTTCCGGCGGCCACCCCTTGGCAGTAGTGAGGGTAACATGGGCGGCCGCTCCTTCGGGGTATTGGGTCAACGCACGCTGACTCGAGGTTAGGACTGCCTCAATTCCTATTCCCTCACGGCCGATCCATATCCGTGATAAATGTAGAGGCGAGCGCTCGCCCAGCTTTTCCTTAACCTTCTCTCGATAATTCTCATCCTCGCCCGTTGCATCATAGTACGCAGTGCAATGGGGTGGATTATCCTTTACGTTTTTTATCGAAATTTGGTGCAGTTGTAGCCAATCTCGCAGAACTGAACTGTCCAAACACACATTATCTATGATATGCGTCCAGGTAGCCAGAGCCCATTCATCCATGCGCCACCAATACACGGTGGGGCCGGGCCGAGACAATGCCGTCATTACCAAGTCGCGTTTAGATTCCGCGACGTCTACGAAAACTCCCTCCTCTGTACATGAGATTTGACAGCCCAATCGGCACAACAAGTCCCGTCCCAACAAATTTGTCGGGGCGGTAGTGGTCATCAAGAACGCATGTTTAGCCTCCAGCGGGCCGCATGTTACTCGCACTTCCTCCGAAACAGGAAGCGCTTGGGGTAAGGCCGAAACACCCAGTATTTGAACATTCCTCGCCGTGGGGCGCAAAGAGGGCAATTGCCCCTTGTTAATTGTGCTGCGAGTCGCACCCGTATCTACGAGAAATTCTAATTGTCTTCCCTCCACGTCCAACATCAAGGTCGGTTCCTCTTCCGGTGTCATGGTCAAAAGAGGACACTCCTTGGGCGACCCGCCAGCGTCCCGTCAATAGGCCCCTCTATTGTATTGGGGCGGAAACCCCTTACGAGCCTTTGGGCAATCACGTATCCAGTGTCCCATTTGCTTGCAATAATGGCACGGTTCCTGTGGAACCGGTGGTGCGGAGGGCATAGGTCGTCCCTCTACAGCGCCCCTTCCGCCCAGCCGGCGTTCTGGCGGCCCCCACTGTGACTGGTTTACAGGTTGCCATTGCGACGGACCCCGAGGTGGGGCCCAGTTCCCCCTTGGTCCATTCTGCATCCCACTATTGAGGGGTGGTCCAGGGGTTTGGAGAAGGGGTCTTGGTGGATACCAATTTTGGGGAGGGGGCCCTTGCACAGTCCAAGTTTGAGGGTTTTGAGGAGGGGGGGGGGGAAGAGGGGGTGGTATTGTCCATTGTTGTTTTACCTCGTCCATATTAATTAGTCCAAAGTCTTCCTCAGTACAACCGTCGCAGTTTTCATTTTCGTGGTGGATCCACTCTCCGTTGGGGAATTGACCCCTATAGAAAGAAGGCCAACAACTCCTCCTATGTTCCTCTAAACCTCGAACAGGCCCCCACTTCTGGCACTGTTCGCGTATGTAGTTCTGACTCTGATCCCCCTTTTTATTTTGATTAAATTGAGCCCGTTTCTCTTGGACAAACATTTGCAATATTTCCTCCTTAATATCCTTCTTCTCCTCTAAGGAGGAGCCCGGGCATTGTTCCAGTTTGTCGCATAATTCGTTGGTTGTCATTCCCTTCCAGCCGAAGAGGACGGACTGTACCTGTTTCTTTAATATCGGCCGAAGCCCCTCGATTAGATATTGATTTACCAATGGTTGGGGTAGCCCTCCCAGCTGCATCGGACCCAGTCCTCCCCAGCGCACGATGGCCTTTTCCAACCTTTCTCGGTACTCTCCAATTGGTTCTCCTGGTTTTTGTTTTATGGCCCCGATTTTTCCCCAATCCGGACCCCCTGCTGGCAACAGCGCATGTTCGATGGCACCCAGCAGCCGGACCTTCAGTGCCTCCCATTGCACTAGTGTTATCTGGGCCGCTCCTGCTGCCCTTGGATCGTCGTGCGGCCAGTGTGCTCTTAGTCTAGCCCTTTCCCATACCTTGGGTGGGAGCACGGATACTCCCATATGGGTTATGTCTCGATAGTCGCACTCGCCAGCTATAACCCAATTCGACATGGTTGGCACTATCTGTCGTGGATCCTCAATAAGCAAATGTTGAATCCTTTCCCGCATTACCGTTAAAGAGGATTCTTTCCATGGTACCCTTTCTCGAACACCATGACCTGCTACGTCAACTCCGATAACTTGTAGGGGGCACAATGTTTTCCTTCCCTCTATTTCCTGACATTCCAATGGGGTAGTTTGTGAGGTCTCTTTCCCATTACAGCCTACCAGTGAGGGATATAACCCATCCTGTCCTATCGGTGGCGGGAACCCTGCGATGTCGGTCCCGTCATCTATTCCGTTAGCCCCGAGTTGTGCAAACGGTCTTCCCTGGCTCGGGTGGTTCTGGGGTATCTGGGGCGCGATGGTAGCGGGGTTATAGGGAGGTGGTGGCGGGAGCGCAGAAAGGATAGGTGGTGCCTGAAACCCCGGGACAGGGCTTAGGTCTGGGGCTGGGGAGGGTAGATTGGTCACTACTTCCCCTACCGCAGGGTCTGGGTTTTCAACGAGCGACATCAGTCGCGCGTTGGCCTGCCTCTCTATTTCTTTAAGCGCTTCATCCTGCACTTTATTCGCCTGTTTCCTCAGACCCTTGAGTTTTGTTACCTCACCGGCCAAGCTGGCCTGTTTCGACTTTGCGTGTCGCTTCATTGCTTCTTCCTTCCACCAACCAAAGACTTTCCAATAGTCAGGCGGGAAGTGTTTCGTGGCCTGTTCCAACTTTTCTAATGCCTCATACAACGCATCCAATTTTTCCAGCGCAAAAGACCCTCCTTCGGGCCACGGTTCACCTAAATCCTTCGTCAGCGCAACCCATGACTTCCCTGGTCTCGCAGCATCATAGCCATACCTCCGAAACATGAAAAATGCTGGGGTATTTCTAAGCGGTTCACCTGCCTTTACAATCTTATTACCCATCCTGTTCCCCATCCTAGGAAAATTTAGTTTACCGACGTAGCCTTGTACCCGTGAGGATCGCCCGCCTCGCGGTACAGCCGTCTACCTAACTCTGAGAGGCTCGCAGCCTTGTACCCGTGAGGATCGCCCGCCTCGCGGTACAGCCGCGCTACCTACTCTCCTGAGAGGATCGCCCGCCTACTCAGCCGTCTAACCTACCCTTACTGTGCTTTCCTGGCGTCCTACGCCCGTGTAATACTACTAACCTTACTTATAATTCCAACGTCTCCCGGGTAGGCCTCGGATCGGGACGCCGCCCTTATCCTTACCCTCACAACCCAGAGATCTATTACTCCTTATCCACAGGCGCCCAACGTGGGGCACTTTCCCTTACGTAACGTTACCCTAACGAGTCCATAAACAGTCAGTTGCTCCGGGACCCAAGCGGTCCGTATTTAAATTTAGGTTCGTGGATCAGGTTTGAGCAGGGAACGGAACAAACGGCACCCGAGCAAGAGAGTGGGTTACAATTTGGACTGACCCCCAGGCTACAAAGGAAAAACAAAAGAAAACCACAGCTCACCTGACCCGGATCAATTGCCAGCTGGTCTCTCACCACTCACTTGCCTGGGACCGCGTCCCGGACTGCACAGACTGATCCCACCGCTGCCACCACTTGTCGGATCGAGACTTAGAACTTGGGACTCAGAAGACTCAGAGAAAAGGAGCAACGGATATATTTATTAGAACTCGATTACACAAGCTTGCGGAGAAACAGAATGAAGCAGGAAGCTCACATGAAATGAACAACACTACAACAAGATGCTCTGAAATAATTCGATTTAAACTTGCTTTATATAAGGAATATCGGGTGTGGTTTTAGCTCACAAGATACAGAGACAGAATGGGCTCATTGGCCCTCCCACCATAGTCCCATCCTGTTGTTCAGTTAGTTAAAGGAAGCTCATCAAGGCCACTCATAGTTTAACTCAGATAAGGAGATGGTCAGCCATATGTGGCAACATGTTTACAACTTTCTGTATAGAAACCTTGGTTGGGAAAGTACAAAAGGAGGGGACACTCATAAATGTGTCAAATACAGGATATTGGCAAAGTCTAGAGGGAGGCAGAGAGATAACAGTTGCCTCCAAGGCCAGGGAAGGGGAACAACAGATTGTGCCCACACAGGCCAAGAGCTCATAGGCACAGGACTCCTTATTAGGATATTACACATCCTCAATGCACAAGAAAGAACTAAGTATTATAAAAGAGTACAGCAATCAGTCAAAACAAAACATATAATTGGTTATACTTGGTAATTGGTAAAGCAGCAAGGATATACAAAGGGGGAGGGGCATTACAGCTCCCTACATATACATATATATATATATATATATATATATATATATATATATATATATATACATATATATACATATATATATATATATATATATATATATATATATATATATATATATATATATATATATATATCAAGCCATCTCCAATGGCTTGATCTCTGATCATCAATTTGGTTTCAGACCAGGTCACTCTACTCTGGACATGCTGCTTCTGCTGTCTCAACAATGGATGGAGGTCCTCAATGCCAAACAGGAAATTAGAGCTGTCTCCCTTGACATATCACTTGCCTTCGATACGGTCTGGCACCCCGCTCTGCTCACCAAACTCTCCTCCTTTGGTATCCATGGAAATCTCCACGCATGGCTGGCGTACTTCCTCTCTCGCCGTAGTCAACGTGTGGCCCTGAATGGGTTTCTCTCATCTCCTCCTCCTGTTCAGGCTGAAGTTCCCCAAGGCAGTGTTCTGGGCCCTGTGCTTTTTCTGGTCTTCATCAATGATCTCTCCAACTCTCCTGAAAATCCTCTCTGTCTCTTTGCAGATGACTCCACTCCCTGCCGCTCCATTCCTCATCCCTCAGATCGGCAGTCTGCAGCTTCCTCACTCTCTGCAGACCTGGACAAAATCACAGACTGGGCAAACAAGTGGAACATGTCTTTCAATCCTGACAAATCTCACACCCTTACGATGTCTCTCCGAAAAGACCGACTGGACAACCCTCCCATCCACTTTCTGAATAATTCTCTCCAAGAGGTTCTGTCACTCAAGCTTTTGGGTCTCACTATCTGCCATGATCTTTCCTGTGAAAACCACATTTCAAATCTGGCCTCCAAAGCCAGTCGCCGACTGGGCATCCTCCGTCGTGCGAAGTCCTTCCTTGGCACACCTGAGCTCCTCACCACATATGAGGCTTTCATCCGCAGCTCAATGGAATACTGTTCCCCCCTCTGGGCTGGTGCTTCTGCCTCACACCTAGCTCGTCTTCACGCTGTTGAAACCAAAGCATTCAGAATCATTAGAATCTCCCGCGATGAAGCTACCTCCGAGGGCCTTTCACTTACTCACCGCAAGGAGGTTGGTGGTCTTTCTGTCTTCTACCGACTCCTCTCCGGCCTTGCTCCTCCAGCTCTCTCTGGGCTCTGTCCCCCAAATATTCCTGCAGGTCGCACAAGATCTGCCTGCAACCCTCTTATGGTTAAACTGCCATAATCAAGACTCTCTGCTCACCTTCACTCCTTCATTCATCTTTTCTCCCGCCTCTGGAACAAACTCACTCTCTTCAATCCCACTCCTCCCTCCAGGTCTTTAAAACAGCTGTTCACCACCATCTCTTATCTTCCCCCATCCAAAACCTTGATCTTTTCTACCCCTGCTAATTTCATCCCAAATCCACTTTTTTGAAATACAAACTTCTTTCCTGGAAGTCCTTGGTGTCCTTGTGTTTATACTTCAACCCCCCCCCCCCCCTCAACCCCTTCCCACGCCGCCTCCCCCCAAGCCCTCTCCCTCCCACACATTCCTGATGTCCCTGCTCTCAAATGTAGTGTTTCTGTTGCTCCCTTCTCTCCCCATCTTGTCTACCGCTCCCCTTTTTATATACTTTGTTTGTTTGTCTGTTTGATTTGTTTGTGTGATAAATGTTAGCTCTTTCACGAGCCTCGATTCTGTATACAAAAAAAATAAAAATAATAATAATAATAATAATACACACACATACACCTACATGCATTTTAGGAGATATCAGTGTACATTCACAAAAAATATACAACAAACTCAGTATTAAATTATGTACAAATTTATATTTAAAATATATTTAAACCTTCATGAGTAGCAACTTCAATGGGAAAGGAGCCTCTGGAAACGAATTTTACAAGAAATTCAATCAGTGTGATTTCCTTGAGTATTTACCTTAAGTATTTACCAACCAATTACCAATATTTGTTTTTTACCAATACTTGTACCAATACTTGGTATTTACCAAGTATTTACCAATACTTGAGTATTGTTTTGCAATTACCTTAAGTGTGGTTTAAATAGCTTTTATTTGTTTATCTTTCCCCCAACTACAAGGCCTTTGCTCTTGTATGTATTGAATCACGATAAATAAAGCTTACAGTTTGTGGCTCAATAAAAGCTCTTTGTATGACATCAAAATGATATCAGTGAAGGAGCTGTGGCTCCCACGTCGATCGAAAGAATGGACGCGACAAAAAGCTTGAATTCATCTGAGCTGCTTTATTAGAATCAAACACTCAGGCACTCTGGGAAAAACGTTTTACGGTCGGCAATATATATCTATTCCGCCAGGGGGTTTGCCCAGGCCTGGCGCCAGGGGGCGTGGCCCCGCGGGCCGGCTGCGGCCTGGCAAGCCGAGGGCGAGCCTGCCCGGGCGTCCCGACCGAGGCCTGGCAAGTCGAGCGCGGGCCTGCCCGGGCGTCCTGGACGAGCCCGGCCTGGTGATCGCTCCGCGTCCTTGATAGGTGCAAGGCGATTGTGTAACCCCAGCGGCAGCCACTACACACGTCCCCCCAGAATCGACTTGCACCGGCAGGGTCAACTTGAGGGGGGTCCTGATGACCCGGCCGAAGCGACCCCTGGTGGGTCGTGGGAGGGGGTCCGGTGAGGTGGTGGGCGGTCGAGTGGGGGGCACCGTGGACGGGGGGCGGCCTCGCCGCGGCGGGAGGGCCACCCGTGGTGGGTGGTCGACGTCCACGTGCGCCGGCTTGAGGCGGTCCACTGCAATCCGGTCCGACCTGCCGCCGATGTCGATGACGAACGACTTGTCGTCCCGTCGCAGCACCCGGAAGGGCCCGTTGTACGGCGGCTGGAGTGGCCGCCGATGTGCGTCGTGACGCACAAAAACATACTCCGCGGTGCGGAGTGCTGGGGGGACGTAGGACTGGGGGTCACCGTGGTGGGATGTCGGCACGGGGGCAAACCGTCGGGCGGCCTCCTGGAGGTCCGAGCGCTGGCGAGCTGCGGACCAGGGGCTGGTAGCGTCGGGCACGAATTCGCCCGGGACGCGTAGCACCTGGCCATAGACCAGCTCGGCGGTGGATGCCTGGAGGTCCTCCTTGGGGGCCGTGCGAAGGCCCAAAAGGACCCACGGCAGCCGGTCGGCCCAACCGCCGTCTTGAAGGCCGGCCATGAGCGCGGCCTTCATGGAGCGGTGGAATCGCTCGCACAACCCGTTTGCTTGGGGGTGGTAGGCCGTAGTACGGTGGAGCTTGACCCCCAGGTTGCGGGCGACCGCGCCCCACAGCTCGGAGGTGAACTGTGGTCCGCGGTCTGACGAGATGTCCGCCGGTGCGCCGAAGCGGGCGACCCAGGTGGCGATGAAGGCCTGCGCCACGTCGGCGGTGGTGGTGGAGACGAGGGGAACGGCCTCCGGCCACCTGGTGGTCCTGTCCACCATGGTGAGCAGGTGTGTGAACCCTCGTGATGGGGGAAGGGGGCCCACCAGATCCACGTTGACGTGGTCGAAACGTCGTTCGGGCACGGTGAAAGGTGCCAGCGGGGCCTGGGTGTGTCGGTGGACCTTGGCCCGTTGGCAGGCGGTGCAGGCGCTGGTCCAATCGCGGACGTCCCGACGAAGGCCGTGCCAGACGAAACGCGCCGACACCAGCTTCTGGGAAGCTTTCCGGCCCGGGTGGGAAAGGCCGTGGAGGGAGGCGAAGATGCGGCGTTGCCAGGTGACGGGCACGATGGGGCGAGGCCGGCCTTGGGAGACGTCGCAGAGCAGGACAGTGTCCGCGCAGGGGATGTCAGCCAGGCGGAGGCCCGTGTCCGCCGCCCGGAGGGCTTGCACCGTGGTGTCGGTGGTTTGGTCCGCCGCCATGAGCGCAAAATCCACGCCCAGGTGGACCGCGTTCGCGCTGGCCCGGGAAAGACAGTCGGCCACGGCGTTGTTTTTGCCGGCGACGTGCCGGATGTCCGTGGTAAACTCCGACACGGCGGAGAGGTGGCGCTGTTGGCGGGCCGACCATGGCTCCGTGACCTTGGCCATGGCGTAAACCAACGGCTTGTGGTCGACGAACGCCGTGAAAGGTCGGCCCTCCAGGAGGTGGCGGAAATGGCGGACGGCCAGGTGTAGACCGAGGAGCTCCCGGTCAAACGTGCTGTATTTGAGCTCGTTCGGCCGGAGCTGCCGGCTGAAAAAAGCGAGTGGCTGCCAAACCCCGTTCACCCATTGCTCATGTACGGCGCCCACCGCGTAGTCGGAGGCATCCGTGGTGAGGGCGATGGGAGCGTTGAGCACCGGGTGAGCGAGCAGTGTTGCGTCGGCGAGGGCCCGCTTTGAGCTTTGGAAGGCCGCATCCATTGCTGCGGACCAGGCGATGTCGTGCTTGGCCGGCTTGCCCCGGAGGGCTTCGTAGAGGGGCCGCATGAGTTGAGCAGCGCGGGGCACGAAGCGGTGATAAAAATTCACCATTCCCAGGAATTCCTGCAGGGCCTTTATGGTGCGGGGACGCGGGAAAGTGGTGATGGCCTCGACCTTGGTTGGCAGCGGCACAGCCCCGTTCTTGGTGATGTGGTGGCCCAAAAAATCAACGGCCGTCGTGCCGAAGTGGCATTTGGCCGGGTTGACGATGAGGCCGTGCTCGCTGAGGCGCCCGAACAGTGTTCGGAGGTGGAGGAGGTGCTCGGCCCGGGACGTGCTGGCGACGAGGATGTCGTCCAGGTAAACGAAAAGGAACGGCAGGTCACGCAGCACGCCGTCCATCAAGCGCTGGAACGCCTGAGCCGCGTTCTTGAGACCAAACGGCATCCGCAAGAACTCGAATAAGCCGAACGGCGTGATGACTGCCGTTTTAGGGACGTCGGCCGCTCTGACAGGTACCTGGTGATATCCCCGTATGAGATCAATTTTTGAAAAAATGACCCGTCCCGCCAGACGGGCGGAGAAGTCTTGGATATGCGGGATCGGGTACCTGTCGGGTGTTGTAGCGTCATTAAGACGGCGGTAGTCGCCACACGGGCGCCATCCACCCCCCGGCTTTGGCACGATGTGCAGTGGCGAGGCCCACGCCCTATCGGAGCGCCGCACGATGCCGAGGTGCTCCAACGCGTCGAATTCGGCCTTCGCAACGGCAAGCTTGGCTGGGTCGAGGCGGCGGGCCCTGGCGTAGACCGGCGGGCCCGTGGTTGGAATGTGGTGCTCGATCCCATGCCGTACTGCGACGGCCGAAAACGTCGGCCGCGTGAGGGCCGGGAACTCCGCGAGCAGGCGAGCAAACTCGTTCGCCGCCGGGACGGTGCATGCCAGCTCGGTCGGCGCGGAGCTGCTCAATGTGCATACCAGGGAGCTGAAGGTTTCAGCGTTGATTAAACGACGCCGTTGGACGTCCACCAGCAGTCCGTGTGCGCAGAGGAAGTCGGCGCCGAGCAGAGCCATGGGCACGTTGGCGGTTACAAACGTCCAAGCGAAGCGTTGGCCGCCGAAGCAGAGGGTGACGTTGCGCGGGCCGAAGGTGCGGATAGTCGATCCGTTGGCCGCAACCAAGGAGGGGCCGCAAACCGCGGATTGCCTGTCCTGGTCAGAGGCGGGCATGACGCTCACTTGGGCGCCGGTGTCGCACAGGAAGCGCCGTCCGGACGCTTTATCCGTGATGAACAGTAAGTTGCCCGTGTGACTGTGGCCGGCGCTCATGGCAGGTAATGAACGCCGGCCTGGCCGTTTCCCGACCCGCCGAAGGTGCACGGGGGTCGGCATGTCCGGGCCTTCTGTCCGAACCTGGCATGATAGGAACACCACGCTTGGTCGGGTGGAGGCTTCGGACGTCGTGCTGAACGTGGTCGGCTCGGTATAGCGGCCGCCAATTGCGTCGGCAGTTCGGCCGTCGAACGCGCCGGGTGCTCGGGCGCCATGGATGGTGCATCAGGCGGCGGCGGGTCCCATGTCGCCACTGCGATGCGCTGTCCCGCGGCGGAGATTTTGTCGGCTTCTCTGGCAAGGGCCCGGGGATCTGTGATCGTCGTGCTTGCCAGGGCGAGGCGTACCGGGTTAGGCAGCTGACGGAGGAACAGCTCCCGGAACAGGAATGCCGGAGAGTGCTCGCCGAGCAGCGAAAGCATGTAGTCCATTCGCTCGGAAGGGCGCGTGTCGCCGAGCTCCGGCAAATCGAGCAGGCGCCGTGCGCGTTCCGCCGCTGGGAGGGCGAAAGCATCGAGGAGAAGCTTCTTAATCGCGCCGTATTTGTCCGCGGCTGGCGGGCTCTCGAGGAGGCTCAGGGCGCGGGCTGCGGTGGCTGAACCGAGCGCAGCGACCACGTGGTGGAAGCGGGTGTCGTCCGCCGTGATGCCCCGCAGGGCGAACAGGGACTCCGCTTGTGCGAACCAAACCGCCGCGTGAGCCTCCCAGAAGGTAGGCAGTTTAAGGGCGACTGCCGTGTCCATGTCGGTAGGTCACCAATGAAGGAGCTGTGGCTCCCACGTCGATCGAAAGAATGGACGCGACAAAAAGCTTGAATTCATCTGAGCTGCTTTATTAGAATCAAACACTCAGGCACTCTGGGAAAAACGTTTTACGGTCGGCAATATATATCTATTCCGCCAGGGGGTTTGCCCAGGCCTGGCGCCAGGGGGCGTGGCCCCGCGGGCCGGCTGCGGCCTGGCAAGCCGAGGGCGAGCCTGCCCGGGCGTCCCGACCGAGGCCTGGCAAGTCGAGCGCGGGCCTGCCCGGGCGTCCTGGACGAGCCCGGCCTGGTGATCGCTCCGCGTCCTTGATAGGTGCAAGGCGATTGTGTAACCCCAGCGGCAGCCGCTACATCAGTCCCTTTGACTAGAAGCTTTCATTTATTTTAACTGACCTCATTTCCCATTGTCATTAGCTTTGTTTATTTGCTGTTGAAAGTTTTTTAGCTTAAATATTTTGAAGTTGAAACAATCACAACCATTTTTCAGTGAAGAAGAGTGATGAAAGTTGCAGGAATTATAAAGGTCTTCTTTTCAAAATAAACTTGTCGGTATTTTGATTGTTATTATATTGACCTTCTAAATACAGGACTATTCTCTGCCGAAGCAGGTTTCATCAGTGCAATGTAGTTTGTATAAATGCAGGCAGAACCACATTTCTGACCTAATTACCTACCCATGAGCAACAACAACAACAGGCATTTTAAGGCCATTTTCCCTGCTAGAGCGGCTAACTCCCTTGCCCGGTTAGCCTTGGCATGACAATCTTCTCCATTTTGCTCTATTTTCTGCATCTCCCCTTGTTAACTCCCTTGCCCGCATTTTAAAGATGTGTAAGGAAGGTGGATCCTTTTTTTTATGTGGATTTATCGACCTAATTCTGCATGACATTGAGTTGTGAGTTTTGTTGTGACACTATAATACCAAAATGCTTTATTTTGAGATATACAAAATAAAGTGTATCTCTAATTTTTTTGTGAGAAAGACTATTTTGTGAGATTATGCTTTATTTCATCCTAGTTAACATTGTTACATCATAACATCTCTACTAATTAGATACCAAGGCATCACAGAACGTCGTGATTATTTTCCAACAACTCGCTACATCGTCAGTTATAGAAATGTCATGGAAAGTGTTTGGTGTTATATATACATATATATATATATATATATATATATATATATATATATATATATATATATATATATATATATGTATGTATATATATATATATATATATATATATATATATATATATATATATATATATATAGTTACGGTTCTGAGAGTGTAAATATAACATCATTAAAGGTTAAAGGTTTGCCCCCATAGTTAGTCCACAAGCAACACGTAGGCCACCTTAGAACATTAGTTATGTCATAGTATGTGTGAGGATAAGGCCATTTCCACTAGTTATACCTGCATTGTGTAAAATAAATAAGCTTAGGTCCCATTCATTTTGCGGCCACTCTCCAATCCACCTCGTTTGCCAGCAGCGTTCGCTGCCCTTAGGTTTTCACTCAAAACCAGCCAAATGCCACGAGGTAGGCCTGGAAAGGGGGAGGAGCGCGAGGAAGAGGTGTGGCCGCATCAAGCAGCATGTCAGAAGGCGGTGACGGTGAGGGCAATGACCAACCAGGGCTCAGTAGGCATGGCTTAAGAGGGCGTGGTAAGGGCGCATCCAGCAAGTGCTGGAAGGTTCGCTGTAAAGGCTATATAAGCACATGCACAAAGCCCTCGAGAGGACTCGTTGGAAGGTTGGCTTTGAAAGGACTCGTGAGGAAACCGCATGGTAAAAAGGATTCATTGGAAGAGGACTGCAGCGGATACACACTTTGTATGAGGACGTATGCTATTGAACTTGCATTGGGGAGCACCTATTGAGCCTGTATTGGGAGCACATATAGCCCGGTTCATCTAATACGTATGCGACCATGGTCGCCAGTAACCGCCCAGCCAGCCTACCTTTCGCCCCGCATTTAACCCCGTAATTGTCCGCTCCGCATCAACGACCCGCGGGGAGCTTCTGCCACCCTGACCTTCTCCTTCACGGGATGAGTCGGGGACCGGAGTGAACTGCCTGGACGCCATCATCCCTGGACCATCAACCCGACCATCTACATCCCCGTGTGAGTGTGTCTGAGTGTGAAATGGGCCCGTGTCCTGGGATAAGTTAAGACTGTATTAAGCTGCACTGTGTGTTCTTCTTCTCCTTCCTATACAAATTGTAAATAAATCTGTTCTTCCTTGTTTCTTTCCTAATTCGACCGTATCAGTGTTTTCCTCCATTGGGTAAGCGTGGCACGATTCGGAACCGCTCAGATCGGGTTTAGTTCTTGTTAAAGGCTCGAATCACAGTTCGCTATCGCTCGAAGTTTCCACCTACAACCGTGATTCGGGTGGGGTTTATTTCCTTGCTTCCAGGCCGGCTTTGGTACTTAGGTAATAGGAATTCGGCCTACCACCCTATTCAATGCCATCCGGAAGGAACGTCATAGCCCCGGATCTTGTTGGCTAGTAAAAGACAAGGGGACTAACCCCTCCTTGGTAAGGGGAACGGCCGACGAGGAGATCCGCAACAATATATACACACACATACTGTATATATACTGTACATATATACACATACTGTAAATATACTGTATGTATATATACATATATACACATACTTCCGGAAGAGCCATCTGACAGTGCGTAATTTAGATCTTAGTTCAGATACCATCACAAGTGCATACAAAACTCACAGTTACCGACCTGGTTTTGCCCTTGTTGGGGCATCATCAGGGCAACGCAGTGAGTCCTGCATACACTTGTGAATCGGAAAACCTTTCAGTTATAAACCAGTCATTATGCGACTCCATACTATCAGTGGTGAACTGCCATTAAGGTATCCCATCCAGCTATAGCTGTACCTCAATGGGAGCGATAAGCACCGCCTGCCACATGGTACATTACCTCTGGTATTCACTCATTATATAGAGTCACCTGGATGCGGTCGGGAGTAACAAGCTTGGAGCCTCTGTAACTTAGCAAGCTTCTGTAACTTAGCAAGTAACAAGGTCGGGAGTAACAAGCTTCTGTAACTTAGCTTGGAGCTTGCACTTCCGGAGCTTGGCGCTGACGTCACAGCGTGCGCTCATTAGGTTGGAGAACTGAAATTATATTCTGATTGGTTACTCCCGACCGGTTACTCCCGGTTACTCCCGGCAGATGAAAGCTTTGTATGTGGTGAGGAGCTCAGAAGTGCCCAGAAAGGACTTCGCACGATGGAGGATGCCCAGACGGCGACTGGTTTTGGAAGCCAGCTTGGAAATGTAGTTTTCCCAAGACAGATCATGGCAGATAGTGAGATACAAAAGCTTGAGTGACAGAACTTCTTCACAAGAATTGTTCATAAAATCGATGGGAGGGTTGTCCAGACGGACTTTACGGCAGAGACATAGTGAGAGTGTGAGATTTGTCAGGATTGAAAGACATGTTCCACTTGTTTGACCAGTCTGTGATATTGTCCAGGACTGCAGAGAGTGAGGAAGCTGCTGCCTGCTGATCTGAGTGTTGAGATATGGTGTGGCAGAGAGTGGAGTTATCAGCAAAGACATAGAGAGAATTTTTCAGAGAGTCGGAGATGTTATTAAGGAAGACCAGAAAAAATCACAGGGCCCAGGACACTGCCTTGGGGAACACCAGCCTGAACGGGAAGGGGAGATGAGAGAATTCCATTCAGGGCCACACTTTGACTGCAACCAGAGAGGAAATTGGTAAACCATGTGTGGAGGTTTCCATGGATACCATAGGAGGAGAGTTTGGTGAGCAGAGCGGGGTGCCAGACCATATCGAAGGCACGAGATATGTCAAGGGAGACAGCTCTAATTTCCTGTTTGGCTTTGAGGGCCTTCATCCATTGTTGAGACAGCAAATGCAGCATGTCCGGAGTAGAGTGACCTGGTCTGAATCCAAATTGATGACCCGAGTTCAAGCCATTGGAGAAGAGGAAGGATTTGATATCAGAAGCGATGATGGATTCCATGACCTTGCTGATGATTGGTCTGTAGTTGCAAGGATCTGTTTTTGCACCTTTTTTGTGTAAAGCGGTAATGTTAGCTGATTTCCAAGCACATGGCAGATGACCTTGAGCAAAAGAGAGGGTAAAGAGAACAGAGAGCGGGTGATATAGAGTGGCAGAGCAGGATTTTAGGACCCGTGGGCTGATGCCGTCTGGTCCAGTTGCAAAATGACAAAGTGGAATACCCCATTATGACAATGTGGAATTTTTTTGGGGAAATCTTTACAAAATAATTAAAAATGAAAAGCTGAAATCTGTTGCATAAATAAGTATTTAACCCCTTTGCTATGACACTCCAAATTGACCTCAGGTGCATCCAATTTCCTTTGATTATCTTTGAGATGTTTCTGTAACTTAATTGGACTCCACCGGTAGCAAATTCAATTGATTGCATATTATTTAGAAAGAAACACACCTTTCTACACAAGGTCCCACAGTTTACAGTACATGTTAGAGCAGAAACTCTACCATGAAGTCCAAGGAACTGTCTCTAAAACTCCGAGATGGAGGCATCAATATGGGGAAGGGTATAAAACTATATCTAGTGTGTTGAAAGTTCCCATGAGCACAGTGAGCTCTATCATTATTTAATGGAAAGACTATGGAACTACCTAGACTCTTCCTTGAGCTGGCCGTCCAACCAAACTGAGCAACTGGGCAAGAAGGGCCTTGGTCAGGGAGGTGAAAAAGAACCCAATGACCATTCTGACAGAACTAAAGAGTTCCTTGGCTGAGATGGGAGAGCCTACCGGAAAGACAACACTTTCTGCAGCACTTCACAAATCTAGGCTTTATGGGTGAACGGCCAGATAGAAGCCACCCCTGAGAAAAAGACACATGAAAACAAGGAGTTTGCAAAAGGCCGAAAAAGGCCAAGGAGTTTGCAAAAATGCACGTGAAAGTCTATGAGAGCATGAGGCCGAGTATAGCTCATCACGCATTTAGCACCATCCCTACCGTGAAGCATGGTGGTGGCAGCATCATGCTATGGGGATACTTTTCAGCAGCAGGGACTGTGAAACTTGTAAGGATAGAGGGACCAATAAATTGGGCCAAATACAGGCAAATCCTTTCAGAGAACCTGCTTCAGAGTGCAAAAGACTTGAGACTGCAGCAAAGATTTACGTTCTAACAGGACAATGACCCCAAGCAAACAGCCAAAGCAACACTGGAATGGCTTCAGAACAAGAATGTGAAAATGAATGAATGGCCCAGCCAAAGCCCAGACTTGAATCCCATTGAGAATCCGTGGAAAGACTTGAAGATTGCTGTTCTTCACAATGACTTGAAGACGCTCCCCATTCAACTTGACAGAATTTGAGCAAATCTGCAAGGAAGAATGGGTGAAACTCGACAAATACAGATGTGCAAAGCTGATACAGATATACCCAAGAAGTCTCGAAGCTGTTATCGCTGCCAAAGGCGCTTCTACGAAGTGTTGACTCATGGGATTGAATACTTATGTAAATTAGATATTTCTGTATTTTTTTATGGTTATTTTATAAAAATTTCTAAAAATTAATTCCACTTCAACATTTGCTGGCACATGTATAGATCAGTGACAAGAAAAATCTCAGTTTAATCCATTTTGATTTCAGGCTGTAACAACAAAATGTGAAAAAGACAAGGGTTGTGAATACTTTCTGAAGGCACTGTATATGTGTGGAAGTGGTGGAACATTTGCACCTCAGGATTCTTTTTGTAGGAAAAAAAAGTAGCACCCTGAGCAGTAAAGAAAGAAAATTATTTATTGTTGCCTGACGTTTTAGGATGTTTGCACATTTTATTTGCTTGCACATTTGGTCTGTTACTTTTGCGGATGGGTTTCCTGTGACAGGAACTGATTAAAGCACCCAGTTACTGGTTTAATCCTAGTATTTGGTTGAAGCACAGTAACTCCATTTGGCATTGCTCCTGGTCATTGCGGTGCCTTTTTGCATGATTGATTAAGCTGCAAGCACAACTTATTTTGTGGCAGGTGGGATAGCTACTTCAGTCGTCCAATACCTTATTACTGTGAGTGCGCTTCGGGTACACTTGCGATTGTAGTCTGCCGTTCCGGTCTCTGGACAGTTTTACATCCAGAAATGGAAGAGACCCAGTCTGTTTTACTTCAACACACCTTCACATGGAGTCACTGAGTCAGACATCCGTCCGGTCACACAACAACACACCTTCACATGGAACCTTCACATGGAGTCAACACACCTTCACATGGAGTCAGACATCCGACAGGGTTAACAAGGGTGAACTGTGAAATAATCGAGGTATGGTGGTCGGGTGAGAAGTCAATAAATCGGCGCAGTGACGTGATTCCCACCTATCCAGGCATGGCATGGTCACCTCCGACAAAAGCCAAAACAGACTGAAACCGTTAGCGTCTATGAAACACCACCACAAGATAATACTCTCAACACAGAACCACCACACAAGGACTCAAACTCAAGAAGAAGCACTGTACAGGCAGGCAGTCCCCGGTTTATGAACATTTGGCCTCCAAACATCTGTTCATACAAGCATTATACTTTACTAGGGCATGCCCGTACTATATATATGCCCATACTATATATCTATCTAAAATTATATCCCCCCCCTCTATTTACATGAAATGGTTTGGTCCATTCGCAACGCCAAAGCGAACGGCGAACGGCTTGCGAGTACAGTGACAATCCCCCCCCTCTATTTACATGAAATGGTTTCGTCCATTCGCAACGACCACAGAACCCCCCCCTCTATTTACATGGAATGGTTTGGTCCATTCGCAACGCCAAAGCGAACGGCGAACGGCTAAATCGCCATAGCTCGGTAAGTACTTGTCCGATTAATTTCAAACCTTGAAAAGGCACATCCTCGGGTCCCCAGCAATATACCTGGCAAGTTTCAAGTATATCGGACCGGTAGTTGTCGAGAAATCGTTGTCGCATACATACACACACACATACACACAGAGATTAGTGGAATTATAGATAGATAACATGTTTTGGTCTTTCGAACGTTCGATCCATTCATACGAACACGGCTTTGTTTGAACACACCTATGTGCAGGAAATGGAACCTCGAGAGTTAATTACCCATTCACACCATAATTCACACTTCATTCACAGGGGCTTCGCTCCAACACTCTTTTGCCATTTCACATGCCATTCTCTCCAGTGTTCTTTACCAGCAAATGAGACAGCTGTGCTCACTCACAATGCTTCACCATAAACCCTTTGAGCTCATTGTCCCTCATCATCCCTTATACTGCACACGTTTAATATATATATATATATAAAAGAAAGTTTTTGTTAGTTTGTTTGTTTGTCTGCATGCGCTAATCACCTGAACGGTGAAAGATAGGAGGAAACCTCTGAAACAAAAAATGTCGGGATGGGCCCCGGGAATAGGGTGCATCAAACGCCCCTATGTCAAGAAAACAATCTGTCCCCAATTTTATTTTGTTCCAGTCATAAAATAAAGTTCCTATGCAAAATTTGGTAAGGTTTTGATATCATCTTCTGGGTCCACCTCAGCAAACTTTATGCTGCATCTTATCTGCCAACAGTTTATCTTGGCAGCCAAATGTTGCACAGCGATCTGTCTTCATAGATTCCAGGAATGCTAAGTCTTCAGGATTCTTGATGTGAGAACTAGCATCATTGGGCCACAAGGGAAATGTCTCCATAAATTTCATCTCCATTTGATTCACCTTTGTGATGCTTGCTGGAGTTGTTCTTCGGTTGATAGGGATTGATCTAAGCTTGGAATTATCATCTGCAAGTTTGATAATTTTCTCAATAGCCTTGCGTTCAGAGATGATAGGAATATTAGCCTTGCCATAAAATGGTGTCACTTTCTGCAGTACAAGCTTTGCCGATTCCCACCGAGAGCGTCGTTCAAGTTTGCCATCTTCCGTGTGCCACATGAAACAACGTAGTACTTGTAAACAAGTTGGAAGTCTGGTGCCATTGATCTGGGAATCTTGTTCAGTTATGGCACTTCCAAGACCAAACACCTTGGTGGACTCTCTTGTTGCAACAGATGCTTTCTTTACTGTGCCATCCATTGTTTTATCTGAAAGAAAAAGGTAGTATTAGTAACAATAATGTCATTTCATAATTATGTACAACAAATAAATCAATTATCCAATTTTATTAGAGTATAGCCTAATAATTGTTTTAATCATCTTGTCTAGTTAAAAGATCTCTGTAAAGACAAGATGACTACAACATTCAGGATATTCTTTAATTTATATTGTTACGGACACGGTTTTTGGATGTTATTTTACCGAGCGGTGGTGTATTTAACCGCGTCCGAACAGTTACTCCCCGATTAGAACCCGATTCCACCCGAACGTTGACTAGATCGCCCCACGGATATTCAATTGGGAAACCTCTAAAGCGACCGAAAGAGAAGAAGAGAGAAGAAAGACAGAGTTTGGAGGAAGAACAGATTTATTATACACACACAAGCAATATTTTAGAGCGACCAATATTATTTACAGCAATAGATGGAAAAGAGCAGTCACACAGTGCATTGTTAACTTATTCTATTTCATTTACTTAATCCCCAAGACAAACGAGTAGGACAGGACGTTCACACTCACACGGTGGATATTGCAGGCAGGTAATGGCTCGAGGAGTCGATTGCTTGAGAGGAAGGCAAGGTCGGAGGCCGCAGCACCCCTCGCGGTTTTGGCGGGAAAACCTCCGTCGCGTATCCGCGGCCGTCACGCGCTGGCTCGGCACACCTGCTCCTCTTCCTGGGGTGGAGCCGTCTCCCTCCGTTCAGCGCGTCTCTCCAACGACAGGGGGGTATTGCAGGCAGGCAGGTAGGTAGGTAGGGCTTGCGGTGGATTGCGCTCCTCTTCCAGGTCATCCCCCAGCGTATCTCTCAAGGCCTCTCTGTCAAGCAGTTCCTTACATTCCTTTTTATCACCTCCGGCGGAATTAAGCCGCCGGCTCCGAGGGCACGCCTACCGGGTCACTCACCGCGGTGTTGATTGGCTGTTAGGGCCGGTTCACTCCTGCCCTCTTCTGACGAGGTGGAGCCACGCCTTTCTTCTCCAACCTTACCTCGTGGCCAATGGTGGTTGAAGAGAAAAACCGACCAAAATGCGGAAGGCAAATGGAAGGGAGGTTTTGGGGAAATTGGAAGGGCCTACGCTTATTTTGTTTGATACAATGCAGTCAATCTAGTGGAAAACACATACTTAGCCTACATGGAATAAGGAAATACACTATTTAAAAGATATATCGTGACCTGCGTGTATGTTCTATGAAATTAATTAGGAGGACGGCTGCGACCATTATTTACATTACCAGGATGTTACCATACCAAAACCATACTCTTCACATCCGTTACCCTTCCTCCAAAATTGTTACACTCCTCAAAACCCGTTACACTTCTCAAAACCCGTTACACTTCTCAAAATCGTTACACTGCACCCTCCTTTCTTCAGGCACGTCCTCGGGCCTACTAGACTTAACTGAGTGTGACATGTAGGTGTAATTCCCTCTACAATTAACCTGACCCTGAGTGTGACAATTTTAAAACACAAATAAGTATGTCCCCCTATTGCATTGCATCCTGTCTAACAGACTCAAGCCCACAGCTAACCGAATTACGGAATTATTCTGAAACTATACATTTACGGTGGGGAGCATTATTTACAATGACGTGATTTCTTATTTACAACGCAACCCAGGACCTGTGTGTTTTTTTCTTTTCTTTTTAGGGAACAAGAGAAAGAAATTCCTGTTGGGAGGGAGGAGACAGCACGCATTGCATCGATGCACCAGTACCAATACCACCAAAGCACCCAAAAGCACCACAAGCACCACAAAGCACCACTCGGTGCGCAGTCACCATGGTTCATAATAGACACAACAAAACAACTGGTGGTGGTCTTCTCCTTGTCTGCTGGGCCGATGTTCTTCCTGACGTCTTCTGGCTTCATGCGGCCTATTTGGACATAATAAAAAGCACAACTTGTGTTCGTTTTTTATTATTATTTAGGGCCCCAGGGGCCAACTAAGGGTGGTCCACCTGTTTGGCATAGGTGCCACCTTACCGAGGTCCGCAAGCAAGATTCCCTGGCCACTATGGCCGGTCTCCAACAGAGGTGCTCTGCCCCAGAACCTGGGGTCCATCAAGTGGTACTTGGCCGCCGAACAGCGGTCCATAAAGTGGTACATCAACGCAATGCGTGCTGGTTCTGGGAATCTCGGGCGCACAATGGCCACCTCACGCACGCTCCCCTCGGCACCCAATGGCGCACAGGTCATGTGGGAGACAAAAGAAAGACAATTGAGCGAGGGGTAAGGTCACAAGGGTACACGTCAAACAAGGCAATGCAAGGTGAAATGCGTACGGAGGGCGAAGTGAGAAAGCTCGTCCCTACCGTACGTCACCCCCCTGTCACCTACACTACCCTTGCTCTTACCCCATATTTACAAAATCTACCCATTTACAAATTCGTCACTACTGTCACGTCCTCCCCATATTTCCCTTATACCAAATTCGTCACCACAATCCCTCTACTTCAAAATTTGCCATCACCAAATTCATCATCAATCCTCATAAGGAGGCAGAGATGGAACATCAAAGCACAATGTCACACCCACGTCATGATGCGTCTCACAATCCAAACATTTGCATCATAAAAAATAATCAAAACATGGCATGGTGTGGAGTACCTGTCACCTCAGGTGAGTGGATGCAGATGGTGTGAGGAGATCCTTCATCCTAACTATCCTCTAAATGATTTTAACACACTTTACACTACCCGGGGTCTTTCCCTGCCAATTCATTGGCCAACTTACACTATGGGTTCTAATAACCAATTCCCATTGGCCAAACTGTGGTGCTCCTCAATTTTGGGGTCTCACTCCCCCGATTCATCTCCCGGTGCTCTAGCACAATTTCTGGGCTGCGACGTGTACCTCTCCCAACAGGTCTACCCACCTGCACACCTCCACCACTGTAGTTGCCACCCGAGCTTACCTAGCTCCTCACCCTAACCTATCTAACTGGGGGCAGCCCCTCTCCTGGCTCTGTCACCCCTTGGTGCCCTCTGGCACTGGGCTACCCGGGTCCGTCCTCCGGATCCTCGGGCCCCATCCACACAACTACTACCGGCTCCCAGAGCCCACCTGCGGCCTCACCTGGCCGACATCCTTACAGTGGTGGAGTGCCCAAACCAACTACACACACTAACAGGCTACACGCCCAGCCATTTCCACAACACCAACGCACCCATCCACATACCATTCTGTCACCCGCACCACAGATGCCAATATCCAACTACAATTTACCTATACCCTCTACCTAACACTTACACTACCCGCCCCGGGTATCCGTGATGGGGGTCCACTCTTCCCCCATTCACACCTTCGCACCATCCACTCCACTCCACAATTTCCACCATACTCACTCCACGACCATCCATTCCAATACTCCATACCATTTATTCCATACACCTGCCCTCCATTCACCTGTCGTTGCACACCTGTGCAATCTCACCTGGTGCCACCTGCACCCTCCTTTCTTCCTGGACCACTTGGTCATCACAATACACAATCACCATCACTCACTCATACACTGCTCCATCCACCTGTTCAGTTGCACACCTGTGCAATCACACCTGTTCAATCACTCCCACACACGGCATCATCTCAGCTAACTCCTCCCCTCTGAAACTTGCGCTTCCCAGTCGTCCCTTTAAACTATTGCGCTCCCACGTCATTATCAACCACACTAACCTACCTGCGTCCCCACTACAGGTATCAGTCACTAACTAAACTTAACGTTACCTAATGTCATCTTCGCTAGATCCCTATCATTATCCAAGCCCTCCCTGGCTCGTTTTCACTGCCATAAACCCCATAATCTATAGCGCATTTGCCCCCACCTGTGAGGGATGGTGGATTTGCCATCCCACCACATCGGGGGTCTCTCACTACCAATTTCGCTCGTCCAAATCCAACAATTCAAAAATTTTCCATTTACTGCCAATTCTATTCACTTTTCTAAATTTCGTTTCAAATCACTACTATCACTATCACCATCACCCGTCTACTTATTACATCCTCTCGGTGCGCCAATTCACATCTACAGCCCGGCTTCGTACAGCCGAGCACTGAACGCGGATTCTTTTGTGCTGGCGGCTGGATGCGTCCCGCATTCGGGGCCGGGGCGGGGGCTTACCCGGGCCGAGATCCCACGCATCACCTCGGCGTGGAGCCATCCAATGTCCCGATCTCGACCTGCCGGCACGTCTCAACAAAACGTGGTCGCCATAGCGACCCTTCCTATCCAGCCGCCCGCTCCGCCTAGTGGAGCCCGGCCGCGGCCGTTCAAAGCGAGGCCCAGCGTGGATCGCGCACGGCGGTTCTTTCGAAACCGCCGTGGTTCGGATCCCCGCTGGTCCTCGCGGCACGCGAAGCTGCCCGACGCGCACCGAGGGCCCGAGTCGGCTATAAGTCGTTCTAACCTTTAACCCAGTTATCGTCGACGCTTCACCTGGATTCCTACAAGCATACGCTACCCCTTTCTTGCTCATACATGCAGCTGTTCCCATTCTCCTCGTACCTTTCCTGACACACCTCGGTACACCCATTCCACTTACAGCCTTGGTCACACACCTGACCACCGAACACTTTGGCACACATTCGTTGCTCGCACACCTCACCAATACACCGCTTCGCGCCCCTTTCTCGGTCACCTCCTTTGTGACGATCACAGGTGTGCTCTCACCCGCACACCCAACCACGTGTCTCACTACCAATTCCAGCGTGCATTCCCACTCACGCTCTACCATTCCAGGTGTGCATCCTTCCATCCCAGGTGTACATCCTCGCTCACCTATCACAACCAGCTCACGCTCCGTTTCACTCTCACTACTCTCACCTCCACTCTCAGTCGCGCACTCACCCTTACTCTTGACAGCATGCGCTTTCCCCATGCACCCGTCCGTTACACACCTTTCTCGCGCATCCTCCCGCGCACACTTCTTCGTTACTTCCTCCGTAACACTCACCACAGGCATGCATTCTCCCTTACTCTTGACAGCATGCGCTTTCCCCATGCACCCGTCCGTTACACACCTTTCTCGCGCGTCCTCCCGCGCACACTTTTTCGTTACTTCCTCCGTAACACTCACCACACCGCGCTTCCCTGTGCTCCCTCGCACACGCGCTACGACCGGCTCACTCCTGACGGCACACTCACTCCTCGGCGTGCACTTTTTCCTCACACACCCCATGGTCGGACATTCTCGCACACCTCTTTTTTCGCACACCAGACCTGTCGCACACCTCACCAACGGCCTTTCACGAACACCCGGATCCAATCCAATCCCCAAGCCGACTGAAGCTTTCCTCACATCATATACATTGCCACTCACCTTGGCACCTCGTCCCCGCACCTCCTTTGCCACCTGCAAACTTTTTATTTGGTTAGTGAGCACCGCATCATGATTTAAACACAGACCTTGTACATATTCCATGACTTCCTCCTTTATCTCCCTCTTAGTTTCTGTCCGTCCCTTCTTAATTTCACTCACCTCTTCTCCCACTTCCTCTAGTTTTTGTTTAACCTCTTTTATTTCTCGGTGCGTCCCCTCAAGTTCGTCCTCTAAGGCTACCGTGACCGTCTCTATGTGCATCCTCACCTGCCGGTCCTTTGTCTCCATTATCTCTGTCACCTCCTCCACCCTCATTGTCAGTTCCTCCCGTACCATCTGACATTGCCTCTGCGTCGCTATTAATTCGTTTTTAATTTCTTTTTGTGTCGCCTTTAACCCTCCGAGTACTGCAGTGTTCCTTTGAACCTGCTCCACTAATTTAGTTTGTCCCTCTGTCAGCTGCTCCACCTCCTCCGTCAGATCTTCTATTCCCCCTTGTAACTTAGCCGTATTATTCCTCACTTCTTTCTCTATACGCTTTTCGCCTCGCTTTACCTCCTCGCGTAGCCCCGAGACCTCCTCACTCATCCCTCTTCGTATTTCCTCCATCTGGTTCCCCATCTGTTCGATTTCCCGGGCGGATTGTTCCCCCATTTCCCGCAATTTGTCCTCCATCCTATTTTCTAACCCCATTAATTTCTTGTCTAACTCCTTAAAATTATTGTCTAACCCCTCACCGGTACCCCTCGCTTCGTCCCTCATTACCCCCATCATTCTGCTTTCCATTTTCGCACTATCAGCCCTTGCTTCGTCCCTCATTTTGTCCATAAGGGCACCGATTTGTAGCAACAAAAGGTCCGAATCCAACGGCGGCGCTGCTACTGTCGCGGGCGTGGCAAAATTTGGTGCCGCTACACCCACGTGCGCGAGGACGCCATTTTGCACGCCTGCTACTCCCTCAACCGCCTCCTCATTGCTCTCCTCCTCCCTTTCTTCCACATACATTTCCCCTGGTTCCTGGGTTACCCCTAACCCGTCTATCTCCCCCACCGACATCCGATCGCCTTGATTGTCCATGGCGCGATCTCAAAATTCGGGTTTTATAAAACAACACAATTTTGGCAGCTCGTAATTTTGACCAAGATTTTTTTTTTTTTTTTTTATTAAAATTTGGGCCTAACAAATTTAGTCCCGGGTCCGAATCCGACTCCTCGACACCAATTGTTACGGACACGGTTTTTGGATGTTATTTTACCGAGCGGTGGTGTATTTAACCGCGTCCGAACAGTTACTCCCCGATTAGAACCCGATTCCACCCGAACGTTGACTAGATCGCCCCACGGATATTCAATTGGGAAACCTCTAAAGCGACCGAAAGAGAAGAAGAGAGAAGAAAGACAGAGTTTGGAGGAAGAACAGATTTATTATACACACACAAGCAATATTTTAGAGCGACCAATATTATTTACAGCAATAGATGGAAAAGAGCAGTCACACAGTGCATTGTTAACTTATTCTATTTCATTTACTTAATCCCCAAGACAAACGAGTAGGACAGGACGTTCACACTCACACGGTGGATATTGCAGGCAGGTAATGGCTCGAGGAGTCGATTGCTTGAGAGGAAGGCAAGGTCGGAGGCCGCAGCACCCCTCGCGGTTTTGGCGGGAAAACCTCCGTCGCGTATCCGCGGCCGTCACGCGCTGGCTCGGCACACCTGCTCCTCTTCCTGGGGTGGAGCCGTCTCCCTCCGTTCAGCGCGTCTCTCCAACGACAGGGGGGTATTGCAGGCAGGCAGGTAGGTAGGTAGGGCTTGCGGTGGATTGCGCTCCTCTTCCAGGTCATCCCCCAGCGTATCTCTCAAGGCCTCTCTGTCAAGCAGTTCCTTACATTCCTTTTTATCACCTCCGGCGGAATTAAGCCGCCGGCTCCGAGGGCACGCCTACCGGGTCACTCACCGCGGTGTTGATTGGCTGTTAGGGCCGGTTCACTCCTGCCCTCTTCTGACGAGGTGGAGCCACGCCTTTCTTCTCCAACCTTACCTCGTGGCCAATGGTGGTTGAAGAGAAAAACCGACCAAAATGCGGAAGGCAAATGGAAGGGAGGTTTTGGGGAAATTGGAAGGGCCTACGCTTATTTTGTTTGATACAATGCAAAGTCAATCTAGTGGAAAACACATACTTAGCCTACATGGAATAAGGAAATACACTATTTAAAAGATATATCGTGACCTGCGTGTATGTTCTATGAAATTAATTAGGAGGACGGCTGCGACCATTATTTACATTACCAGGATGTTACCATACCAAAACCATACTCTTCACATCCGTTACCCTTCCTCCAAAATTGTTACACTCCTCAAAACCCGTTACACTTCTCAAAACCCGTTACACTTCTCAAAATCGTTACAATATATTATATTTTAAAAATACTCTTCATTTAGCTTTATATCCATATTTTGAAAAAAATCATTATTTTGACTATTTGTATATAAATGAATTGTATCCCTATCCCTATGATGATGATATATTGCTACAGAGCACAATAATACCTTTACAAAGAGTTATTATATGTAGCAATCAGTCAATCCTTTCATTTTTATTCATGGGCCTCAAAACAGCTGCGTGTCAAATTTCCAACTCTGATACCACCGACTCAAAATATGAAATGGTGAGGTGGACCCAGAAGATGATGTCCAAACCTTACCAAATTTTGCATAGCAACTTTATTTTATGATTGGAACAAAATAAAATTTGGGACAGATCAATCCAACATCTTTTTAAAAATAGTTGGGCGTTTGATGCACCCTACCCGGGAAGGTTATAGGCTAGGTGGCGGGGTCGCCTCGGCCGGGCTGGGCCCATTTCGCAATTAAAGCTGAGCTGAATTATAGTAGTCAATCTTCTACGGCCGCGAGTAAAAGCTGAATTATAGTAGTGAATGAACGAAATGCGGCCGTGGCCGGATAGTCAAACTCCGCTGCTTCACAAGGCTGCGTTTTATTCCTTTTTTAGTACAGAAGATTAAATTCATTCAAAAAGAACCTGGGCAACGCTGGGTGCATTCAGCCAGTTTACTATAGTTCATTTCTTTTTTATTTTAAAAGTAAGGGTACATTTAATAAAGTTTTATGCTTAAAAAAAAGAGGGTTTAAAGGATTTTCGAACATTTCGCGCTGAGTGCGCAGGAAATCGGGCTCTTGTAGGAGCTGTGCTCCCACGTCAATCGGAAGAATGGACGCGACAAAAAGCTGGAATTCGTCCGAGTTTCTTTATTGTCACAAAACCACTCGGGTACTCTGAAAAGCCCGTTTATCGGGCAGCAATATATATACACACATTATCCCGGAGCGTTTGCCCGGGAAAGGCGAGAGGGGGCGTGGCCGGGCGTCCTGGCCGCGGCCTGGCAAGTCGAGGGCGGGCATGCCCGGGCATGCCCGGGCGTCCCGGACGCGGCCTGGCAAGTCGAGAGCGGGCGTGGCCGGGCGTGCCCGGGCGCCCCGGCCGAGGCCTGGCAAGTTGAGCACGGGCCTGCCCGGGGCGTCCTGGACGAGCCCGGCATGGTGATCGCTCCGCGTCCTTGGTAGGTGCAAGGCGATTGTGTAAACCCAGCGGTAGCCGCTACACACGTCCCCCCAGAATCGACTTGCACCGGCAGGGTCAATTTGAGGGGGGTCCTGATGACCCGGCCGAAGCGACCCATGGCGGGTCGTGGGGGGGGGGGGGGTCCGGTGTGGTGGTGGGTGGTCGAGTGGGGGGCACCATGGATGGGGGGCGGCCTCACCGTGGCGGAAGGGCCAACCATGGCGGTTGGTCGATATCCACGTGCGCCGGCTTGAGGCGGTCCACCGCAATCCGGTCCGACCTGCCGCCGATGTCGATGACGAACGACTTGTCGTCCCGTCGCAGGACCCGGAAGGGCCAGTCGTACGGCGGCCGGAGTGGCCCCCGATGTGCATCATGACGCACAAAAACGTACTCCGCTGTGCGAAGCGCTGGGGGGACGTAGGACTGGCGGTCACCATGGTGGGATGTTGGCACGGGGGCAAACCGTCGGGCGGCCTCCTGGAGGTCCGAGCGCTGGTGAGCTGCGGACCAGGGACTGGTAGCGTCGGGCATGAATTCGCCCAGGACGCGTAGCACCTGGCCGTAGACAAGCTCGGCGGTGGATGCCCAGAGGTCCTCCTTGGGGGCCGTGCGGAGGCCCAAAAGGACCCACGGCAGCCGGTCGGCCCAACCGCCGTCTTGAAGGCCGGCCATGAGCACGGCCTTCATGGAGCGGTGGAATCGCTCGCACAACCCGTTGGCTTGGGGGTGGTAGGCCGTAGTATGGTGGAGCTTGACCCCCAGGTTGCGGGCGACCGTGACCCACAGCTCGGAGGTGAACTGCAGTCCGCGGTCTGACAAGATGTCCGCCGGTGCGCCGAAGCGGGCGACCCAGGTGGCGATGAAAGCCTGCGCCACGTCGGCGGTGGTGGTGGAGACGAGGGGAACAGCCTCCGGCCACCTGGTGGTCCTGTCCACCATGGTGAGCAGGTGTGTGAACCCCGGTGATGGGGGGAGGGGGCCCACCAGATCCACGTTGACGTGGTCGAAACATCGTTCGGGCATGGTGAAAGGTGCCAGCGGGGCCTGGGTGTGTCGGTGGACCTTGGCCTGTTGGCAAGCTGTGCAGGTGCTGGTCCAATCGCGGACGTCCCATCGAAGGCCGTGCCAGACGAATCGCGCCGACACCAGCTTCTGGGAAGCTTTCCGGCCCGCGTGGGAAAGGCCGTGGAGGGAGGCGAAGATGCGGCGTTGCCAGGTAACGGGCACGATGGGGTGAGGCTGGCCTTGGGAGACGTCGCAGAGCAGGACAGTGTCCACGAAGGGGATGTCGGCCAGGCGGAGGCCCGTGTCCACCGCCCGGAGGGCTTGCACCGTGGTGTCGGTGGTTTGGTCCGCCGCCATAAGCGCGAAGTCCACGCCGAGGTGGACCGCGTTCACGCTGGCCCGAGAAAGACAGTCGGCCATGGCGTTGTTTTTGCCGGCGACGTGCCGGATGTCCGTGGTAAACTCTGACACGGCGGAGAGGTGGCCCTGTTGGCGTGCCAACCACGGCTCCGTGACCTTGGCCATTGCATAAACCAACGGCTTGTGGTCGACGAACGCCGTGAAGGGTCGGCCCTCCAGGAGGTGGCGGAAATGGCGAACGGCCAGGTGTAGACCGAAGAGCTCACGGTCAAACGTGCTGTATTTGAGCTCGTTCGGCCGGAGCTGCCGGCTGAAAAAAGCGAGTGGCTGCCAAACCCCGTTCACCCATTGCTCATGTACGGCGCCCACCGCGTAGTCGGAGGCTTCCGTGGTGAGGGCGATGGGAGTGTTGAGCACCGGGTGAGCGAGCAGTGTTGCGTCAGCGAGGGCCCGCTTTTAGCTTTGGAAGGCCGCGTCCATTGCTGCGGACCAGACGATGTCGTGCTTGGCCGGCTTGCCCCGGAGGGCTTCGTAGAGGGGCCGCATGAGTTGAGCAGCGCGGGGCACGAAGCGGTGATCGAAATTCACCATTCCCAGGAATTCCTGCAGGGCCTTTGTAGAGCGGGGACGCGGAAACGTGGTGATGGCCTCGACCTTGGTTGGCAGCGGCACGGCCCCGTTCTTGGTGATGTGGTGGCCCAAAAAATCAACGGCCGTCATGCCGAAGTGGCATTTGGCCGGGTTGACGATGAGGCCGTGCTCGCTGAGGCGCCCGAACAGTGTTCGGAGGTGGAGTAGGTGCTCGGCCCGGGACGTGCTGGCGACGAGGATGTCGTCCAGGTAAACGAAGAGGAATGGCAGGTCACGCAGCATGCCGTCCATCAAGCACTGGAACGCCTGAGCCGCGTTCTTGAGGCCAAACGGCATCTGTAGGAATTCGAATAAGCCGAACGGTGTGATGACGGCCGTTTTAGGGACATCGGCCGCCCTGACAGGTACCTGGTGATATCCCCATATGAGATCGATTTTTGAAAAAATGACCCGTCCTGCCAGATGGGCGGAGAAGTCTTGGATATGCGGGATCGGATACCTGTCGGGGGTGGTAGCGTCGTTAAGGCGGCGGTAGTCGCCACATGGGCGCCAGCCGCCCCCTGGCTTTGGGACGATGTGTAGTGGCGAAGCCCACGTGCTATCGGAGCGCCGCATGATGCCGAGGTGTTCCAAAGCGTCGAACTCGGCTTTGGCCACGGCAAGCTTGGCTGGGTCGAGGCGGCGGGCTCTGGCGTAGACCGGCGGGCCCGTGGTTGGTATGTGGTGCCCGATCCCATGTCGTACTGCGACGGCCGAAAACGTCGGCCGCGTGATGGCCGGGAACTCTGTGAGCAGGTGAGCAAACCCGTTCGCCGCCGGGAGGGTGCATGCCAGCTCGGTCGGAGCGGCGCTGCTCAATGTGCATACCAGGGAGCTGAAGGTCTCGGCGTTGATGAGGCGACGCCATTGGACATCCACCAGCAGTCCGTGTGCACAGAGGAAGTCGGCGCCTAGCAGAGCCATGGGCACGTTTGCGGTTACAAACGTCCAAGTAAAGTGTTGGCCGCCGAAGCAGAGGGTGATGTTGCGCAGGCCGAAGGTGCGGATGGCCAATCCGTTGGCCGCAACCAAGGAGGGTCCGCAAACCGCGGACTGCCTGTCCTGATCAGAGGCGGGTATGACGCTCAGTTGGGCGCCGGTGTCGCACAGGAAGCGCCGTCCGGACGCTTTGTCTGTGATGAAAAGTAAGTTGCCCGTGTGGCCGGCGCTCATGGCTGGTAATGAATGCCGGCCCGGCCGTTTCCCGGCCTGCCGAAGGTGCACGGGGGTTGGCATGTCCGGGCCTTCTGTCCGAACCTGGCATGATAGTAACACCACGCTTGGTCAGGTGGAGGCTCCGGTCGTCGTGCTGGATGTGGTCGGCTCGGCGTAGCGGCCGCCAATTGCGTCGGCAGTTCGGTCGTCGACCGTGCCGGGTGCTCGGGCGCCATGGGCGTTGCGTCGGACGGCGGTGGGCCCCAGGTCGCTGCTGCAATGCGTTGCCCTGCCGCGGAGATCTTGTCGGCTTCCCTGGCGAGGGCGCGGGGATCCGTGATCGTCGTGCTTGCCAGGGCGAAGCGTACCGGGCTAGGCAGCTGACGGAGGAACAGCTCCCGGAACAGGAATGCCGGAGAGTGCTCGCCGAGCAGCGAAAGCATGTCGTCAATTCGCTCGGACGGGCGCGTGTCGCCGAGCTCGGGCAGGTCGAGCGTTCCGCCGATGGGAGGGGGCGAAAGCGTCGAGGAGGAGCTTTTTAATCGCGCCGTATTTGTCAGCGGCTGGCGGCCTCTCGAGGAGGCTCAGGGCGCGGGCCGCGGTGGCTGAACCGACCGCTGCTACCACATGGTGGAAGCGGGTGTCGTCGGCCGTGATGCCTCGCAGGGCGAACAGGGAGTCTGCCTGGGCGAACCAAACCGCCGCGTGAGCCTCCCAGAAGGTAGGCAGTATAAGGGCAACTGCCGTGTCCATGTCGGTAGGTCACTAATGTAGGAGCTGTGCTCCCACGTCAATCGGAAGAATGGACGCGACAAAAAGCTGGAATTCGTCCGAGTTTCTTTATTGTCACAAAACCACTCGGGTACTCTGAAAAGCCCGTTTATCGGGCAGCAATATATATACACACATTATCCCGGAGCGTTTGCCCGGGAAAGGCGAGAGGGGGCGTGGCCGGGTGTCCTGGCCGCGGCCTGGCAAGTCGAGGGCGGGCATGCCCGGGCATGCCCGGGCGTCCCGGACGCGGCCTGGCAAGTCGAGAGCGGGCGTGGCCGGGCGTGCCCGGGCATGCCCGGGCATCCTGGCCGTGGCCTGGCAAGTTGAGCGCGGGTCTGCCCGGGCGTCCTGGACGAGCCCGGCATGGTGATCGCTCCGCGTCCTTGGTAGGTGCAAGGCGATTGTGTAAACCCAGCGGTAGCCGCTACACTCTCAAATATGGGAAAACGAACAATGCGTGGGTGGGCACGCTGAACAGCAGAACACAGGGATTCATTCATGTTCCCATGATGCAAGTGGCTTTTTTGGTCGCACAGTACTGTAGTGTATTGTACTGTATTTGTACATGTTATGGCCTCCCACAACTGCAGCAGTGTCTGTCAATGCCCAAAAAAGACTTGTACGGACATGTTTTTCGGCATTATTATTACTAGGGCATGCCCGTACTATATATATGCCCGTACTATATATATATCTAAAATTATATCCCCCCCCCTCTATTTACATGAAATGGTTTGGTCCATTCGCAACGCCAAAGCGAACGGCGAACGGCTTGCGAGTACGGTGACAATCCCCCCCTCTATTTACATCAAATGGTTTGGTCCATTCGCAACGACCACAGAACCCCCCCCCCCCCCCCCTCTATTTACATGAAATGGTTTGGTCCATTCGCAACGCCAAAGCGAACGGCGAACGGCTAAATCGCCATAGCTCGGTAAGTACTTGTCCGATTAATATGAAACCTTGAAAAGGCACATCCTCGGGTCCCCAGCAATATACCTGGCAAGTTTAAAGTATATCGGACCAGTGGTTGTCGAGAAACAGCGGTCACAGACAAACATACACATACACACATACACACATACACACATACACACATACACACAGAGATTAATGGAATTATAGATAGATTAGCTAGTCCCAAGCACAGCAGGAGACGGGGTATTGTAATCACTTGTGTGTGTGTGTGTGTGTGTGTGTGTGTGTGTGTGTGTGTGTGTGTGTGTGTGTGTCTGTGTGTCCATCTGTCAGGGCAGTAACTTTTTCACCATTTGAGTTTTGTCATCAAATTTTCAACAAAGCTTTATTATGAGAATATGGAGAAGGCAAATTAATAATTTAGTCAAAAGATCAAAGGACAGCATCACATAAAATCATCAATTTTCATCCAATTAACCTAAAATTTTAAGAATTTGCATAATGGGTCATTGAGTTAGTTCACCAATCAAAAGCAACAAGCCGATTGTTTATTTTAGATCAAAAGATCAAAGGTCAAGGTTGCATAAAATCACCAATTTTCAGCCGATTTATCTGAAATTTCAGGAATTTGTATATCGTGTCACTAAATTGGTTCACTAATCAATAGGTAGCAGTCGATTGTTTTTCTTAGATCAAACGGTCAAAGGTCAATGTTGCATAAATCATCAACTTTTTGTCCAGTTGACCTGAAATTTTAAGAATATGCATATTGGGTCACAGAATTGGTTCACCAATCAAAAGCTTGAAGATTTTTTTTTTTTGGATCTAAAGCTCAAAGGTCAAGATTGCATAAAATCAACAATTTTCATTTTTTATTAAACTGGTTTCGTTATTTTGAGCATACAGAAAAAGAAGAAGTCGACTAATAACAAACGGACGCGGACAGGCTTTGCATTTTCACATGCTTTCTAGTTATTATTATTACTGTATTTATTTATAGCACCACTTTATTAATTTTTTATTTAAAAAGCACATTTAATAACGTTTTTATGTAAAAAATAAATAAATAATAGGGATTAATTTTTGTTCGGAACCAATTAGTCACTTATCGTATTTATTGTTCCGGATTACAAACATCCAGCTTACGAACACATTTTGAAGAACACATTTTGTTTGGAAACCGGGAACTGCCTGTAATTGGTGTGGATGCTGACCAATCTACAACACTCAATTGCTCCCACTGGAACTTAGCGTGACATCACGCTGACGCTGCTCTTACCGCCTCTGAGAAAAGTAACTATGTCTATCCTTGAAACATAAGACAACAATAAATAATTGTCATTCTTTACTGCACAGTGTGCTGATTTTTCCTTGTGTGCTGACTGGTCAGGACCCACTGGAAGCAATATTTGTTGACTAATCGATATATCTGAAGAAAATGTGTGTAAATTGTGATTTCACTTTCACATTATAACTTCGAGGATAGCTGGCCTACATTTCGCGAAGGGCACGCTGGGATCTCTAACTTCCACCAGCTAATGCTGGGAGACGGTACTCCTAGTTTAACGTCCCTCGGATGGGCAACCCTCAGACAATTTGATACCTGCCCCACCTGCGAAAATACCAACTGGATGACAGTTTGTAGCCGGGCCGAGATTCTAACACAGGATAGACAGCTTTGAAGTGAGTGTGCATACCTCTAGGCCCGTAGTTCTTAACCTGGGTTCGACCGAACCCAAGGGGTTCAGTGAGCCAGTCTCAGGGGTTCGGCGGAGGTCCTCCAAAACGCATTGCAATTTGTTTTTTTTTGTTTTTTAGTTTTGTATCAATTTTGAATCTATGTGTAATTATGCTTATAATTAATATTATTATTATTTTGCGATGTATGTTATGAAAGAATGGGAATGTTATTTGTAATTGTATTCCCATCCAATTCATAGTTTCTCTGGTCTGTGTTTAAGATAAGTTGTTTCACACTGACTGTAGTAAGTTGAATCAATGAGCAACTTGCTAATTATTCTATTGATGGTGCTTACTTGCTTACTTACTTACTGGATTTTGGACTTTGCAGGCGTTCGGAAATTCCAGTGAATAGCCTCGATTAGCTTGCCGTGTGCCGTGCGTCATTGGTCGCGCCTTACTTTGGAGTTACTGATTAATTGAAAAATAAGTTGGAAATGTTTGTGGATATGCAGAGCGGGTTCAGTTATATTAAAGTCAAAAGTGGATGGTGATTATAAAATATGATTGAATTACTCAGAAAATTAGGTAGAGGTGATATACAGTCACGTGAAAAAGTAAGTACACCCCATGTAAAGTTTTGACTTTTTCAACATATTTCAACATACAGCTATTTGATCTTCATTTCAACAATATTGATAGATAAAGGTGATATAATATAACAAATATCATGAAACATTTACATTTTGTAGTCCATTGTATAATTTAAATAATCATAAATGCAAATTTCGCATGTGGAAAAAGTAAGTAGACCCTCGGCTCTAATAGGTGGTATTGCTCCCTTTGGCAGAAACAACCTTAAGTAGGCGTTTCTTATAACTGTCTACCAGTCTCTGACATCGACTGGTAGAAATTTTTGCCCACTCCTCCATGCAGAATTCTTTCAGCTGTGCGATGTTTGAGGGGTTTCTTGCATGCACAGCTCGTTTCAAATCCCCCCACAACATCTCGATGCGATTTAGATCCGGGCTTTGACTTGGCCATTCCAGAACCCTCCATTTCTTTCTTTTCAGCCATTCCTAGGTGGATTTACTGGTATGTTTAGGGTCATTGTCATGTTGCAAGGTCCACCTTTGGTTGAGCTTCAACTTTTCGACAGATGTCCTCACATTATCCTCAAGCACCCTCTGGTACAGTGAAGAATTCAGAGTGGATTCTATGATGGTGAGCTGCCCAGGCCCTGATGCAGCAAAGCTGCCCCAAACCATAATATTTCCACCACCATGCTTTACAGTTGGTATCAGGTTCTTGTGGTCAAATGCTGTCTTTGGTTCTCACCAAACATGTCTTCTGGTACTGTGGCCAAATAGCAGTACCTTTGACTCATCTGTCCAGAGCACATTGTTCCAGAAGTGCTGGTCTTTGCCTCGGTGTTCATTGGCAAACTTTAGTCTTGCCCTGATGTTCTTTCTGGACAGCAAAGGTTTCCTCCTGGCACACCTCCCATGTAGATCAAATTTGTGCAGCCTCTTTCTAATGGTAGACTCGTGCACTTTGACATCAACAATGGCAAGAGCTACCTGTAGGTCCCGTGATTACATTCTGGGGTTCTTAGGGACACTTTCAGCATCTTGCGTTCTGCTCTCGGGCTGAACTTGCTGGGGCGGCCTGGCCTGAACAAGCTGGCAGTTGTTTGGAATCTTCTCCACCTGTAGATGATCTTCCGGACAGTCAAATGATTGATTTCAAATTGTTTGGAGATCTTTTTAAATCCCTTCCCAGACTCGTAGGCATCTATAACCTTTTTTCTGAAGGCCTCAGAGCTCTTTTGATCAAGGCAGGGTGACGCCGCACACTTCAACAACAAAGAGCAAACCAAACTAAATGTCTGTAGTTTAAATAAGACAGGTTCCTCCAAGATCCTCTCCAACGATGTTCTAATCATTTGCACCTGAGCTGGTGCACCTGATTCTAATTTTATGTATTTGAAGTAGTGATAATTGTCGGGGTGTGTCTACTTTTTCCACATGCGAAATTTGCATTTATGTTTATTTAAATTATACAATGGACTACAAAATGTAAATGTTTCATGACATTTGTTATATTATGTCACCTTTATCTATCAATATTGTTGAAATGAAGATCAAATAGATGTATGTTGAAATATGTTGAAAAAGTCAAAACTTTACATGGGGTGTACTTACTTTTTCACATGACTGTAACTCCTTTGGTCGCCAATCAAAACAAACAATTCACAGTTTTCTATGTAATATTATAATGGGATTTGAGGTGACATAGAGTTGAGTAGATAATAAATCCCGTCATCGTAACTATAAGTTATGTTTTCTTCGTTAAAATTTCTCAGTTTTCAGAGGGGTACTGATTATATTTAAGCATGTTCATTTTTTAATTTTTGTCATTTAATAATTTGCCCGAACTCAATTAAGATCAGTTTGTCACTTTTTTTTTTTTTTTTGCAGTATGTCGAGCAAAAAAAGGAAGTGGTCGGAGGATTATGTGCGGTACGGGTTATAGTGTTTGACGGAATGGGACGGATGTCAACGTCCTCCATGAATGCTTTGCAATGTCAAGTTGAGCAACTCCAGCCTAGCACCAGCAAAACTACGGGAACACTTCAAAAAACTGCACGGCGAGGGGCAGTACAAAGACGCAACGCTGGATGAATTCAAATTGAAGAGAGTCCGATTCGACGCAAGTTCTACCTTGCCCACTCTCGGCTTCGTTCCAATTGACAAACCGATCCTCACCGCATCGTATGAAGTTGCGTACCTGATCGCGAAGCAGGGCAAACCGCACACCATTGGTGAGACACTCATCAAACCGGCCACGTTGAAGATAGCCAACATCATGCTGGGAAAAGCTGCTGAAAACAAGTTGTCTCTTGTTCCACTCTTAAATGACACCATCAGATGCAGAATCGACGACATGAGCGATGACATCCTCACCCAGGTAGTTGCAGATTTAGTCGCGGGCCCGACGAAATTCAGCCTTCAACTCGACGAGACCACCAACGTTTCGAATTTGAGCCAGCTCACCTTATTTGTGTGTTATGTCAAAGGAGATGAGATCAGGAAGACTTTCTGTTCTGTAAGCCTCTCACAACAACAACGAAGGCAGCTGACATGAAGAAGCTTGTGGACGACTTCTTCAGAAGCAACGGCCTCTCGTGGAACATGGTGTCTGCAGTTTGCTCGGACGGAGCTCCAGCCATGCTGGGATGCAACTCTGGTTTTGGAGCGCTGGTGAAGGCCGATGCACCACACATCATTGTCACTCACTGCGTCCTGCACAGACACGCGCTGGCATCAAAAACCCTGCCTCCAAAACTGGCCAATGTTCTGAAAATCGTCGTTGAAACTGTGAATTACGTGCAAAGCCGTGCTCTGAATCATTGCTTCTTCAAAGAGCTGTGCAATGAAATCGGCTCTGAATTCGAAGTCCTTATCTACCACTCTAACATTCGATGGTTATCACGAGGGAAGGTAGTGAGCCGTGTTTTTGCCTTGCATGTAGAATTAGCCCTGTTTTTGCGAGAACACCAGCATTGCCATGCAACGCACTTCAAAGAGTCAGAGTTCATCCTCGCCTTGCGTACTTGGCTGACATCTTCGACGCACTCAATCATCTCAATTGCCAGATGCAGGGCAGTAGAGTGAATGTCATCGAATCTGAAGAAAAGCTGAGCGCTTTCCGAAAGAAGTTACCATTGTGGAGGCAGCGAACAGAGAACGACAACTTCGCGAACATTTCGCTACTGGACGAGTGCGTGAGCGGGATCGAAGATGAGTCTGAAGTTGGAGGCAGTGCTGTACCGGGGGAGCTGAAGCAAACGATTGGCATGCACTTGGATGAGCTGGGAAAGTCATTCGACGGCTACTTCCCTGACCAAGAGCAATACCCAGCATGGGTGCGGCAGCCATTTACTTTCGACGTTGCAACGGCAGATGTCAACGACCAATACCTCGACGACCTCATCGAACTTCAGCAGAGCCAGACGCAACAACAACTCTTCGGCACAACAACGCTCTAAACGTTTTGTTGCCGCCAAATGGAAGGGTATCCTCACATCGCTAAAATTGCCCTTGAGATCCTCACGCCGTTCGTTACAACGTATCTCTGCAAGCATGCGTTTTCGAAACTGGTGGACATTAAAACAAAGAAAAGGAGCAGGCTTGCATGCGAAAATGATTTGAGGGTGGCCCTTGCCAAAACAAAACCACGCATTTCCCAGATCGCCTCCCCAAAAGAAGGCCAGAAAACGCATTAAGATGCAATTCTTCTAAATTTTTTGGTCAAATTTGAGGGGTTCCGCGAGTGTTCGATGGGTTTCTTTACGGTTCAGCGCCTTTAAAAGGGTTAAGAAACACTGCTCTCGGCCATCAATCCTGCAAATAGGCCATCCTAAATTATTGTCAGGCTGTGGCTTTTGAAGACGTGAGATTTCCTTCTTACTATTCGTTGCATACGGAGAGCCAGAGAAGAAAATCATTGTCTTAGGCTTCCAAGTAATGATTTACTCTTCATTATAGACTCATTTAAAAATGCATGATTCAAATTTCAGTGGAGTTGGCCTGGGGGCAAAAAGGGTGTCGTGTTAGGCACCAACCACACCAAGCATGTAATAACCGTATGTGCGTACCTGTGGAATATGTACCATGTTAACCATAAAACAGAACTGTTATAATTTAAACATTACCTTACTAGGCCGTCCCATGTGCAGCAGGAGACAGGGTTTTGCAATCACTTCTGTGTGTGTGTGTGTGTGTGTGTGTGTTTGTGCGTGTGTGTATAAATTTTCATCCAATTGACCTAAGATTTCAATTTACCAGTTGAGTTTTGTCATCAAATTTTCACCAAAGTTTTATTATGATAACATGGACAAGGAAAATTAATAATTTTGTCAAAAGGTCGAAGGTCAGCATCATATAAAATCATCAATTTTCATCCAATTGACCTAAAATTTAAATTTACCATTTGAGTTTTCTTATCAAATTTTCAACAAAGCTTTATTTTGAGAATATGGAAAAGGCAAATTAATAATTTAGTCAAAAGCTCAAAAGGTCAAAGGTCAGAGTCACATAAAATCGTCGTTTCATCCAATTGACCTGAAATGTAAAGAATTTGCATATTGGGTCAATGAATCGGTTCATCAATCAAAAGCAACAAGCTGATTGTTTTTGTTTTTTTAGATCAAAAGGTTAAAGCATTGGTTCACCAATCATTTTGTTATTTTGAGCATACGGAAGAAGAAGACGTCTGAATACAAACATACGTGAACGGGCTTTGTATTTTCAGATGCTTTCTAGTTTATTTCTGTATTTTAGAGTGAACGTTATTTTTCTTCGTTTTATTAAATCACAAAATAGTGGATGCAATTGCAGGTGTCTGTATTGGCTATTAAGTTATCTATAGTTATCTTCACAAATTGTGTCATTGCATTTTCAGAAGCTTCAGAAGAATCTAGCGGTGCACAATTGGTGAAAGATAATTTGCCTATTTGCAAATCCGCCTTGGTATACTATTTTCACATGATAGCCACAACATTCCTGTAGGTCAAACTGGCAGATGAAAGGACTCTTTCTATACAGGTGCTACCCTCAGTGATGCACTATCCATGGCAGGGCCTGTGCCAGACATTGGCACAGGCCCTGCACCCTGAAGACCCTTAAGACCCAAAAGCCCCTGAAGACCCAAAAAGACCCAAATACCCTTAAGGACCAAGAAGAACCAAAAGCCCCTGAAGACCCCGACCTGAAGACCCAAAAGACACCAAAGACCCTTAAGACACAAAAGCCTCTGAAGACACCAAAGACCCAAAAGACCCCGAAGACCCAAACACCTCAAAGACCCAAAATACCCTTAAAGGCCCAGAGGATCCTTGAGACCCTGAAGTCCCAAATGGCCCTGAAGACCCAAAACACCATGAAGACCCAAAAGACAACGAAATGGTCAAACACATGTATGAATTACAACTTAATGTCAAACGTTTTTTCGAATGAAGTTTGTTTGTAATTCTCACGAGGCTTTGACTTTTAAAGTGGAAAATGCATTATTAAACGTCATGTACGTGTATACTCATCACTAGAATCTGCTGAATTTCGTGAACTACTTGCCTGTTCATATATTTTTTACTGGATCAATCAACACATTAATTACAAGCAAAAGTTTACTTTCATTTAATCGGGATTTCTTCCATTCCAATCGATATTTCAAATCTATTTAATTACAGTTGTTACGGATTCGTCACTTCCGTTGTTGTGGTTTTCATCCACTGTAAACATTTTTGATTCCATGTACTATTATTGTTGTCGTTTGAGGGAAATAGATATTGCTATTTTCAAAAGGTAAAAAAATTAATGTTTTAAATGAAGCCAGAACCGGACGACGAAGAGGAAGAGAAAAAAGAAGGCGGAGCGAGTGAGTCGGAGAAGAAGCATAGTTGCTTTGCGGTCTGGAGCGAACGTTGGTGAGCAAGAGTCACGAGTGAACTTCGGGTTTCCCAGGAAAGGGATTCCTGCGACAGAGTTGTTATCGCTGTGACAGATCAACCTGCGTGTCAGGTATTGTGGTCGATTCCGAAGAGAATCATCGTCGGGCCGTTATGTCTCGAATACGGGCCGTCGGCCATTTTGACTCACGCGCTTCGCGCAAGTTTTCTTTGCTTCGCTTCAGCCGTTTTCACCGCATTCAGACGTGTGTGTGTGTGCAATGTGGATTTTGAAGGTTAATTTGCGGTTCAGCGACTGTGAGCCGTGAAACGTCCATACCCGAGGGTGTGATTTCCCAGTCGCCTGGAGGGCGCCTTTGGATTTCCCAGTCGCCTTGAGGGCGCCGTTGTGCAGCTTTGGCCGCGTGACTGTGACTGTCAACCCAACGGGATTCTGGTCTCGATTAGACATCATTCTGACGATCGTTGGAGCGGATCGACTTTGGCTTGAAGCCGGGATCGACTTTGGCCTGAAACCGGAACCAACTTTGGGTTGAAGCCGGGAAAGAGACATTGGGAATGTTCTTGTTTCACTCACTTGGAGCACAGTGAGTTATATATTATGAAACTGATGGTACCATCATAGGATATATATTGATTGTACTTTTGATTAATATTATTGTTGTAACTGTTATTCTTGTGTGATCTTAATACAATATTTGTTTGTTGGTAACAATTGGTGTGGCTGCACCATTTATCTTTGACATACAGAATAACACATTTTTCTGCCGTGACTCCTCTCGGGGCTCGGAGGTACACTGTGACCGGGGGTTGGGGAGGAGCACGTAAAAGAAATTGGGGGCTCGTCCAGCATTGAACAGAAATTGGGGGCTCGTCCAAAATTGGCCCAAATTGAAATTGGGGGCTCGTCTTTGCTAAGACAAATTGGGGTCTCGTCTTTGCTGATTAAATTCCCTAAATCTCGTCCGGGATTAAATTCCCTAACATTCGTCTGGGATAGAATTCCCTAACATTCCCAAAATTCCCAAATTTGGAATTTTTCTAACATTCCCAAATTTTTCAAAAAGAAAAAGAAAAATAATTTTGAAAATTTTTGTGTGAAGGTTAACAGGTGTTAACTAATAGTTACCATCGTGTTTGACGCAGAACAGTTTGCGGCGTCCCCTAATGAGGCACAGTTCCAATCGTTAAAAAGATCGGAACTCTTGATATAGGCCAAACATTTTAACTTAGAGGTCCGAGCTCATATGAAGAAAGCAGAGATGCAGACATTGGTGGTAGAATCTCTGGTGGGACAAGGAATATGGACAGAGATAGCCTTGGATTGGTTACCCGAGGAAAAAGAAAATGTGGAGCTCCGGAAAATGGAGATGCAACTGCAGAGCCAGGAAAGGTTAAAAGCAGAGGAAAGGAGAGCTGAAGAAGAAAGAAGAGCAGGGGAAAGAGCAGAGGAAAGGAGAGCCGAAAGTGAGTTAAAGGAATGTGACATGGAGTATCAGAAGGAGCTTAAACTCAAGGACCTGGAATTAATGGGAGAACGGAGAGAAGTAGTATCCATGCCGGCTAGTTCGATAACTAGTCAGAACACTTGGGATGTTGGTAGGCATTTGAGGCTGGTTCCACCCTTCAATGAAAAGGAGGTAGCCAAGTTTTTTTTACACTTTGAGAAAGTGGCTCAAATGCTAAAATGGCCTGTGGGATCCTGGACTATGTTAGTGCAAAGTGTTCTGGTGGGTAAAGCTCAAGATATCTATTCGGCTTTACCGATTGACCAATGTGCAGATTATGAGATAGTGAAGAAAACCATTCTCAAAGCCTATGAATTGGTCCCTGAAGCTTACCGGCAAAAATGCAGGAATGCCAGGAAGAGGGAGAGTGAGACCCATGTGGAGTTTGCCAGAATGAAGGAAACTATGTTTGATCGGTGGTGTGATTCGAAAGGGATTGGGAAAGACTTCAACCTGTTGCGACAATTGATCTTGGTGGAGGAATTCAAACAGTGTGTCCACGCAAACATTAAAGTACATCTGGATGAAAATAATGTTCCAGAGTTGTATGAGGCAGCAACCGTGGCAGATGACTATGCCTTGACACACAGGATGGGGTTCCACAAACCTAACTTCCTGCCTAGAGTTAGCCAGGGGAGTTATGGTAAATCAGGTTCCGAGAACAAATATTCATGGAGGCGGCCTAGAGATGACTATGGGGACAAATCTGATACCGCGACTTTTAGGGATCAGAAGACTACAGTTCCAAGACAGACTTATCTTCCGGGGGGCCCGAGGCAGACCACGAGTTTTTCCTTCGGGCCTACTTGCGCTTTTTGCAAGAAACCTGGGCATTTGATGTCCCAATGTTACACCCTGAAAAGGAAAAACCAGGAGCGGAGTCAGACTAGTGCAACTCCGAATGCATTGGCAAATGTGAGAAATCGTCTTTGGAGGAGAGTTCCTTGTGAAGGTTCCTATGCCAAAGTTATGGCATCACAGAACGACCTTGTTCAAGAGGATTACAAACCTTTTATTTCAGAGGGGTTTGTGTCACTGGATGGAGACTTAACAAACCAAAGACCTGTTAGGGTATTGAGAGACACAGGAGCACATCAATCTTTGATGCTTGAAGGCATTTTGCCATTGTCAGAGAAGACGGCAACTGGTGTTAGTGTTCTTTTACAGGGTGTTGGTGGATATGTTAAAGCTCCACTTCATGTCATCCATTTGAAGTCTGATTTGGTGTCAGGACCGGTCACCGTAGGTTTACAAGCCACTCTTCCTGAGGAGGGAATCTCTTTTATTATCAGGAATGATTTGGCTGGTGGTCGAGTTTCTGGTAACCCAATGTTGGTTGAAAAGCCCAGTATGGAAAATAACACTGCACAGTTAGAGCAGGAGAATCCGGGTATCTTTCCATCTTGTGCAGTGACTCGTGCTATGGGTAGGAAGTGCTCTGAAGAGAAGGAGAAGGAAGGCGATGTGGATTTGGGTTCCTTAGAGGTATTGGAGGAAAATTCTGAAAGAGGTAATAGGAAAGGGAGTGACATCAAGGACCTTAAGGAAAAGGTGGCATCTGGAACCAAAGAGGAAATGGCGTGTACGTCGGAGACATCTGGGAACGAGGTTGAGCAAACGGTGCTGGTCCGAAAGAGACTTGTTGAAGAACAACATGGAGATTCGGAGATCCGGAGTTTAATTGGTAAAACCGTGACAGAGGAAGAGGCTATGAAGATACCTGTTTGTTACTTCATGAAAGAGGAAATACTCATGAGAAAATGGAGACCACCGGAGGTGCCAGCAAACGATGAGTGGAAAGTTCATTACCAAATTGTGGTGCCACCACCGTACCGGAAGGAGATATTGAGTTTGGCGCATGAGACACCTTTGGCCGGGCACCTTGGAGTGAACAAGACCTGTGACAGAACATTGGTACATTTTTTCTGGCCAGGATTGCGACGTGACGTGGCAGAGTTCTGTAAATCTTGCCATTCTTGCCAGCTGGTGGGAAAACCTAATCAGAAAGTCCCATCCACACCTTTAAAACCCATTCCAGCTTTTTAAGAGCCATTCAGCCATGTCATTATTGACTGTGTAGGCCCTTTGCCTAAAACTAAGGCTGGACATCAGTATTTGTTGACCACCATGTGCGCTTCCACAAGGTTCCCAGAGGCAGTGCCTCTTAGAAAAATTACTGCGGCAGTTATTGCGAAGGCCTTGATTAAATTTTTCACTTTGGTTGGCCTACCTAAGGTCATCCAGTCTGATCAGGGTTCCAATTTCATGTCAACGCTTTTTCAGCATGTGGTATACCTGTTGGGAGTGGAGCAAGTAAGATCAAGCACTTACCATCCCGAGAGCCAAGGGGCCTTGGAAAGGTTTCACCAGACATTGAAGAATATGATCGGAACGTATTGTTTTGAATGTGACAAGGATTGGGATGAAGGAATACCCTTATTGTTGTTTCTACGAGGGAATCTGTTCAGGAGTCATTGGGGTTCAGTCCTTTTGAACTTGTGTTTGGACACGCAGTGTGAGGACCGTTGAAATTGGTGAAAGAACAGTGGCTACAGGAGGAGTCACAGTCAACAGTGGTGGAGTATGTGTCAACGGTTAGGCACAGATTGGCATAGGCTTGTGAAGTTGCGAGAAGCAACTTGAAAGTGACACAGGATAAAATGAAAGTGAGACCTGACATGAAATCTCAGAAAAGAAATTTCAGTCCTGAGGACCGATTGTTAGTGTTGCTTCCTGTTCCAGGTCAGCCACTACAGGCTAGATATTTTGGTCCCTATGCAATCGAAAGGAGGGTTAATGAAACAGATTACGTGGTGACAACTCCCGACCGACGGAAAAAGCGGCAGCTATGTCATTTCAACCGACTGAAGAAATATCATGAGGAAGCCTGTTGAAGAAATGGTTCCTGTCTCACCTGTCGTGCCTGTAGTCGGGGTGCAAGATAATCCAGAGGTTGACGCCGGTGTGAAGTTTGATAACTTTGATGACCAGGCTTGTCCCAGATTGACGAACACAGAAGTGTTGAGTCATTTAGATGAGAAATTAGGTCTTTTGACGAGGGAACAACAAGGACAACTGTCCAGCCTAATCTTTGAGTTTGCCCATTTGTTCACAGATGTACCTGGTCGTACTGACTTGGTATATCATTGTTGTAAGAAATCAAATCCACAACATTTTCCTAATGGTAGGTTTAAATCAGATTCTATCTCTGGCAACACCTGCAAGAAATAATCAAGCCTTGTATCAGGATTACATAATCATGGAGGTGTCAAGCAATTAGCAATCAATGCTGGCAAGCCTGGAACATCTAGATATACGCACCATTCGAGTATACACTGTCACACAGATTAAATGTCACAGGAATGATTCGGAGCGATGTTCGTCCGAGTTCTTATAGAAGCCTCTCAGTGGTTGGAGAAAGCATAACACCTGGGTTCAACTTAGATAGAATTTCGTTACATTCTCCCCGCCGTTAAAACTACACTTCCGCTAAGTAGTCCATGGGCCAGACCAGATATCGGTACCACCCGAGGTGGCAAAAGTTCCATGGTGCCAATTTATTTGTTACACCCATATAAGTAAAATAATATGTGATAGCAATTCCAAATGGGTAGCTTTTTCATTTTTCTTGCAGGAAAGCTGTTTTTGCATTAATCGCGATACCGCAACTCCGCGCTGTTGTTACTAGTATCATCTTCCAAATCATTTTTTTAGCTGAATAGACAATGTAACATGCTTAAATATCTTAGCAAATGGATGTTTGTAATAAAGACATGTATGTTATACTATATAATACATATTCTTGTATTTATTCATGTGTGGAAACTAACTTTTTCTTCAGTTTTAGTGTCTTAGTTAAGAACAAAATATATGTTGGATGCTGGCAGTGTCCAGTTTTCTTCCGTATTCCGTATACTTGGCCACTGGTGGATACTTCCTGGTAGGTGAGGCAAGAACAAGAGGCTCTGCAATAATTATGTCTATTTAGTTAAGCAGAAAATATATGACAGATATGTAAAGTGCTGATTTCCCCTCATCAGTGGTGATATACATTTGCAGCCTGCAGGTTAGAATTAGTCCAGTCATGAATGCTTGATTTGCTTTCAGATATCAGTCCACTGGTTTCACCAGTCTAATTAAGTGTAATTAAATATAATTAAGGACTGGCAGACTACTAATTTGTGCAACATAGTAATGTGGATTGATAATTCTATGTTGCAGGTGAAAACTGACTGAACATGGCCTCTGACGGAGCAAGCAGCCTGCCACTAAAGCGGCCACGAGTGGAGTGCATCATCCACTGTTCCAATGACAATACAGAGAAGCTGGTTTCACTACAAGACATTGACTCATGGAGAACATTGCTGAGGGCAGCCCAGATCAGAAAACATGCAGCAATTTTGAAACTAGCTACGAACCTTCCTGATGGACAGATTCCAACAATCCAGTACCACAGAAAATGTCGCAGTCTCTTCACCATGAAAAGACATCTTGATGGCATCCTCAAATGTGCCAGTGCCAGTGAACCTGCTCAAGACACAGGATCACAGAGAGCAGCTAGACAATGTGCAAGCACATCAAGGACTTATGAGGCAGAGTGCATTTTCTGCCAGAAAGACACCAAGGATGCTAAAGGACAGAAGACGAGAGAAATCCTCATACAATGTCGAGAACTGCGAGCTGACGCCACAATCAGGAATGTAGCCATGGAGAAAATGGACAGCAGAATCCTTGCCATAGTCAGCAGAGACCTGGTAGCTGCAGAAGGTCACTATCATAGGTCGTGCTATCGGTTCTATACCAAAAGAGAGGTTCGCAGTGGACAGGATGCAAGCCAAGATGATGATGCTGAAGCTCAGTATGGCGCTGCTGTGGATCAGGCCTACAATGAGCTGTTCCTGTTCATCAGAAGGGAGCTTTTTGGCAATCCTCAAGTGATGACAATGACTGATCTCTCTTCTAGACTGGTGGCTTCAATGAACTCTCTTGGTATTGCCCATGTAAGGGAATCAACCAAGAAACACATACGACGGAAACTGGAAAGCGAGTTTGCAGACTCCCTGCACATCTTCTCTGAGGGAAAAGGGAAACTCCTCCTGTTTCCAGACAACCTGTCCATATACGAACTTGCCAAACAATACCAATCGCTACAAGCAGAGCTGCATACTCAGAAAGGCCTCCATGCTGAAGATGTGGTCTCCAAAGCAGCCCTGAAAATGAGAGCCGACATCAAGAACCAAGATGCCCCTCAAGCCTGGCCACCGGAAGTCAAACCAGAAGCAGAGGACACTACCATTCCAGAGTCGGTCATGGTCTTCCTGTGCTATCTACTTACAGGTTCCAATGACCCTGATCATGCATCTCAAAGAGTCCAGCGGCTTCTGTGTTCACTCGGCTATGACATGGTATATGCTGTAACACGTGGACTGATAAAGCCCCCGAAGCACATCGTTCTGCCATTCGCTATCAAGTCACTGACCGGGAATGTAGAGTTGATACACATCCTCAACCGACTCGGCCATAGTGTGTCCTATTCTCAGATGGAAGAGATCGACACTGCTCTGTGTCTCCAAAAGCTCTCGCTATCAGGGAGTGATGTTGCCCTCCCAGGTAACATCCATCCTGGCATATTCACAACCTTAGCCTGGGATAATATCGACCGTCTGGAAGAGACCACCAGTGGAGAAGGAACATCTCACAGAGTGAATGGGATTGCCGTACAAGCAAAGCCAATCACCCCAGTGTCCACCAGAACCATGCTGACTGTAGGAAAAACAAAGCAGAGAAGTATTGATGCACCACCACCAATGCTACCAGCATACAACGCTGGACAACGAGTGGGACCACCACAGAGCAAAAGTGCAGATGCTGACACTGCAGCTGAGACTCAGCTCGCCAAAGAGAAGAATCTTGTCTGGGTCATGGCACGCATGTCGCAACAAGAAGAGCAATCAATCAGCAGCTGGACAGGCTTCAACATCCGGACTCGAGATGACGTGACAGTCATTCCAGACAATGTAGGCTACCTGCCTACCATTAATGCTCCAGCGACACAAATGTCGACTGTCAATGAAGTGCTAAACCAGTCACTGAACATCATGCACTCCTTGGACCTGACAAAGATTGTCTGTGTCTTTGACCAGGCACTGTATGCAAAGGCTGTGGAGATTATATGGAAACACCCTGACAAGTTCCAAAACACCATCATCACCAGGCTCGGAGTATTCCACACCATCTGCACACTGATGGGAATAATAGGGAAGCGATTTCAAGATGCTGGATTGCGAGATCCAGCCAGTTGCCACCATGTAGAGACTGTCTCTTCATGCACGTCCTACGAGCCAACTACCAGGCAGCAATATGGAAGTGCTGTCTGCAGGCTCGCCCAGCGGTGCCAAACCCTACCGAGCATGGATGGACAGTGGATGAAGATGGCAAGCTCGCCATCCACTGGATGCGTTCACCACCAGCACCAGATGTGGTCTTGGAACTCTTAGCTTGCAAGTGTGTGCGTTCCTGCAAATTGCCAAAATGCACATGCCTGACCAATGGACTGTCATGCACAGACATGTGCAAGCTACAAACCTGCAGTAACCAGAAACAACAGGAAGATGAAGAATCCTTCGAACTCGGAGACTCCGATGAAGACGAGCAGTTCGATGACTGACTATGATATCGCTAGTTTGGTACATTGACATACTCAGTATTATTCTGAAGAGCACAGGACGTGCTTTCCCTGGAAACACCCTCAGAATACATGTAGACATGTAGACATTTTGATAATGTGTTGTGTCATTTCATCTTTATGTGAAGCACTACCTGACCATACCGGGTACATAGCCTACAGTCTGTTAGTTCTGTTAGTATGTGATTTCCAACCATTTTGTATAACATTTGAGTACTAGTACTGTTTATAGCTATTGTGGCATACATGTACTTGAGATGGGCTCAGCAGATGAGCTCAGTACAGCCTCTGGACTTTCTTTCCCTTGATTCAGAAAACCGTTTGATTAATATGTGTTGTGACCTTTTCATGTTGTGACATGTTTATGTGACAATTTCCATAACAATCACGTACGTGTATTATAGTAGCTGTTGTATTCCAAAATTACACTATGTGAAGATTGTATGTTTAAAATAAGACATAAAGCGATAATTTTGGGATCTACGTTGTCTCAGTACTTTCTGATTAATATGCCCAATTAGTCCATGGGCCCGTACCCAAAATTTCACACATGGACTAAATCAATCCGAACCGTCGAACGCCTTTCACCGGGTGCGGGTATAAAATAGCTGATAACTACCACTAAGCTACCAGTCCAGAATTGCTATCACATCAGCATGTATCCCACATACATGCACCTTTCCAAAAATCATTACTAGAACTTGCCACCTCGGGTGGTACCAATTAGTGAAATTTCGGGTCCGGGCCCATGGACTAAAGGCAGGAATCAAGCTAGCAGCATATACCAGCAGAATAATAGCAGTGATCAGCAGTTGTCCATCCATGTCAATCGGTCCAACCATAGTGGTCAGGGCAGCGAATCTCCCTCCTGGCATGGGTCCGGAAACTACCAGGTACTACATCCCCAAGACCGGAGTCCCCTGCGTCGGAGTAGCCGCCTAAGTCAGGTGACGGCGGTGGCACCACAGGGTCTATAGGTTGTGGTGCGTTTAGCGGTGAGGATGCTGGCAGATACTCCATAGGCGGATCGACGGGAGAGTCCGTGGACTCGTAAACAGGTTCGTCAATTTCCCTGCATGGGGCCAGGTGGCGTACGGAGACTGTCGAATCGCGTCCATCAGACAACAACACTCGAGCGTGCTCGGGATTAGCTTGGAGTACCTGCACCTTATCCACTAGTGGGTCATACTTACTCATGCGAACTGCACGTTTGAGGAAAGCCAGTCCCGGCTCAGCAAGCTGTCGTGGAAGTGTAGGGTGAGACTCAAGACGCCAATGATCGGAAACAGGTTTTACAAAAGGTCACAACTTTATTAACTGGTTATTCACTTCATTCCAATACCAAATAATACCGTTTAACTCAATGGACCAGGTAACTCTATCCGCATAGTCCCTCTTTCGTGGCAGCAGCGCCGAACCCGTGGTACGTGTTCATTCCGTCGGGCAGGGCTTCTCGTGGCAAGTGCCCCTTGACTCCAAGTCTCTTCTGCTTATATCGATCGGCACACTTCAGTTAATCCTCTGTCCGCTGAAATCGTAATCCCTTCTCCGCTGCTTTTAATCCGTTCTCCGCAAATGTTACTCAGTCGCCTCCCCTGGCACCAGCTCGCTCTCCTCCCTGCTGGGAATTTGCTTCATCCACTTTGCATCCCGATGAAAGACAATAGTACGGGCTTGGGAATGTGTGTTAGCCCGGGGTCGTGCTAAAGCTACACAACAGGACTCCCAGCTTCGACAGGGCGAGATGCATTCCTGACCTTCTTACGACCACCTGCTCATGCCTTGGTTCGTTACCAGTTCCAACCAATAAGTTACCCTGAGTTACACTTCCACAATTCCCTCATCTTTTTGTTTTTGTTTATATTAACCATTAATCTAAACATCAATATAAGTAAACAATCAATCACTACAAGTAAACATCAATACAATTTCCTTAGGCATACACCGTCATCCTGCAAGAATCTGATCACAAAACATTTCGTTGGTTATTGACTCCTTCCATATTGTTAATTCAATCTATTTCATTTGCATCACAAATATCTTTGTAAAACAACACTTCACCATCACCAAGATACAACAATTTTGCTTCACCATTTTCAAGTTTTTAAAGCATCTGCAACATCTGGCAAAAACGTTTGCCTCCACACAAATGTTGACTTTGTTTGAAAGGAAGGGCTGATCACTTGTGTTTGAATCCAGGTATGAAACATTTTCTCCTAATGTCTTCATAGCACCTGCACTACTTCGTGTAGGATTTCGCTGTTGTGGTAACATTGCGGAGTCATAGACTGACCCTGCTCTCCATGTAGCATTCTTGCCATTTTTTTTTTGTAAACCATAGTAATTCCTGAACAAGGCCTTCACCCAGTTGTAGTCGACTTGCCTCCTCCCTCATTGTGAGTGGGCAGCAAGTATTGGTGTGACGTTGATTGGCCAGCAAGATGTGGAACAGGGATGCCGGATGCATCCACAATGATGTTGGGACCATGGTGTTCAGGTCATCCATGGTCCATACCAGGAGTGGCCCGCAGAATCGTGCACAGCTGTTGTGAAAAGGCACAGCCATTGGTTTGCAGCTCCATGCTGGCTCCCCGGAAGTTGGTGAAGTAATAACATATGTCCCCGCATTTCACAGAGGTTGCGGGTAAAATGTCGTTGTCCTGCAACTTCTGATGTGATGAATGTTCGAAGCCTTCGAACAAGAGTAAGTGATCGCCTTTCTTTCATATGTTGCAGTGTGATCCAGGCAAATGGTCACATAAATTTCCTTGGTGAAGGTAAGCATTCATCTCCAAGTTACACGGGAGAATGTCTTCATCATTCTTTGAGAAAGAGGGTGTATGCCATGATTAACTTCATTTTAGCCACAAATTTTCTTTCTCAATGGTTCTTCCCAATTCCGTTAGCACTCCCTTCAAAATGTGATCTCGTCTTATCCTTATGCTCAGTCACATCTGAATCTGCTTTCCACACACACTGAATCAGATAGGGTACATCTTACCATGAAATCAGCATAATCATGTATATCTTCCGACAGTTTCACATTCAACAATTTGTTGTTTTCCCTTACAACATTCAAAAAGTTATATTCATTTATATGCGTCACACAAATAATATTCAATCAGGTATGTATTTTACTACTAAACTAAGAATAGCATCCACAATTGCTTTCAGGTTAATATAGTTCAAAAATTAACTTGTGCAGGTATTTTAGCACTACTCTAAGAAAATAAATTGTATATGATTACAATCACAAACAGGAATATCTAATTCCCAACAACAATTTTCCCAAACCAACAAATTAATCATAAAATGTATTATTACCATAATTCCTCTCCACTTTTTCTTTTTCCTTTTTTTTTTTTTTTTTTTTTCCCTAACAGTGTGTCACTCGTGGTGATATGAGTTCACTGATATTGTAATTGACACAACTCATAACATTGTCATTATGCCATTATCTTAATTCTACTGTATTCATTTGCAACATCACTTGATTTAATCTTTTAATCTCAGTATTTATGTCGCCATAAAAGTCTTCCTCTTGTGGTTCCACATTTCTTTCCTCATTTGTCACTTCATGCGTTATCATCGTGTTGTTGGTTACCTTGTTCAAACACACCGTCACTAAGGCTTTCAAGCAAGCCACCACTAAAACAGTTGCCAATATAACTACTAAACCAACAAACAAGTCTGCTACTCCTTGTATATATTCATACCTATGACATAATTATATGTCGATGACATTCAACATTATATACCAAACTAACAAGCTTCCTAAAAGGTAAATAAAGAAAATCCCTTAATATGTAACATAAATCAGATTATTTGTCTTACCCTGATCCCCCTATCTCCCGGGGTTGAACTCAATCCCCTGATCATGAGTGTAGTTGTGATACATTTTTCACTCATGTTGTATTAATATCAGCAGGTAATTGTATGTCATGTAGGCAAATAAATGTCACTATCCCAAGTAGGAATATCACATGTTGAAAATGTAATGTTTATCAATGCAAGGGGTGTTAAAATGTAATTCAAATGACTGTAAATCACGACTATCATTTATCTGCCACTGAATGTTCTGCTGGGCTGCTAGGTGCAGCCTCATTTTCTGTGGGATCGTCCACCTTAGCCCCATGTGCTTGTTTGCAATGAGGGGCATGAATCCAACTTTCTATTTTGGGTACATATTTTTCCTATTCTTATCAATCTCCTATGGTTTATCATTTCCTTCCAAGATACCGCAACCAAAGGTTTTAACCAAAGCTCTACTAAACTATTTCCAATTTGAACAAAAAATGCCAGTGAAACAATGATTCGAAGAATTAACTTCAAGGGGTCAATAAATTTATTCTATAACCAGATCTAATTTTCCCATCCAATAGTTTGCCTTGCCACATGTCATATTATAACACTTTAATAAACCTTCGAAAAATGTTTCCCATCTCAACAAATTTCCTTTTTTACAAATAGCCATGTGTAACTTACGTATTTAACTACAATTTCCTCTCAATTTGTTTGGCCTAACTGGCCGCAAAAGTGGCTGCCAGCATGCAGTACCGTTTTTTATCTACCAAGGAAGTGCTCGTCCACACAAGACCTCTACCAAAATGTTGTTTGTAAAAACAAATCTGGGATTTCTGATTACATGGATGCACACTCTCAGGACATTTTCAGGCTGCTGTTAACAATCCACTACGATAAATTAATTCCTTTACCCACAATCAAATAATTAGTACAAATTGAGGATATTATCCCTATCACATTCTTTTATAGATTCATGATGTTGGATCTAATTTTTTCCAATAATTTTCCACTGCTGTAAGGAAGAACAATAGCTCTCATAAGTCTTAGTAATATCGTACTTAATTTACCCAGCATCGAATAATTTATTTACTATCCTTTCTCATCTGTTAACCAGTGACTTTGTTTGAACTCCAGAACTGAAAAACTCACAATAGTTCAAACCAGCAAAATTTTCTTTACTATTTTCCCATATCATCTATGCCTAAAACACATCCATACATACAGCACAATTTATATGCTGATAAAATTCAAGTTTATATATATAAAAATCCATGAGCAGAGTACTCTGGGAAGTCAGTGTAAGACCTCTCCAAAATTTGGCTAATTTTGTACTCCCACATTTTTATGAAGCTCATATCCATAAATAGCTTTGATTCTCATATAAATTCGATCACAATGGAATCCCAAGATTACTCCCAATTTTTACTATTAATGAATAGCTGCTCATAACTCAGCAAATCAAATCTTTATTCTCCATCTCCCTTGACAAAAGTGATAATTTTCATAATCAAATTATATTTCTATTTTTTATTTTACGAATTCTCTCGATATGCGATCCCATCCCCATGGAACTATCTATTTTTCAAACAAGGCACACTGTCGGTGTCAACAATCTTGTAAGATTGATACACAAAAACACTAACATTGACACACAAAATACCCACACACACATGCATTATGCGTATTTGTTTGCGTTGGAACCCTTATTTACAGATCCGGATGGGTGTCAACTTTATTTCAATTTCTCAAAATTTGTCCTTCAATTTTATAAGCGCTAATACACAAATGGACCAAAAAGTTTATTCTTAGAAAACCCCTATGACGTCACATTGACATTACCCTTTCAGTTCCCACAATAATTTATCCAAATTTGACTACCCACCCATTTGTATGTCAGTCGACCACTGACCTATCAATCGTGTGGAACAATAGTCCGAAATTCCCACCTGATCATGATGTGACCCTTGTCACTTGGTTTGCCAAAAAATTGCAAAGCAATTGTTCCAAACTTTGTAAATTTAAAATTTTGTGCCCAACATAAAAGATCCAATTTCGGCATTTGATCAATTAATTATCAATTTGCTTACAAGCAAAAGAAAAATGAATAATTCTTGCTCCGAAAACTTTTCAGACCCAAGAATCATCGACAGTTATTCATGTTTGTCCAGTAATCTAATTTGTTGAGGCCAATCGTCATTTGGGATTTGTCGCAATGAAGGCCTAATCATTGTCTGAGGTATCGGTCAGCACTGGTACCCTTGATCTTAGTTTACCCTATGAACTTGTCTTCCTTTTGGTATACGGACATCCTCTTTTCCAATGTCCCATCCGTCCACACTTGAAACACCGGTTTCTGTCGTTGCCTGGTCTGTGCACCTGTGCACTTGTATTGCTGGGCTGCATCTCTACATCCCTGAGTTGCCACTGCAATCTCTCGTTATCTCCTGAAACACGAAAAAATTCTCTGTACCGTCCTTTTTGGGGAGACAAACGGGAATCAGATGGGACAACTGTCACTTTCATTCCTAATTTCGAGGGCAGTTGTGCATTTGTCTCCTCCACTGTATCCTGTATCCTTTTTATTTTAAGTTCTAGATCCGTTATCCGTTCTTGCTGTTCCCGTTGTCTGGATTCACCATCCCAAAGATGGAATGCAAGCCAGTCTACCGTTAGATTCTGTCTCTTCCTGGCTTTCAATCTTTGTTCCAATCTTTCCAATCGACTTCGCTCAAATGTACCATCTCTTGGAAACTCCTCATCATGTCCCTTTGTCCACAAATACCAATTCTCGACCTGCCTTATAGCTTCGGCACCATAACGGTCGTACATATGATGTGTACAAGTACCTTTTTGTGGAATCTCTGGTTGTCCTTGTGTATTCTTGCAGGCTCCATTTTCCATTCTGCCTTTTATCAAAGTAGCGTTGGATGTGTTGTAGTTTGTTCCTCTAAAGCTTCACTCGTACTTCCAGGAAGGATCTCTCCACCTGTTCACACGGTGATTTCCAGAGAATCTCTCTCACCTGTGGCTTTTGCACAATCCAATCTCACAGATCAGTATTTGCAGATGAGCCAAAGGGTCAGTATGAAATGGGTGAATCCTCAGGTGTCCGCTCTGTTGAAGGGGAAATCATACAATGGTAACCGCACATATATATCTATATATAAACTCACCACCTTGCTCAATTTTCCAAGGTTGTCTTCACATTGATAATATCTCACAAAGATATTAAAGCTTCTTTCTTGAGACCGCATTTTCATCAATCAAACGATCAATATATTCAATTTAATTTATTCAATTCAATTTATCCAGTTAAATTTATTCAATTAAATTCAATCAATTAGATTCAATCAATCAACAATTCAATCAATTATTCAATTTCAATTAATTCATCAATATTCATCAATAAATAAAATTAATCATTTTGGATGACTCCTTGCATAAGCCCTTTCCCCAATGATGTCAGGACAGGTCCATCCATTGACTGAGATCGAAGCTCATCGGTCGTCACCTCTGGTTCATACCTCATGTCAATTGATGAATCACCGTTCTGTCCTAGGGTCATATCTGACATATTTCCCCATTTTGCCTGGGCTCCACAAATTTTCTTTGCAACCACTAAAGGCAACTCATCCTTCATTCGTGAGACAGCCAAAATGGATGGCAGATATTAAAGTTCTTTGGGAAAAAACTCTCAAACCTGTCTCCTTCCTCCAAATCCTGGTGGCGTCTGGTCAAATCCGTTTCTGGTGTTTGTTCCCCCTCCATCCCCTCCCTTACCTCAAATGGCCACACAGTTGACATCGCACGTGACAAAGCCGAATGCCTCAACTCTGTGTTTGCCTCAAAATCTTTAGTCCCAAACCCATCTCGCTCTGTTCCCACCTTTCCCAGTCGAACCCAACTGCTCCTGGACTCTGTGTCCTTCTCTCCTGACAAGTTGGAGGAGTTTTTGTCTAACCTCGACTCTGATTCTGCAACTGGACCAGACGGCATCAGCCCACGGGTCCTAAAATCCTGCTCTGCCGCTCTATCTCACCCTCTCTCTGTTCTTTTCACCCTATCTTTTGCTCAAGGTCATCTGCCAGCATCCTGGAAATCAGCAAACATTACCGCTTTACACAAAAAAGGTGCAAAAACAGATCCTTTTAACTACAGACCAATCAGCCTGCTCCCAATTATCAGCAAAGTCATGGAATCCATCATTGCTTCGGATATGAAATCTTTCCTCTTCTCCAATGGCTTGATCTCTGATCATCAATTTGGATTCAGACCAGGTCACTCTACTCTGGACATGCTGCTTCTCCTGTCTCAACAATGGATGGAGGTCCTCAATGCCAAACAGGAAATCAGAGCTGTCTCCCTCGACATATCACGTGCCTTCGATACGGTCTGGCACCCAGCTCTGCTCACCAAACTCTACTCCTATGGTATCCATGGAAATCTCCATGCATGGCTTGCGGACTTCCTCTCTGGTCGTAGTCAACGTGTGGCCCTGAATGGATTTCTCTCATCTCCCCTTCCTGTTCAGGCTGGAGTTCCCCAAGGCAGTGTGCTGGGCCCTGTGCTTTTTCTGGTCTTTATCAATGATCTCTCCGACTCTCTGGAAAATCCTCTCTATCTCTTTGCTGATGACTCCACTCTCTGCCGCTCCATTCCTCTTCCCTCAGATCGGCAGTCTGCAGCCTCCTCACTCTCTGAAGACCTGGACAAAATCACAGACTGGTCAAACAAGTGGAACATGTCTTTCAATCCTGACAAATCTCACACTCTTACTATGTCTCTCCGAAAAGATCGACTGGACAACCCTCCCATCTACTTTCTCAACAATCCTCTCCAAGAAGTTCTGTCGCTGCAGCTTTTGGGTCTCACTATCTGCCATGATCTTTCTTGGGAAAACCACATTTCCAAGCTGGCCTGCAAAGCCAGTCGCCGACTGGGCATCCTCCGTCGTGCGAAGTCCTTCCTTGGCACACCTGAGCTCCTCACCACGTACAAGGCTTTCATCCGCAGCTCAATGGAATACTGCTCTCCCCTCTGGGCTGGTGCTCCTGCCTCACACCTAGCTCGTCTTCACGCTGTTGAAAGCAAAGCATTCAGAATCATTGGAATCTCCCGTGATGAAGCTAACTCCAAGGGCCTCTCACTCACTCACCGCAGGCAGGTTGGTGGTCTTTCCGTCTTCTACCGACTCCTCTCCGGCCTTGCTCCCCCAGCTCTCTCTGTGCTCTGTCCCCCAAATATTCCTACAGGTCGCACAAGATCTGCCAGCAAGCCTCTGATGGTTAAACTGCCGAAATCTCGGCTCTCTGCTCACCTTCACTCCTTCATTCCTCTTTTCTCCCGCCTCTGGAACAAACTCCCACACTCCCTTCAATCCCACTCCTCCCTCCAGGTCTTTAAAACAGCTGTTCACCACCATCTCTTATCTTCCCCCATCCAAAACCTTGATCTTTTCTACCCCCACTAATTCACCCCAGATCCACCTTGTTTGTAATTCCAACTTCTTTCCTGGTAGTCCTGGCAGTGTCCATATGTTTTATGCCTCACCCACCCCCTTTCCCATGCCTCCCCCCCAAAGCCCTCTCCCTCCCACAGATCTCTCGATGTCTCCATGTCTCTCGGTTCCTGCTCTAAAATGTTGTGTTGTGTTGTGTTGTGTTGTGTTTGTGTCCTTCCCCCTCTCTCCCCATCTTGTCTACCGCTCCCGATGTTATTTGTTCTATGTGTCGGTTTGTCGGTTATGTGTCGGTTTGTCGGTTTGTCTTTCTGTGTGATAAATGTTCGCTCTTTAACGAGCCTCGATCTTTTATACAAAAAAAAAAAAAAAAATCTCATCATTTTTTTCTTTTAATAGTACCCAAATCTCTTGGCAATATAAATTTCGTAAAACTCCTGAAATAAGACTGTAAAATTCCTTCAATCATGCTAAATTTTGAAACTCCATCGCTTGTAACACCCAATTTATCCCATAGGGCTTGAAAGTTCTTTTCCAAGTTCGTGCAATCATTCTGCATTTGAACCCTATGATATCATTCATAATAATCATCATGATTTTATAGTCATGGTCCTATCATAATCATCTATTTAAAACGAACATTTCTTTATCACCACAGCTATGTGGTATAATCAACAATAGAATAAAACTGTACATAGCAACAGGCTACCTCATGGCCACTTAGTATACCTATTGACAATAAGTCATAACAATATCGAATAATCATTGAACAATTAAAAAATCGCGTCTACTGCTCCAGCCGCAGCATTCGTCATTTTGTCTGCTCATCTGCATGACCAAAACGAAATAAAGGGAGCTCAACCATTACACAGCGCTTTTAATGGAGCATGCCATAGGAACTCAACGCAATTTCGACTCGGCCAGAAAAACGAGCAAATTTTGCAGGATGTTAACTGGAATTAGTCGTGAAAATATATCCAAAATACACAAAAATACACACCCACACAAATAAACAACATTTATTCCGTTCAACAGAACAAACATTTCCTATATCATGACATGCATGTCTTCAAAATTATATGACCAAGAGAAAAAGTAAAACTAATTAAAACTGCGGGCAGTGATGATCCGGGGACCATACCGCTCCATCCTGATTGGACGGGTGCGTGCTAGAGTCGTTAACAACGACAGTCCAGATCCGATTGTTCAAAATTTCAACTCAATCGATCGAAAAATGAACGCAGGGATGCATTTTAAAGGTGCACTAACTGAGTTGCCACGAATATGGCCACGGAATTGCCAATATGGCCATCACAAAATATTTTCCTTAATCAATTGGCTCATAGCATAACCAATCTGCAAGTATCTCATCCGAAGATGTATCTCTGAGGAATTTTAATTAAATAAGTCATTTATAAATCAACGAGTTAATTTATTAAATGATTAATCAATAAATCAAAATTTTCCTTGACAGCCACATCACTTGGTCAGTGTCATGTCCAAATATCAGCTTCCTTACTCAAAAGGTGCCTGAGTTAATGTAATGTAATTACTGTAATAAGATTACTGCAATTACTGTAATGATTACTGTAATTACTGTAATTACCGGAACTGTAATTACTGTAATTACCTCAGGTAATTACTGTAATGTAATTACTGTAATGTAATAAGAAATGTAATTAATTAAATAACTACTTCATTAATCGCTAATAATTAAATAACTCGTGAATTCTTATCCGATTTACTTAACATCTGAGTGTCCCCAAAACGTTGGAGCAAAACGTTGCAACAACGAAAGTGAAACGTTGTAGCGACGTTGTGGACACGTCAGCAAAACCCAACATTTGAATGTTCCCAAAACGTTGGAGCAAAACGTTGCAACAACGAAAGTGAAACGTTGTGGCGACGTTGTGGACACGTCAGCAAAACCCAACATTTGAATGTTCCCAAAACGTTGGAGCAAAACGTTGCAACAACGAAAGTGAAACGTTGTGGCGACGTTGTGGAAACGTTAGCAAAACCCAACATTTGAATGTTCCCAAAACGTTGGAGCAAAACGTTGCAACAACGAAAGTGAAACGTTGTAGCGACGTTGTGGAAACGTTAGCAAAGCCCAACATTTGAATGTTCCCAAAACGTTGAAGCAAAACGTTGAAACAACGAAAGTGAAACGTTGTAGCGACGTTGTGGAAACGTTAGCAAAGCCCAACATTTGAATGTTCCCAAAACGTTGAAGCAAAACGTTGAAACAACGAAAGTGAAACGTTGTAGCGACGTTGTGGAAACGTTAGCAAAGCCCAACATTTGAATGTTCCCAAAACGTTGAAGCAAAACGTTGCAACAACGAAAGTGAAACGTTGTAGCGACGTTGTGGAAACGTTTTACAACAACATTATTTCAATGTTGCAAACTTTACTTTACAACTTTACAACAACTTTTGTTGAAACTTTACAAAGTTACAACTTTACAAAGTTACAAAGTTACAAAGAAACGTTACCACAATTTTTTCAATTCGAATGGGATTTATATATCCGTCAACTAATTCAACCTACAACTTTTTATTCAACATAGCCCAAAGTCAACAACAATTTCAAAAAAATCCTTAATTTTCATCCGATTCACTTGACTTTTGGATGGGATTTATATATCAGTCAATTAGTTCAACCTACAATTTTTTATTCAACATAGCCCAAAGTCAACAACAATTTCAAAAAAATCCTTAATTTTCATCCGATTCACTTGACTTTTGGATGGGATTTATATATCCGTCAACTAGTTCAATCAACAACTATTTTATTCAATATAGGCCAAAAGTCAACAACAATTTCAAAACATCCTTAATTTTCATCCGATTCACTTGACTTTTGGATGGGATTTATATATCCGTCAACTAGTTCAATCAACAACTATTTTATTCAACATAGGCCAAAAGTCAACAACAATTTCAAAACATCCTTAATTTTCATCCGATTCACTTGACTTTTGGATGGGATTTATATATCCGTCAACTAGTTCAATCAACAACTATTTTATTCAACATAGGCCAAAAGTCAACAACAATTTCAAAACATCCTTAATTTTCATCCGATTCACTTGACTTTTGGATGGGATTTATATATCCGTCAACTAGTTCAATCAACAACTATTTTATTCAACATAGGCCAAAAGTCAACAACAATTTCAAAACATCCTTAATTTTCATCCGATTCACTTGACTTTTGGATGGGATTTATATATCCGTCAACTAGTTCAATCAACAACTATTTTATTCAACATAGGCCAAAAGTCAACAACAATTTCAAAACATCCTTAATTTTCATCCGATTCACTTGACTTTTGGATGGGATTTATATATCCGTCAACTAGTTCAATCAACAACTATTTTATTCAACATAGGCCAAAAGTCAACAACAATTTCAAAACATCCTTAATTTTCATCCGTGTCACCCATGCTATCTGTCTGACAAATTTCGTCAAAAAAAAACACAACAGCACTGGTTTTGCTTCCTGGAAGCTTCCTGCAAAACGCTTTGCTTCTCGCAAAACGTCCACCAATGGGAACTAGAGGGAGGGGAAGGAGCGGGAGCAAGAGACAGGTAGCCGGAATGAACATGAGGGACAATGAGGGACAGTGAGGGCGTGTCGGTATGCAATTTTCATCCAATCGCCATCTTTCACAATAATTCTGGACCGGCATGAGATGGCGTTGTCTGTCATTAATTTATATTGTAATCAAACGAGTTTTAGACATGGCGGGAAAACTGGAAAAAAATTATTTATTTATTTATTTAAAACGGGTGTACACGATTGTACACGTGTACGGACCTTACCGAACCTTAACGAACCGGCAAACAAATCGCCTCATGGTGCACTTCATGAGCCGATTTGCCTGCAGACCAGAGTAAGGCTCTTAACACCCAGCGTATACCGTACGCATATGCAAGCACACGAATAATAGAATCATTTAAAACGTTCCATCCATGACTTTTACCTCGGACGGTCGTGACAAAAATATGTTTACACTCCTTGGATTACCTATGGAATGCAAGCCCCACTCACACATCCTCCACCATGTTTCGAAGAATTAACTTCAAGTTCGTATTTCGTAATGGACCATCCCAAGACGCCATGCTTACCTTGGCGACGTCCACTCGAAATCTCAGCGGTGCCTCCAGATTGTCGTGGAAGTGTAGGGTGAGACTCAAGACGCCAATGGTCGGAAACAGGTTTTACAAAAGGTCACAACTTTATTAACTGGTTATTCACTTCATTCCAATACCAAATAATACCGTTTAACTCAATGGACCAGGTAACTCTATCTGCATAGTCCCTCTTTCGTGGCAGCAGCGCCGAACCCGTGGTACGCGTTCATTCCGTCGGGCAGGGCTTCTCGTGGCAAGTGCCCCTTGACTCCAAGTCTCTTCTGCTTATATCGGCACACTTCAGTTAATCCTCTGTCCGCTGAAATCGTAATCCCTTCTCCGCTGCTTTTAATCCGTTCTCCGCAAACGTTACTCAGTCGCCTCCCTGGCACCAGCTCGCTCTCCTCCCTGCTGGGAATTTGCTTCATCCACTTTGCATCCCGATGAAAGACAATAGTACGGGCTTGGGAATGTGTGTTAGCCCGGGGTCGTGCTAAAGCTACACAACAGGACTCCCAGCTTCGACAGGGCGAGATGCATTCCTGACCTTCTTATGACCACCTGCTCATGCCTTGGTTCGTTACCAGTTCCAACCAATAAGTTACCCTGAGTTACACTTCCACAAAGCCAACCCGGTAAAGGTCGGGTACTACCCGAACTCCTCAGGTGATAAAACATCCGTTCGGGGGAATTTGATTGGTAGCCGTACACAATAAAGTCGTGATCGAGTTCAGTGCCACGGGTAGCGACCAAGCCCATTTGTCTAGGCCTCGACCGATGGACTTAAGACTCAGCGTAACGGTTCTCCATATAATGCCATTAAAGCGTTCGACCTGTCCATTCGCCTGCGGCCTATACGGAGTAGTATAGCTAGAAGCGACATTATGCTGGAGTAAGAATTTCCTCACTTCCTGGGACAGGAACACCGCGCCTCGATCGGTATGCACATAGGCCAGATTCCCAAACATAGAAAACAAGTTCTGCAGGCACCGGATAACCGTGGCGGCTGTCATATCTACGCACGGGAAAGCAAAAGGGAATCTCGAGAACTCATCAACGATCGTGAGTAGATAACGAGAGTTACTCGAAGCCGGTGACGCCGGCAGTGGTCCTTTGAAATCCATCGCCAATCTCTCCCACGGCCTAGTGGCTCGGACCAGCGTACCCATAGGAGGGTTGTAGAAACGCGGTTTGAGTTCAGCACATACAGAACAAGTGCGACAGAGCTGACGAATATCCTCAACAGAGTAGGGCAAGTTACGACTGCACACAAAATGAGCAAAACGCGTCACCCCGGGATGGCACAAGGTGTCATGCAAAACGCGCAGGTCCTCAAAAGGGGTGAGGCTCGCACACATCGCCAGCCGCGATAAAGCGTCGGCAACCAGGTTATCCCACCCAGGGCGATATTTGATCGTGTAGCAGAAATCGGCGAGCGCGATCCGCCAGCGAGTTATTTTCTCATTCTTAATGCGTTGAGCATGCTGGGTGTCGTACATAAAAGCAACGCTCTGTTGGTCCATGATAATTTGGAAACATCGTCCGAGCAAATTGGGACGCCAACGCCTGATCGACTCGACGATGGCATATGCCTCCTTTTCGACAGACGAATGTTTCCGTTCAGCGGAGGAGAGAGTCAGTGAAAAGAAGGCCACAGGGCGCCCCCCTTGAGAGAGGGTTGCAGCTATCGCATGATCCGACGCATCGCTTTCCAAAACAAAGGATTTATTTTCGTCAATCGTCGCCACAGCGGCGCCAGCGATGTCGGACTTAAGGCCATGAAAAGCGGCCTTGGCAGCGAGACTCATGGGGAACGCATCACAATCCACAAGTGGGCAGAGCTTCATGGAGAAATTTTGAACCCACTTGGAATAATGAGCAAGCAGCCCGAGAGCACGCTTCAATGAAGCACGATCGCAGGCGGGGCCATGTCGAGCAAGGGTTGCAGACGCTCCTTGTTCGGATTGACAGAGCCGTGGGTCACGGTGTACCCCAGGAGATCTATCGCGCGAGCAGAGTAGCGACATTTAGCCTCATTCATAGTCAAGCGATACCTGTGCGCGACCCCGAGGAAGCGCTTCAGATTAGCATCATGATGTTCCTGGTCATATCGCAAACCGTGAGATTATCCAGATAAACGAAGACATCGGTCAAGTTCTCCTTAGCGATGAGGTCGTCCATAGCCCTCTGAAAACACTCAACCCCGTTCGTGACCACGAAAGGTAGCAGGGTGAACTGGTACAACCTCTGACCTGATTCAAACGCAGTATAGATGCGATCTGCCACGGAGATGGGGATCTGATGATACGCACTACTTAGATCGAGAGTGCTTTTGACCGAATACTGTGCCACCTGTCGAACCAGGGAGTCCATTCCCGGGAGTGGGTAGGCGTCCAACTGTGTAAACCGATTAATCATCTGTGAATCGTCGATTACCATGCGTTTGCGATGCGATTCGCTTCGTACCACCAGAACTTGGGCCTGCCATGGCGACCGACTAGGTTCTATGATACCTTCCTTTAGTAGCTGCGCCGTCTCTTCCACAATGAATTGCGTGTCAGCTCGTGAGTAGCGTAGCTATTTAACCGCGACAGGTGTACAGTCCGTGGTCATATTGGGGAACAGCGACAGTGGCTCAATTTCCATCCCTGCAAGAGCACACACAGCAAGAGTATCAGTACCACCAAATTCCATTTCCAAGCGTCCATGTCGCTTGAGAAAATCATGTCCTAACAAAACTTCTGCACATAATGCTGGTAAGACCATTAAATGCACATCCGGAAACATTCGACCCTTAATTACAAGCTTCATCGACAATCCCCTTTTGTGCTATGCCATAGCCCCTGAGAGGCCATAATGATTCTGCATCTTGTCCCAAGAATCGGCCATCCATGTTTCTGCACAAGCCGAAGATCCATATAACTATCCGTGGATCCCGTGTCGATTAAAGCATTTGCAAAAATTCCTTCAATCATGAGTGGGATAATAGCACGAGACAGGCCAGGTGGCCCTGTAGTTATCGAATCATCGAGGGGAGGCGCTCGAGCCTCGCGTGTGGATCTGACACCAGCTAATGTCTTTCGTGCCGTTGAATTCACTTGTAGGCCAGTCATGTCGCCGCCAGAGGGCGCTCGTGCCATGCACAAAGATCCCAGCTTTCGTGTGGTCAATGTAGATCGTAGTAGATCGATCGTGCCACCTCCGGAGGGCGCTCGTGTTTCGAAGCCAGCGTTCTCCGATCGGGTGGCCGATCCCGGAAGTTGGCAGGGTGTCGGAAGAATTCCTGTCAAGGACGGTCATGCCACGTACTGAAGTGATTGCGACACTTGTTTAATCGGCGCGGCGAGTCTCATCAAGGTCGAGCTCTCAGCTCGGGGCCCACGGAGAGGGGCGATCCCAATCAAGGTCGGGCGAGGCGCGCCATGCGCCATTCGTACTGCGGGCTCAGAGATAAGCACATTCATCGTCGAGCGAGCTCGCATGCCTCGTGTGCAAAATGTCCTGTATTTATGCACAAATGACACTTCGCTTCCTTAGCCGGGCAAACTGACCTGGGATGAATCCGGTTCCCGCAGAAATAGCACTTAGCGTTACTTCCTGGCTTGGGTCCTGCTGCAGCAGCCACCATCAACCCCGGATCGGGATCCTCGAGAGTATCCGTTGTCCCCGATTCCGGCAGAGGTGCCGAAGCGGCATCCTCGATCTCGGCGGTAGCTCTCTCCGGTCGGGTCTTTCGAGATATCCCCGCAGTGACGTATGGGCGTTCATATGCGTCGGATTGTTCCCATGCTTCGGTGTACACGTGAGATAACCTGAGTGCCTCGGCTAGTGTTAAGTCGGGTTCTTCAAGTAGTCTTTGTCTGACGACCGGCGACCTTAGACCTGAGACGAAAGCATCGCGGATACGCACCATCCTCATACCGCCTTAAGATGCAATATTAATGTGGACTCCCAGTGCTCCTCATTTTACCTGCACTGTTTTCCATCGGTGCTAGGTTTGAGATTGCCGGAAGCATTCGTACTGTATATATACTGTATATGTGAATATGGGACTGGCATAAGCTTATGGGACTGGCATAAGCTTGGGACTAATGCAAAGGCGGTTGATGGGAAATCGCTCCTGATCTGCTTGCCGCCCGGGTCGACCGTCCGTCTACAGGCCGACTGGACGGGGGCTTTGCAATGAGTGAAGGGAAAAGGTTGCCTTTGGAACCCGTTGATTGCACCATAGCACGGTGCCCGCGTAGTGTGCCCTTTGCCTGGCCTAAACGTAGTAGCGCTAGACCAGTGGGACGTCGTTCCCACGCATATAGGTGTCCTGCGCGCAGGCGGCGGTATCATACCGGGGCGGTGTAACGCAGCCCTGGCTAAAGTTCATCCTGAAGTGCCCACATGAAGCGGACAAACTCGCGTATCGGGCCAATCGGACGGCCGAAGTCCGAGATTGTGTTTCCGTTATGTGTACCCAGGAGGGGTCGTAACGACGACACCGCCACTTCAAGATTTTCAGCCAATGTGTCAGATGGGCGGCCGCGTCCGTCACCTGGGGATCTGCACTGAGGACAGGCACTTGGATCATCTTATGAGCCATGTCGTACTCGTTCGGGTCTCGTACTCGTTCGGGACGAAGAGAGGAATCTGAATTAATTGTTGTAAGAAATCAAATCCACAACATTGTCCGAATGGTAGGTTTAATTCAGATTCGATCTCTGGCATTCATGGGTGCATACCACAGGGGTAATATCCTTCTGTAGTCGTCGGAGATCTTGAACAAATTGATCTAAGGTCTCCATGGGCTGTTGTCGACGAGGTGCAAGCAAATGTCGGGAGTAGACTACGCTTCGTTTTTTTATGTAGATACGCTTCAGCTCAGCCACAGCAGCATCGTACGTCTCACATTGTTCAATGTTCATATACACAGTATGGTGCACCTTAGATAGCAGCACAGCGAGCTTCGTTTCAGCGGTGACTGCTTCCTGGGCATTGAACTGATTATTCAAGATTTTCAGCCAATGTGTCAGATGGGTGGCCACGTCCGTCGCCTGGGGATCTGCACCGAAGACAGGCACTTGGATCATCTTATGAGCCATGTCGTACTCGTTCGGGTCTCGTACTCGTTCAGGATGAAGAGAGGAATCTGAATTAATTGTTGTAAGAAATCAAATCCACAACATTGTCCGAATGGTAGGTTTAATTCAGATTCGATCTCTGGCAACACCTGTAAGAAATAATAAAGCCTTGTATCAGGATTACATAATCATGGAGGTGCCAAGCAATTAGCAATCAATGCAAGCGAGCCTGGAACATCTAGATATACACACCATTCGAGTATACACTGTCACACAGATTAAATGTCACAGGAATGATTCGGAGCGATGTTTGTCTGAGTTCTTATAGAAGCCTCTCAGTGGTTGGAGAAAGCATAACACCTGGGTTAAACTTTGATACAATTTCATTACAATCATGATATTGAGGTGGGGGAAGCCACTCCTGTGAAGCAACACCCCTATCGGATGAACCCTGTGAAGATGGATTATCTTCGGAAGGAGGTTCAGTATATGTTGGAGAATGACATCATCGAACCAAGCAGCAGTGAATGGAGCTCACCATGTGTGTTGGTTCCAAAACCCGATGGCAGTTTTCGCTGTTGTACGGATTTAAAACGGGTTAATGCAGTGACCAAGACCGACTCATATCCCATTCCGAGGATTGATGACTGTATTGATAGAATAGGCCCAGCTAAACTTGTAACTAAGTTTGACTTGCTGAAAGGGTATTGGCAGATTCCTCTTACTGATAGAGCCAAGGAAATCTCGGCTTTAGTCACACCAAATGGGTTGTATCAGTACAAGGTTCTTCCCTTTGGATTGAAAAACGGGCCTGCTACATTTCAACGGCTGATTAATAAGCTTATTGCAGACCTTGAGGGGGTGGAGGCTTATCTGGATGATGTCATCATCCACACCATGACCATGGAAGATCACATTAAACAAATCCATGCATTTTTCAAGAAACTGACCGAGGCAGGGTTGACCATCAACTTATCTAAGAGTGAGTTTGTAAAGGCACAGGTGGTGCTCCTAGGCCATGTAGTAGGTCGGGGTCAGGTGCAACCAGTGACAGCCAAGATAGAAGCCATTGATCGCTTCCAAGTTCCAAAAGGGAAGAAGGACCTTATGAGATTATTGGGTATGGCTGGTTGGTACCGGCGGTTCTGCAGGAATTTTTCTGATGTGGTAGCCCCTTTAACGAATTTGCTGAGGAAAGAGACCAAGTTTGTTTGGGATGACAAATGTCAGGCTGCCTTTGCCCACGTCAAAGCAATATTAATGAGCTCTCCTGTCCTAGCAGCCCCGGCTTTTCAAGCACCTTTCAAGTTGGCCATTGATGCAAGTGATGTAGGGGCTGGGGCAGTTCTATTACAGGAAGATGAGGATGGAGTGGATCACCCAGTGTGCTAAGACTCCAAAAAGTTTAACAAACATCAGGCAAATTATGCCACTGTGGAAAAAGAGACCCTTGCTCTCCTGCTAGTGCTTCAGCATTATGAGGTGTATCTGGGAACTACTACCTTTCCTATAAAAGTCTTCACTGATCACAACCCCTTAACCTTCATTCAAAAAATGAAAAATAAAAACCAGAGGTTGATGAGATGGAGTTTGGCTTTGCAGGAGTTCAACTTGGAAATTGAGCCTGTAAAGGGCAGAGACAATGTCGTTGCTGATGCTTTGTCCAGAGTGAACTAACTTTGGAAATTCCTGTAGGTGGTTTGGAAGTTTTGTTGCTTTATTTTGGGGAATAGTAATTATTGTTGCTCACGTGAATTGATGATTTGGGTGTGAGTTTTACTTTTGTTTGTTAAAAGAGTTTTTGCCTGCAAAGAAAGTTTTCACTATGTTCAAACTTTCTTTCTTGAGGGTGGAGGTGTTACGGCTCGTCACTTCCGTTGTTGTGGTTTTCATCCACTGTAAACATTTTTGATTCCATGTACTATTATTGTTGTCATTTGAGGGAAATAGATATTGCTATTTTCAAAAGGTAAAAAAATTAATGTTTAAATGAAGCCGGAACCGGACGACGAAGAGGAAGAGAAAAAAGAAGGCGGAGCGAGTGAGTCGGAGAAGAAGCATAGTTGCTTTGCGGTCTGGAGCGAACGTTGGCGAGCAAGAGTCACGAGTGAACTTTGGGTTTCCCAGGAAAGGGATTCCTGCGACAGAGTTGTTATCACTGTGACAGATCAACCTGTGTGTCAGGTTTTGCGGTCGATTCTGAAGAGAATCATCGTCGGGCCGTTACGTCTCGAGTACGGGCCGTCGGCCATTTGGACTCGCGCGCTTTGCGCGTCGCGCAAGTTTTCTTTGCTTCGCTTCAGCCGTTTTCACCGCATTCAGACGTTTATTTGGCGTGTGTGTGTGCAACGTGGATTTTGAAGGTTAATTTGCGGTTCGCCGACTGTGAGCCATGAAACGTCCATACGCGAGGGTGTGATTTCCCAGTCGCCGGGAGGGCGCCTTTGGATTTCCCAGTCGCCTTGAGGGCACCGTTGCGCAGCTTTGGCCGCGTGACTGTGACTGTCAACCCAACGGGATTCTTGTCTCAATTAGACATCGTTCTGACGATCATTGGAGCGGATCGACTTTGGCTTGAAGCCGGGATCGACTTTGGCTTGAAGCCGGGATCGACTTTGGCTTGAAGCCGGGATCGACTTTGGCTTGAAGCCGGGATCGACTTTGGCTTCAAACTGGAACCAACTTTGGGTTGTAGCCGGGAAAGAGACATTGGGAATGTTCTTGTTTCACTCACTTGGAGCACAATGAGTTATATATTACGAAACTGATGGTACCATCATAGGATATATATTGATTGTACTTTTGATTAATATTATTGTTGTACTGTTATTCTTGTGTGATCTTAATACAATATTTGTTTGTTGGTAACAATTGGTGTGGCTTCACCAGTCCACCATTGATCTTTGACACATAGAATAACACATTTTTCTGCCGTGAATCCTCTCGGGGATCGGAGGTACACCGTGACCGGGGGTTGGGGAGGAGCACGTAACACAGTCCAGACTCAAACAAAAGCACATGCTGATTTTTATGTGGTATAATGCTTCGAACCCCCTGCCAAATCATAATAACAGCTTGGTAGAACACATCTAACAGTCATAACAACAGGGCGCTCACCTGGTAGAATAAAGCAGCCCACTACACCGACAAAACTATTACAGTATCAAGGTATTTTAAACGAATTCCAATGGCTTATAGGAGACAGGGAAGAATATAGAATCATACTAATGTTATTATAGCTTTAAACAAACAACATAAAAACTATTTTGGGGGGCAACCACACTCCCGCTCCCCCGTAGACCTCCCTGCACTCCGATTTTTCGAATGTCGTGAATAAATTTTGGTACTTCACGGGTGATGAAGGTTGTGGTCAAGTTCCATCAAAGTGTGTGCAGTTTCAGAAAAAAAGCAAATACCTATTTTGGGGGGTCAAACCTGGACCAACTTTGAACCCCAGTAGACCGCCTTAGACCCCAATCTTTTTCATGCCCTGAACAAACTTGAGTTGCACCAAACGTAATATCATTTTATCCAAATTTGGTCACAATCCCATCAGCAGTTTCGGAGAAGAAGTTGCAAGTATTTACGGACTGACTGACGGATGATGCGCAATCCCATAATCTCCCCGGAACAACGCTCCAGGTGATCGAAACAAGTGATGCTTCTTCGCTTGACCCTCAACATTTAAAAAGGCTAGAGCATGGACCAACAACCAATGTACAGGTTTGGTGTGCTTCATGGCCTCCTCACGTGTTGAAGTTCGCTTTAAGGGAAATTATATTATCATTATTATTATATAAGGATAAATATACATACATATATATATATATATATATATATATATATATATATATATATATATATATACACATATATATATATATATATATATATATTTATATATATATATATATATATATATATATATATGTATGTATGTATGTATATATACACTACCGGTCAAAAGTTTTAGAACACCTCAATTTTTCCAGTTTGTATTGAAATTTACGCAGTTCAATGTCTCAATGTACTCTGAAATTAAGCATAGAACAAATAAACAATTGGAGATAAAAAAGAAATCCTAGAATCATTTTGTTTAACAAAATTTAATTTAAAATTTTGACTCAGCAAAGTAGCCAGCTTTTGCAGATATAACCGCCGAACACACTCGTGGCATTCTTTCTACAATGGAAATCAAATATTGTTCGGGAACTTCTTCCCAACACAGTTGCAGAGGTTCCCACAAATGTGTTGCACTTCTAGGTTGCTTTGATTTCATGCTTCTGTCCAGTTCATCCCAAACCAGCTCGATGGGGTTTAAGTCTGGAGACTGTGCTGGCCAATCCATGATTTGAAGCCGACCGTCTTGTTAATTTCCTCGAAGGTAGTTTTGACATAGCCTGGAGGTGTGTTTAGGGTCATTATCTTGCTGTAGGATGAACCCCTGACCAAGTTGGCGTATACCAGAGGGTATTGCATGGCGCTGCAAAATGCTGTGGTAGCGCTTTTGGTTCAGGGTGCCAGTCACTCTGTGCAAGTCGCCGACTCTGGGTCCAGCAAAAGAGCCCCAGACCATCACGCTTCCTCCTCCATGTTTGACAGTTGGTGTCACACACTGAGGAACCATCCTTTCGCCTCCTCGACGGCGTACAAAAACCCTGCGTAATGAACAAAAGATTTCAAATTTTGATTCATCGGTCCATAAGACCTTCTTCCAGTCTTCAGTCGTCCACTGGCAGTGCTTCATGGCCCAGGCAAGCCTCTTTTTCTTATTTTGCCATCTTAGCAATGGCTTTCTTACTGCCACTCAACCTGTCAAATCTGCAACTCGAAGTCTTCTCCTCGCAGTTGAAACTGAGACTTGCTTACTTCGACCAGTGTTAAGTTGTGCTTGAAGCTGTTGTCCTGTGAGCCGCCTATCACGTAAGCTGTTGACTCTCAGAAACTTGTCTTCTGATTCTGTTGTGGCTTTGGATCTGCCAGACCTCTTCCTGTCAATGTTTCCTCCAGTTTCCAATATTACTACTTCCTGCAGTGCAATATTGTCCAAATAATGCTTCAGAGGGTGTAATAACAGTCTGTTCCAATACTGCTTTTATACAGACAGGGGGTTTGTAATCAAGTAATCAGCAGAGGTTGGAACACCTGTAGGAATTGTTTGCATCAACTTTCAAGGCTTAATTTACTTACATTGCTGCAGAACAGCTATAAGTTGAGTCAAGTGAAAAATTTGAGTTTTGAACCAGCTGAGTTTCAAAAAAAAACCCACCTGAGTCCCCATGCGTATAAGTTGAGTCAAACACAGTCAAGTGAAAAAGTAAGTACACCCCATGTAAAGTTTTGACTTTTTCAACATATTTCAACATACAGCTATTTGATCTTCATTTCAACAATATTGATAGATAAAGGTGATATAATATAACAAATATCATGAAACATTTACATTTTGTAGTCCATTGTATAATTTAAATAAACATAAATGCAAATTTCGCATGTGGAAAAAGTAAGTACACACGTGGCTCTAATAGGGGGTATTGCCCCCTTTGGCAGAAACAACCTCAAGTAGGCGTTTCTTTTAACTGTCTACCAGTCTCTGACATCGACTGGGAGAAATTTATGCCCACTCATCCATGCAGAATTGTTTCAGCTCTGCGATGTTTGAGGGGTTTATTGCATGCACAGCTCGTTTCAAATCCCCCCACAACATCTCGATGGGATTTAGATCCGGGCTTTGACTTGGCCATTCCAGAACCCTCAATTTCTTTCTTTTCAGCCATTCCTTGGTGGATTTACTGGTATGTTTAGGGTCATTGTCATGTTGCAAGGTTCACGTTCGGTTGAGCTTCAACTTTCCGACAGATGGCCTCACATTATCCTCAAGCACCCTCTGGTACAATGAAGAATTCATAGTGGATTCTATGATGGTGAGCTGCCCAGGCCCTGATGCAGCAACGCTGCCCCAAACCATAACATTTCCACCACAATGCTTTACAGTTGGTATCAGGTTCTTGTCATCAAATGCTGTCTTTGGTTTTTGCCAAACATATCTTCTGGTACTGTGGCCAAATAGCTCTACCTTTGACTCATCTGTCCAGAGCACATTGTTCCAGAAGTGCTGGTCTTTGCCAAGGCGTTCATTGGCAAACTTTAGTCTTGCCCTGATGTTCTTTCTGGACAGCAAAGGTTTCCTCCTGGCACACCTCCCATGTAGATCAAATTTGTGCAGCCTCTTTCTAATGGTAGACTCGTGCACTTTGACATCAACAGTGGCAAGAGCTACCTGTAGGTCCCGTGATGACATTCTGGGGGTTCTTCGAGACTTCTTTCAGCATCTTGCGGTCTGCTCTCGGGCTGAACTTGCTGGGGCGGCCTGGCCTGAACAAGTTGGCAGTTGTTTGGAATCTTCTCCACTTGTAGATGATCTTCCGGACAGTCGAATGATTGATTTCAAATTGTTTGGAGATCCTTTTAAATCCCTTCCCAGACTCGTAGGCATCTATAACCTTCTTTCTGACGGCCTCAGAGAGCTCTTTTGATCTAGGCATGGTGATGCCACATACTTCAACAACAAAGAGCAAACCAAACTAAATGTCTGAGGTTTAAATAAGACAGGTTCCTCCAAGATCCTCTCTAATGATGTTTTAATCATTTTCTCCTGAGCTGGTGCACCTGATTCTAATTTTAGGTATTTGAAGTAGTGATAAAATAATGTAAGGGTGTACTTACTTTTTCCACTTGTGAAATTTGCATTTATGTTTATTTCAATTATACAATGGACTACAAAATGTAAATGTTTCATGATATTTGTTATATTATATCACCTTTATCTATCAATATTGTTGAAATGAAGATCAAATAGCTGTATGTTGAAATATGTTGAAAAAGTAAAAACTTTACATTGGGTGTACTTACTTTTTCATGTGACTGTATGCATATATATATATATATATATATATATATATATATATATATATATATATATATATATATATTGAAAGGAGCCGTGTCTGTTTGTTTGTTTGTTTGTGTGTCATGTTATAAACTTTAGAACAGAGTAACGGATTTCAGGAAATCCGACGAAGGTGGATTCGGGGAATTCCTGGGAAGGTTTGTGACACAGAAATTTTTCAAATCTTTTTTGAATGGGTACATATTGAAACTGCAATGCCAACCTGCGACGCTGGTTATCCCTGCACAGAGGACAGGATCTCCCATGAAACCTTTTTTGTTGTTGCGCCATAGATTGGCCATCACAGCTATACTGAGGAAATGGAAAGCCCCATTTTTTTTAGCATTTATGCAAAGGCAGAGACTAGGAGACCTCGGTTTGTTTCCTGCCATTACCTGTGCCTAATATGTACCCCAGACAGTTTGATCAAAAGAAAAAAAAGAGAGAGACGGGGAGAAATTATTTTTATTTTGATCTTCCTCTTAGTGGGTTGAATATTATTCGCAATTCAGCATCTAAAAAGGCTGTGATGAATATCCCATTAACAATCTCCTCGCTCCCTGAGTGTATTGTTAGGCCGGTATCTATACACAGCCTAATTTGATTTTTCCCATTAACAAAATCTGTTTTTTTGCAATTACACAAAGATTGATATTCCCATCAGCGAAGCGACGGGTCTTATATTCTAATATATATATATATATATATATATATATATATAATTATATATATATATATATATATATATATATATATATATATATATATATATATATATATATATATATATATATATATATATATACATACATACATACATATATATATATATATATATATATACATATATACATATATATAATAACATATACTGTATACTATTAGCATGAGACAATGGGGTCAATCTGCCTTTACCAGCTGAGTCCCCATACTGCAGTCAGTATGTGATGTAATATATGCATGGAAAATTAATCTCATGAAGGAAAATTAATCCTATGGTAAAAACGAAAAAATATATATGATTCAAGAAAACTTCACACAGCATGAGTATCGACTATTAAGACTTGGCTGAAGTGACTGCATACTTCAAATCGAAATGACATTTAATACCAGACTCCAAGTTTCATGTCTCCACTTGAAGTGAGCTGTCGCCTCTACTAAATGACACTGTCCGTGTTCATTTAGAATTATTGAATACATAAACCATGCATCATAAATCACTTTATACTCAGTTATGAATGGCTGGTTTTTTGTACAGATGACAGAATGCTCCTTTAGTTCTGGCATTCAGTCTATGTCAGCAGCATTCTCTTGGTCGACTGTACTCTGGAGGATAAAGTTATTCTCAGTCATCTGTCCAATAACAAACTAGCAGTGCATGTTATGTAAATAATTGACTTTTGATAGATTGGAATTATACAGCAAAGTGGCGTGAAAAGATTCTTAAGTTTCAATGTTTGAATCTTCTTGCTATATATATATATATATATATATAGCAATACTGAGGAAATGGCAACACATAAGCAATACATCACTATCAGTGATGCTCGAAATAGAGCAATGTGTGCGGTGCTCTATCTGCACCAATTGTGGAGAAAAGTGTTTGCCACAAAGTTGGCCTGAGTCAATTACGGATTCTATGAGGGGCATAAAAAGTTACATATATGAAATTCTCACAATAATCCAAGACACACTGGCATATATATTCTTCAAGATAGTATCTGCTTACTTATTCTGTTATACCAAAATCCAGGCTCAAGGAACAGCCAAATGACAGAGGGGTATAGTAGAAGAGAACTGGGTTGCGTGCAGGAGAAAGCATGAGGTGACGGTGGACAGGGCTCTTGAAATACTGGAGGGAATAGCACATGACAAAATACACAGGGAGTCAATTCTAGCGATGAGAGAGTAGAGGGATGAGAGAATGAAGGTGAGTGTTCAGCTGAGAATTGGGAAGAGTAACCAGGTATGGAAATCTCGAAGAATGTGTATCACCTGGGCAGATAGGGAGAGATTCGGCTTCTAACTGAAATACTGTATGACAATGACTTGAAGCGGCTTGGAATCCATGGCTTCTGGGATAGCATTGTAGGAGGCAACTAACTATACAAGCTCAGAGTGAGCACCCATTCACTATGATGCTTCGGAGGAAGGCCGCATATGCTTCTTGAGCCATGAGCAGTTTAGACAGCACTGCAGAGAATACCAAAGTGTTTCCCAGTCAGAAAGACCAGTTTGCAATATGGTCCACCCAAGAAAACTGGGGGGTAGAGGGTATCAAATCCGATTCTTGCAGAGGGATGGATGAGACAATGGGATTTTACTGCAACGAAAAATTATTCCAGGATGATTGTCATTTTTCCACATCAGCAAAGACAGATACTACAGCAGCTTGCCTGCCAGAAATGAAGCGTTCTCCACAAGGTGAAGGCCGAGTCATCTCCAAAACAATACAGAGGATTCTCCAGTGAAGTGGAGAGGTCATTTATAAGGTCAGTTAAAAAAAGACTTCAATACACTTGCTTCATTCATCATTTAAACTGTTTATGCCAGTTTCATTTTGCTCCTCAGTCATACCTCAGTTGCTTCAGTCAATTCCTAATCATCACTGAATCGATGACTAAACAGGTGTGACTTCAAATATTGCAATATATTGTAGTTAATAGGGTCAACTACTGAAAGATACAGTCATGAATAACGCTGTGGATCTCTATTGTTGTGCACAAGCATATTGTCATGAAGGAAAAGCACATCTATGGTCAAAATCCCATAGTGATTGTCCTCAATGACATCCTCAAGTTTTTACAAAGGTTGCTGTAATATTTTACAGGTGTGGCATATGTCCTATATGTTATATATATATATTGTTACGGACGCGGTTAAAGATGTTATTTTGACCGAGCGGTGGTATTACCTCGACCGAACAGTTATTCCCCGACTAGAACCTGATTCCACCCAAACGTTGGCCGTATCGCACCGCGGCTGCTCAATATGGAAAACTCTAAAGCGACCGAATACAAAGAGGAAAAGGAATAAGACGAGAAGACGTACAGACGAGTAATTGGATTTATTATTTACACATATAAGTAGGAAGAAAGCAGTCACGTTTATTTACAGACGAGATTAGATACACAGTGCAACGCTAGCTTACCTACAGTCTTAATTAACCCAGGGACAGAACAAACAAGGACAGACTCACTCGGGGAATGATGATAGGACTGGCGGGAGATGGATGGCTTGCGGGATAGGGAGGTCCAACTGGTCCTGCAACCGATCGACTCGTGGGCAGCCGCCGCTCCTTCGCGGCCCTGCTCCAAACTGCCGTCCAGGCCTCACGCTGCTGTGGCTGCAGTTTCGGTGGCTCCAGCTGCAGCAAAATGCAGTTGCGGTGGCTCGACCTGCAGCTCAACTCTGGACTTCTCTCGCAGTTTCGGTGGCTCGATCTGCAGCTCAACTCTGGACTTCTCTCGGACTCAACTCCTTGGACTCCCTCTCGCCTCGCTGTAAAAGCTCATCTCCTTTCTGCCACTCGGGAAACGCCCTGCCTTGTGGGTTATATGGGCCCCGCCCCTCAACCTTCGCGAACCTCCTCGATCTTTCTTTCCACACCCTCTCCAAGTCCAACCCCTTGTTCGTGGTTGGTTGAGTGGGGCTGACTCACTCCTCCCCTCTATGACGAGGTGGGGGCCCGCCTTTCTTCCCCAACCCTGCCTCGTGGTCAATGGCGGATGAAGAGAAAACCGCCCAAAATGCAGTTGGCAATGCGAATGGCAATTGACGAAAAGGGGGAATGGAAGTTTTGGGAGTGGGAATAAAGGGAATCTATCTCTTTCACTGGTGCAATGGAGTATTTCAATTAATGGGAGACACAGCCTTACCCTAAAACACATTATAAGATATAACTATTGAACAGGGGTATTCTATGATTGGCTGTGGTGTGGATGCTTTATGGACTAATTATGGGATGCCCTTTTGACCTTTACACAGCTCCGGAGGCAGGAGGCGCAGAATAAACAATAATAATAATACACACAATCAAAAAAAATACAGTCCTCATATCCGCAACACTGCACCCTCCTCCTCTTAGGCACGGCCCGGGCCTACAACTTTTATTTAGTGTGACACGTAGGTGTAGTTCCCTCTACTTTTAACCTGACCCTGAGTGCGACAGTTTTAAAACATAAATAAATGTGTCCCGCTGCTCCATTGCACCCTGACCTAACAGACTTACGCCCACAGTTAACCGAATTGCGGAATGGTCTTCAAACTATACATTGACGGTGGGGAGCATTATTTACAATGACCCTGCTTTTATTTACAAAACTAACCCAGGACCTGTAATTGTTCTTTCTGGGGGGGAGACAGTCTGCTCTGCATCGACGCACCATGAAAGCACCCAAAAATGCACCAATACACCCCCAAGCACCAATCGGTGCAGTCATCACTGTTCATCAATGTTCAATAATAAAAAATAAATCAACAACCCCTAACCCTGCAGGTGGTCTCTTGCTCTTCGGCTCCCTCTGCTGGTTATTATTATTGTCTTCCAGTTGTTGTCTTTCTTTCATTTTCTTACTGGCGGCCTATTTATATTAAAACTTGCCCCCAATGTGTCCTTTTTATTTTATTTTATTTATGGCCCACAGGGCCGACTACGTGTGGTTCACCTGTGGGGCATCGTTGCCCTGTGGCCAAGGTCCGCCAGCAAGATTTCGGGCCCTCATGGCCGGTTCCAGCAGATGGGCCATGCCCCAACCCATGGGGTCCATCAGTGGTGCTTGGCCACAGGCATGTGGTCCATAATGTGGTGCATCGATGCAGACAGCTGGTTCTGGGAATTCCGGGCGCACAATGGAGGACTCACGCACGCTCCCCTCGGCGCCCAATGGCGCACAGGTCATGTGGGAGACAAAAGAGACAAATGAGCGAGGGGTAAGGTCACAAGGGTACACATCAATAAGGCAATGCAAGGCGAAATGCGTACGGAGGGCGAAATGAGAAAGCTCGTCCCTACCGTACGTCACCCCCCTGTCACCTACACTACCCTTGCCCTTACCCCATATGTACAAAAATCTACACATTTACAAATTCGTCACTACTGTCAAGTCTTCCCCATATTTCCCTTAGACCAAATTCGTCTCCACAATCCCTCTATCCAAAATTTGCCATCACCCAATTCGTCATCAATCCTCATAAGGAGGAAGAGATGGAACAACAAAGCACAATGTCACACCCACGTCATGATGCGTCTCACAATCCAAACATTTGCATCATAAAAAATAATCAAAACATGGCATGGTGTGGAGTACCTGTCACCTCAGGTGAGTGGATGCAGATGGTGCGAGGAGACCCCAATCCTAACTATCCTCTAAATGACATTAACACACTTTACACTACCCGGGGTCTTTCCCTGCCAATCCATTGGCCAACTTACACTATGGGTTCTAAAAACCAATTCCCATTGACCAACTGTGGTGCTTCTCAATTTGGGGTCTCACTCCCCCGATTCATCTCCCGGTGCCCTTGCACAATTTCTGGGCTGTGACGTGTAGCTCTCCCAGCAGGTCTACCCACCTGGACACCTCCACCACTGCAGTTGCCACCCGAGCTTACCTAGCTCCTCACCCTAACCTAACTAACTGGGGAAGGCCCCTCCTGGCTCTGTCACCCCTTGGTGCCCTCTGGCACTGGGCTACCCGGGTCCGTCCTCCGGATCCTCGGGCCCCATCCACAACAACTCTACCGGCTCCCAGAGCCCACCTGCGGCCTCACCTGGCCGACATCCTCACAGTGGTGGAGTGCCCAAACCAACTACACACACTAACAGGCTACACGCCCAGCCATTTCCACAACACTAATGCACCCATCCAAATACCATTCTTTCACCTCGCACCACAGATGCCAATATCCAACCACAATTTACCTATACCCTCTACCTAACATTTACACTACCCGCCCCGGGTATTCGTGATGGGGGTCCATCCTTCCCCCATTCACACCTTCGCACCATCCACTCCACTCCATAGTTTCCACCATACTCACTCCACGACCATCCATTCCAATACCCCATATATTCCACACTCCATGTATTCCACACAACTATGTATTCCATACACCTGTTGGTGCACACCTGTGCACTCACACCTGGTGCCACCTGCACGCTCCTCCTCTTCCTGGACCATTTGGTCAACACAACACGCAATCACCACTACTCCCGCATACACTGCTCCATACACCTGTTCAGTTGCACACCTGTGCAATCACACCTGTTCAATCCTCACACACACGGCATCATCTCATCTACCTGTTACCCTGCTAACTTAGTGCTCCCCGTCTTCCCTTTAAACTAAGCACATACCACGTCATTATCATCCACACTAATCTACCTGCGTCCCCACTACAGGTATCCTTGTCACTAACTAATCTTAACGTTACCTAATGTCATCTTCGCTAGATCCCTACACACGATATATCCTAACCCACCCGGGCTAGTTTTCACTGCCATACACACCATAATCTAGTGCTCCTTTGCCCCGTGCTGTGAGGGATGGTGGATTGCCCATCACACCACATCGGGGAGGTCCCACTATCAATTTTGCTCACCAAATTTCAGCCAATCAAAAATTTCCAATCACTCTACCAATCCTATTCCAATCATCAAATTTTGCCTTCTTCTAATTTTGGGTCCAAAACACTAACCTCATCACGCGTCTACTTATTAGATCCTCTCGGTGCGCCAATTCACGTCTACAGCCCGGCTTCGTACAGCCGAGCAATGCATGCGGGTTCTTTGGTACCGGCGGTTGGATGCGTCCGACATTCGGTGCAGGGAAGGAGGCTTACCCGTGCCGAGATCCCACGCACCACCTCGGCGCGGAGCCATCCAATTGCCCGATCTCGACCTGCCGGAACGTCTCAATAAAAAGTGGTCGCCATGACGACCCTTCCTATCGGGCTGCCCGCTCCGCCTAGTGGAGCACGGACGCGGCCGTTCCCAGCGCGGCCCAGCGTGGATCGTGTACGGCGGTCCTTTCGAACCCGCCGTGGCTCGGATCACCGCTGGTTCTCGCGGCACGTGAAGCCCGGCACGCACCGAGGGCCCGATTCGGCTATAAGTCGCTCTAACCGCTAACCCGGTTACCGTCGATGCCTCACCTGCATGCTTACACCCAGCAGCCCGTTCCTTGCTCATACATCCAGCTGTTCCCATGCTCCTCGTCCTTGCACCTTCTCTTCCACACCCAGGTACACTCATTCCGCTCACAGACTTGGTCACACACCTGACCACCGAACACCTTGGCACACATTCGTCGCTCGCACACCTCACCAACACACCTCTTCGCGCCCCTTTCTCGGTCACCTCCTCTGTGACTATCACAGGTGTGCTCTCACTCGCACACCCAACCACGTGCCTCACGACCAACTCAAGTGTGCATTCCCACACACGCTCTACCATTCCAGGTGTGCATCCTTCCATTCCAGGTGTACATCCTCGCTCACCTGTCACAACCAACTCACGCTCCGTGTCACTCTCACAACTTTCACCTCCACACTTGACAACGCACTCACCCTTACTCTCGACAGCGCACTCTTTTCTCATGCCCCTGTCTGTTACACACCTTTCTCGCGCATCCTCTTGCGCACACTCTTTCGTTACATCCTCTGTAACTCTCACCACAGGCGTGCATTCTCCTTCACTCTTGACAGCGCACTCTTTCCCCATGCACCTGTCCGTTACACACCTTTCTCGCGCATCCTCTTGCGCACACTCTTTCGTTACTTCCTCCGTAACACTCGCCACACCGCGCTTCCATGTGCTCCCTCACACACGCGCTACGACCGACTCACTCTCGACAGCACACTCACTCCTTGGCGCGCACTTTTTCCTCACACACCCCATGGTCGGACATTCTCGCACACCTCTTTTTTCGCACACCAGACCTGTCGCACACTTCACCAACGGCCTCTCACGAACACCCGGGTCCACAACAACCCCCAAGCCGACTGAAGCTCCCCTCACATCATGTACATTTCCGATTATATCGCCACTCACCTTGGCACCTCTTCGTCGCACCTCTTCAGCCACCTGCAAACTCTTTATTTGGTTAGTGAGCAGCACATCATGCGTTGAGCACCGACCTTGTACATATTCCATCACCTCCTCCTGGATTTCTCTCTTAGTTTCTGTCCGTCTCTTCTTAATTTCACTCACCTCTTCTCCCACTTCCTCTAATTTTTGCTTCACCTCTTTTATTTCCCGGTGCGTCTCCCCAAGTTCGTCCTCTAAGGCTACCGTGACCGTCTCTATGTGCGTCCTCACCTCTCGGTCCTTAGTCTCCATTACTTCTGTCACCTCATCCAACCTCATTGTCAGTCCCTCACGTACCATCTGACATTGCCTCTGTGTCGCTATTAAGTCATTTTTAATTTCTTTTTGTGTCGCCTTTAACCCTCCTAGTACCGCAGTGTTCTTTTGAACCTGCTCCACTAACCCCGTCTGTCCCTCTGTCAGCTGTTCCACCTCCTCCGTCAGATCTTCTATTCCCCCTTGTAACTTTGCCGTCCCATTTCTCACCTCTTTCTCTATACGCTTTTCGCCTCGCTTTACCTCCTCGCGTACCCCCGAGACCGCCTCACTTACACCTCGTCGTATCTCCTCTTTCATCTCCTCCCTCTCTTTTGTAGATGCCACCCTCATCTGTCCCAATTCATCCCTCTGAGCATCCAATTTACTTTCTAACCCGATTTTCACCTCCTCTATCTGGTTCCCCATCTGTTCGATTTCCCGGGCGGATTGCTCCCCTATTTCCCGCAATTTGTCTTCCATCCTATTTTCTAACCCCATTAACCCATTTTTCACCCCCTCTAACCCATTGTCTAACCCCTCAAATTTAGCTTCTAGCCGTTCCCCCATTTCTCCCATTTTGCCCCCCATTTGCTCACTCTGAGCCCTCATTTGCTCACTCTGAGCATCCATCCGGTTCCCCATTTGTCCCATAAGGGCCCCCATCATTCTGTTTTCCATTTTCTCACTATCAGCCCTCCTTCTGTCTTCCATTTTTTCACTATTAGCCCTTATTCTGTTTTCCATTTGTTCCATACTGTCGTTTTTTTCTGCATTTCCACCATTAATAGGGCCATGAAGGCTTGTATTTGGGCCGCGCTCATTGGTTCCGCGGCCGTGGCCCCCTCAACCACATGCGCGAGAGCGCTATTTTGTGCGTCTGATACCCCCTCAACCACATTGCCAATGTTCTCCTCTACTTCGTCCCTCTGATCCTGGGTTACTCCTAACCCCTCCTCTAGCTCACCCACCGGCATCCGATCGCCTTGACCAGCCATGGCGCGATTTCAAAATTCGGGTTTTTGTAAAACAACACAAATTTCCAGCAGCTTGTAATTTTGAGCGCGTTAAGCGCGCTTCGGGTCCGTATCTCACTCCCTGACACCAATTGTTACGGACGCGGTTAAAGATGTTATTTTGACCGAGCGGTGGTATTACCGCGACCGAACAGTTATTCCCCGACTAGAACCCGATTCCACCCAAACGTTGGCCGTATCGCACCGCGGCTGCTCAATATGGAAAACTCTAAAGCGACCGAATACAAAGAGGAAAAGGATTAAGACGAGAAGACGTACAGATGAGTAATTGGATTTATTATTTACACATATAAGTAGGAAGAAAGCAGTCACGTTTATTTACAGACGAGATTAGATACACAGTGCAAAGCTAGCTTACCTACAGTCTTAATTAACCCAGGGACAGAACAAACAAGGACAGACTCACTCGGGGAATGATGATAGGACTGGCGGGAGATGGATGGCTTGCGGGATAGGGAGGTCCAACTGGTCCTGCAACCGATCGACTCGTGGGCAGCCGCCGCTCCTTCGCGGCCCTGCTCCAAACTGCCGTCCAGGCCTCACGCTGCTGTGGCTGCAGTTTCGGTGGCTCTAGCTGCAGCAAAATGCAGTTGCGGTGGCTCGATCTGCAGCTCAACTCTGGACTTCTCTCGCAGTTTCGATGGCTCGATCTGCAGCTCAACTCTGGACTTCTCTCAGACTCAACTCCTTGGACTCCCTCTCGCCTCGCTGTAAAAGCTCATCTCCTTTCTGCCACTCGGGAAACGCCCCGCCTTGCGGGTTATATAGGCCCCGCCCCTCAACCTTCGCGAACCTCCTCGATCTTTCTTTCCACACCCTCTCCAAGTCCAACCCCTTGTTCGTGGTTGGTTGAGTGGGGCTGACTCACTCCTCCCCTCTATGACGAGGTGGGGGCCCGCCTTTCTTCCCCAACCCTGCCTCGTGGTCAATGGCGGATGAAGAGAAAACCACCCAAAATGCAGTTGGCAATGCGAATGGCAATTGACGAAAAGGGGGAATGGAAGTTTTGGGAGTGGGAATGAAGGGAATCTATCTCTTTCACTGGTGCAATGGAGTATTTCAATTAATGGGAGACACAGCCTTACCCTAAAACACATAATAAGATATAACTATTGAACAGGGGTATTCTATGATTGGCTGTGGTGTGGATGCTTTATGGACTAATTATGGGACGCCATTTTGACCTTTACACAGCTCCGGAGGCAGGAGGCGCAGAATAAACAACAATAATAATACACACAATCAAAAAAAATACAGTCCTCATATCCGCAACAATATATATACACACACACACACACAGTATGTGTCAAAGACCTTCTATGACACAACAGATGACATGCAGCAGGATGTACGGAATCTGTTTTCAACTATCTCCCAAAACAAAAATATGTTATGTTCAATATCAAAGAAAACATGGAGATGCATTAATCTGTGCTATGAAAATGATGGTGCACACATTAAAGTTCTTGACACTTAAAATGCCATTTATGTGCATGCAAGTGTGATGGAATTCCAATAAGTACAGCAATAATTTATCGATGCATTATACGAGTATTATTTCTGGGTGTGTATGAATATATATATATATATATATATATATATATATATATATATATATATATATATATATATTGTTGTGGATTTGTAATTGTTGTAAAGATCACCCTTTGTAAATGTCATGATCGTTGTAAATACCTCCATAATTGTAAAGGTCAAAGGTCGTCCCCTTAATTAATTCATCGCATACACCTAGCCAATCTTAAGCCCTTCTAAGTAGTTATCTCTTTATTCTATGTGAGTTTAAGGCTCTGTTGGCCATTAATTGACACTCCATTGCACCGAATCAAATAAGAATAGCTCCCCTTCAATAATTACATTTCCCAGCCCAAACTCCCTCTCTGGGTAAAGCAGCTTCACAAACGTGGGGTGCGCGCCCTCTCATTTCGCTGCAAATAGTGAATACGTGCTCCGTGCTCTGTTTGAACAGGAGGGGCGGGGTCGCCGGGAAGAGGCAAGCCCAGGGCGCGCCACGAGGGGCGGGGCTGTTCAGCCCCATGCCCAAATAAGGGAACAAGCCCGTAGCTCGCCACGAGGGGCGCGCCGTTCGACGCCATGTCCAAATAAGGACGCAAGCCCGTGGCATTGCCATATAAGGTCACAGAGCACGGGGGGAGGGCGGGACCGAAACCGACGAGGGCGTGTCACCCCCGCGCTTGAGGATGATATATGCGTGCGAAGATCGCGCAAGAGAGAGATGAGTGAGGGAGCCCCACGAGCAGTTCTACAGAGGGAGTTCTGAAGTGAGAGTTCTGTGAAGGGAGTTGCTTGAAGGTTTATGAGAGCTGAACAAAGTAGGTACAAGGCCGGTGAGAAGGCATGAACGAGAGGCGTGATCTAGCAAGACTGAGAGAGAGAGACGTGAGGGGGTGCCTGTATGGCAGCAATAGGCCGACACCCTCTAGGCCCTATCGCCGGTCGGTGAGACGCGAGGCTGTGTTTGCCGGGTTTTCGCCTCGACCCCAAAGCGTGGATCGGAGCACGCGCTTGGAGCCGGACCTCGACGCCTACCATCTGCCTGGACCCTCCTCTGCCGTCCCAAACCATCCCTGCCTTTCCATCCTTTTGTGTACGTGAGTTTGTTCTGTGTGTCTTGTCCCTGGGTATTAATTAAGCTTGTATAAGTTAATATTTGCACTGTGTCACCTGCTTTTTCCATTTTCCCTGTATATAACCTTGACTGCTCCTTTTGCTTAGTGTGTGTAAATAATAAATCCTGTTACTCTTCTGTACGTCTTCTTCTTCTTCTTCTTCCTCTTTACATTCGGTCGCTTTAGAGGTTTCCAAATTGAATACCTGTGGCGCGATTTCGGCCAACGTCCAGGAATCGGGTTAGTCGGGGTAACTGTTCGGCCGCAGTGCCATCCGCTCGGCAAAACAACATCTTATCCGCGGCCCGTAACAATATATATATATATATATATATATATATATAATTATATATATATATACATACATACACACACACACACACACACACACACACACACACACACACACACACACACACAAACTGTATATATATACATACATCAGCTATATAGATGCTTCTCTGAAACAACAAACAATGTTTTATAAAATTACAAATAACATACAGTTCCGATAGTGAGTCTGCACCCCTTTGAAAATTTCCACCTTTTGTTGCCCTATAGCCTGGAATTAAAATGCATTAAATCAGACTTTTTCCACCATTATTTACACATCGTAACCCACAACTTTGAAGTGAAGACCAGATTCTACAATTTTCAGAAAATTATTTGAAAACACAAAACTAGAATATTGTTGCGGATATGAGAACTGTATATTTTTTTATCGTGTGAATTGTTATTATTGTTTATTCTGCGCCCCCCTTCCTCCGGAGCTGTGTAAAGGTGAAAGGGCATCCCATAATTAGTCCACAAGCATACACGTCAGCCAAATAATAGAATACCCCTGTTTGATAGTTATCTCTTATTCTGTGTTTTAGGGTAAGGCTGTGTCTCCCATTAATTGAAGTACTCCATTGCACCAGTGAAAGAGAATAGATCCCCTTTCATTCCCATCCCCAAAATCTACATCCCCTTTCGTCATTGCCAAGCCTCGATTACCAATTACCTCCCCTCCAATAACCGCCATTGACCACGAGGCAGGGTCGGAGAAGAAAGGCGTGTCTCCACCTCGTCATAGAGGGAAAGAGGGGCGTGCCCGCCCGTCGTCATCAAGGGCGGAGCGAGAGGGTCGCGTGACCAACCAGGGCCGAGGTGAGCACACCGATGGGCGTGTCAGGAAGGCCGGCGGCTTGATCGCTGGAGGCGCTATAAAAGGCGCGCACGCAAGAAGCAAGAGAGAGAGTCAGAGTCAGTCAGTGGAGTCGGTGGTCAGTTGGTTGCGTTGGTTGCGGTGAGGAGTCGGTGGTGGTGGTCAGTTGGTTGCGTTGGTTGCGGTGAGGAGTCGGTGGTAAAGAGTGAGTGGACCAAGAAAGAGTTGAGGGTTTGGACCAGACGAGTCGGACAAGGCCTGGCAAAGCACGCGACGTCCACAGCAGCCACAACAGCAGCTTGGGGGCCTGAACGGCGGTTTGGAGCAGGGCCGTGAAGGAACGGCGGCTGCTAAACGCGCCGGTTGTGCTGCAGGACCCCCTTGGACCTTCCTCTCCCTCCAGCCATCCACCTCCTGCCTTTCCACCCTCCTTGTGTACGTGAGTTTGTTTTGTTTGTTCTGTCCCAGGGTTAATTAAGTCTGTATAAGCTAATAATTGCACTGTGTCTCTGATTCTTCTGTATATTATTTTATTATCTTTCCTTCTCCTTGGTTACTTTGAGCATGTAAATAGTAGGAATAAATTTAGTAGTATTTCCAACCTTTTTGTCTTCTTCTTCTTCTTCTTCACATCCGTGTCGCCTTTGTCTTTTCCCTATTGAATAGCTGTGGTGCGATCCGGCCAACGTTTGGGTGGAATCGGGTTCTAATCGGGGAATAACTGTTCGGTCGCGGTTGGACCATCCGCTCGGCCCATCATACCATCTAAACCGCGATCAGTAACAATTGGTGTTGGGAGTGAGATTCGGGGCCCGAACCAAATTTTTAAAACATCAAAAAAAAAAAATTTGGTCAAAATTTTGAGCGGCCGAAATTTGTTTTGTTTTACAAAACCCGAATTTTGAAATCGCGCCATGGCTGGTCAAGGCGACGGGATGCCGGTGGGAGAGATAGACGGGGTAGAATCGACCCAGGACCTCGGGGAAATGTATGTGGAGGAAGGAGAGGAGGAGAACATTGGCAATGTGGTTGAGGGGGTATCAGGTGCACAAAATGGCGTGCTCGCGCACGTGGTTGAAGAGTCCCAAAATAGCGGCGCAGTGGAGGGCGAGCCCGCGGTGGCGGCTGGGGACGCTGGGCAAACCGGGTTTGACCTCAGATTATTCTTGACCCAACTGAATGCAAAAATGGATAGGATGGGGGGCCAAATGGGGGTAATGGGGAACCGGATGGATGCTCAGGGTGAGCGATTGGAGGGCCAAATGGGGGTAATGGGGAACCGGATGGTAGCTCAGGGTGAGCGATTGGGGGGCCAAATGGGGGCAATGAGGGACGAAGCGAGGGGTACCAATGCCCAAATCGGGGAATTAGACAAGAAATTTGAAGGGATGAAACATGGGTTAACGGGGGTGGAAAATAGGATGGAAGGCAAATTGCGGGAGATAGGGGAGCAATCCGCCCGAGAAATTAAACAAATGGGAGAGCAGATACAGGAGGTAAAAATCGGGGTAGAAACCAAATTGGATGCTCAGAGGGATGAATTGGGACAGATGAGGGTGGCATCTACAAAAGAGATGGAGGAGATGAAAGAGGGGATACGACGAGGTGTGAGTGAGGAGGTCTCGGGGCTACGCGAGGAGGTAAAGCGAGGTGAGAAGCGTATGGAGAAAGAGGTGAGAAATGGGGCGGCAAAGTTACAAGGGGGAATAGAAGATCTGACGGAGGAGGTGGAACAGCTGACAGAGGGTCAGACGGAGTTAGTGGAGCAGGTTCAAAGGAACACTGCAGTACTCGGAGGGTTAAAGGCGACACAAAAAGAAATTAAAAACGAATTAATAGCGACACAGAAGCAATGTCAGATGGTACGTGAGGGACTGACAATGAGGGTGGACGAGGTGACAAAGATAATGGAGACGAAGGACCGAGAGGTGAGGATGCACATAGAGACGGTCACGGTAGCCTTAGAGGACGAACTTGAGGAGACGCACCGGGGAATAAAAGAGGTGAAGCAAAAATTAGAGGAAGTGGAAGAAGAGGTGAGTGAAATTAAGAAGGGACGGACAGAAACTAAGAGGGAGATAAAGGAGGAAGTAATGGAATTGGTACAAGGTCGGTGCTCAACTCATAATGTGCTGCTCATTAACCAAATAAAGAGTTTGCAGGTGGCAAAGGAGGTGCGGAGACGAGGTGCCAAGGTGAGTGGCGATATAATCGGAAATGTACATGATGTGAGGAAAGCTTCAGTCGGCTTGGGGATTGGTTTGGATCCGGGTGTTCGTGAGAGGCCGTTGGTGAAGTGTGCGACAGGTCTGGTGTGCGAAAAACGAGGTGTGCGAGAATGTCCGACCATGGGGTGTGTGAGGAAAAAGTGCACGCCAAGGAGTGAGTGTGCTGACGAGAGTGAGTCGGTCATAGCGCGTGTGCGAGGGAGCACATGGAAGCGCGGTGTGGTAAGTGTTATGGAGGAAGTAACGGGAGAGTGTGCGCAAGAGGATGCGCGAGAAAGGTGTTGTGGAAATGTAACTCATTGATTGGGAATGGTAACTCATTGATTAGGGCTGGTAACGAAGCAGATAGACGATTTCGTAAATGAAGTCAGGAATGTGCACGAACATGGTAATCTCTTGTCCACCTGGTCACAGCCCCAGGCTGGAGCACCCCCCTATTGTTTGGTAAATGGAACTCGCAGCAGGAGGGGAGGGAGCTGGTGCCAGTGAGGCGACTGAGTAAGCAACGGAGAAGGGATTACGATTTCAGCGGACAGAGGATTAAATGAAGTGTGCCGATATAAACAGAAGGGACTTTGAGCCAGGAGGGCACTCATCCTCAGAAGCCCTGCACGACGGAATGAACGCGTACCACGAGTTCGGCGCTGCAGCCGAACAAGAAGGACTATGCGGATAGAGTTAACCTGGTCCATTGAGTTAAACGATATTATTTGGTAATGGAATGAAGTGAATAACCAGTTAATAAAGTTGTGACCTTTTGTAAAACCTGTTTCCGACCATTGGCGTCTTGAGTCTCACCCACCACTTCCCTGACAATCTGGAGGCACCGCTGGAATTTCGAGTGGACGTCGCCAAGGTAAGCATAGCGTCTTGGGGATGGTCCATTATGAAATATGAATTCTGAATCATGGTGGAGGATGTGTGTGGGACTTGTGATTGTCCATAGGTAATCCAAGGATGGAACGTTTTAAATGATTCTATTATTCGTGAGCTTGCGAGGATATGTACATTATACGCTGGGTATTAAAAGCCTTACTCTGGTCTGCAGGCAAATCGGCTCATGAAGTGCACCATGAGGCGATTTGTTTGCCGGTTCGGTAAGGTTCGGTAAGGTCCGTACACGTGTACAATCGTGTACACCCGTTTAAAATAAAAAAATTTTTTTTCAGTTTTCCCGCCATGTCTAAAACTCGTTCGATCAACAAATAAATTCATGACAGACAACCCCATCTCATACCGGTCCAGAATTATTATGAAAGATGGCGATTGGATGAAAATTGCATCAAATTTTGTCCAGGTCCATCACTAAGCCTTTGAGACATGCTTCACGGTTGAATGAAAGACAATAATTAAGTGCTTTTGTGGAAAAGCAATGGCAAACCACCCAATGTCACCACTTTCATGAGCTCAGAGAAATAATAATTCCAAATTCCACTCTGATGGCTCAATGGAAATCGGCAGCAGAATGAAAATCAACAGACAATGGAACAGCTAGCGACGAGTGTTTATGAGTAACAACCACCCTCTGGTCGAGTCTCATAGGAAAAGTGATACTTATTGATTCGGCACGCTTACAATAGATATAAATGGCGAAGGTTGTGGTTGGTTCGATTTTGCGAAATGAACGTTCTTTGAACAAGTTAAATGGAAAAATAATGAAAAAGTATATAATTGTTTACTCTCTGAAACTGGGTATTGTATAGAACTCTGGGTATAGTTCTCAAATCACTCTGGGTTGTGCCTTGAAGAATGAATTGGAGTTGTGACAAGGTATAGACAGATGGGAGGTTGCGATGCTGGTACTGTGGATTCTATGAGACAAAGTACAGACAAATTTTGTTTCACTTCTAAAAAGATTTGTGGACAAAAGTGGGTGTAAGGATGTAAGGATGTAAGGATGTAACGATGTGAGGTAATATTGAGTTATGGAATTAATTGCTTTCAACAATGCAAAGGGTGACAAGATATGGGATTTTAATGGGATTTTAATGGGATAAATATAGAAGATGTTTGTTTTTGTCAAGAGAAAGTGACAATTGGCTGAGAAGTCACAGAGGCCGGGTTTTGGGCCTTTGACAGCAGAGAAATTGTGTTTTGACAGCAAAAGACTTCCAAATAATGTTGTTGTAAGACGTTTCCACAATGTCGCTACAACGTTTCACTTTCGTTGTTGCAACGTTTTGCTCCAACGTTTTGGGAACATTCAAATGTTGTGGTTTGCTGACGTTTCCACAACGTCGCTACAACGTTTCACTTTCGTTGTTGCAACGTTTTGCTCCAACGTTTTGGGAACATTCAAATGTTGGGTTTTGCTAACGTTTCCACAACGTCGCTACAACGTTTCACTTTCGTTGTTGCAACGTTTTGCTCCAACGTTTTGGGAACATTCAAATGTTGTGGTTTGCTGACGTTTCCACAACGTCGCTACAACGTTTCATTTTCGTTGTTGCAACGTTTTGCTCCAACGTTTTGGGAACATTCAAATGTTGGGTTTTGCTAACGTTTCCACAACGTCGCTACAACGTTTCACTTTCGTTGTTGCAACGTTTTGCTCCAACGTTTTGGGAACATTCAAATGTTGGGTTTTGCTAACGTTTCCACAACATCGCTACAACGTTTCACTTTCGTTGTTGCAACGTTTTGCTCCAACGTTTTGGGAACATTCAAATGTTGGGTTTTGCTGACGTTTCCACAACATCGCTACAACGTTTCACTTTCGTTGTCGCAACGTTTTGCTCCAACGTTTTGGGAACATTCAAATGTTGGGTTTTGCGGACGTTTCCACAACGTCGCTACAACGTTTTGCTCCAACGTTTTGGGAACATTCAAATGTTGGGTTTTGCGGACGTTTCCACAACGTTGCTACAACGTTTCACTTTCGTTGTTGCAACGTTTTGCTCCAACGTTTTGGGGACACTCAAATGTTAAGTAAATCGGATAAGAATTCACGAGTTATTTAATTATTAGCGATTAAGGAAGTACTTATTTAATTAATTACATTTCGTATTACATTACAGTAATTACATTACAGTAATTACCTGAGGTAATTACAGTAATTACAGTTCCGGTAATTACAGTAATCATTACAGTAATTGCAGTAATCTTATTACAGTAATTACATTACATTAACTCAGGCACCTTTTGAGTAAGGAAGCTGATATTTGGACATGACACTGACCAAGTGATGTGGCTGTCAAGGAAAATTTTGATTTATTGATTAATCATTTAATAAATTAACTCGTTGATTTATAAATGACTTATTTAATTAAAATTCCTCAGAGATACATCTTCGGATGAGATACTTGCAGATTGGTTATGCTATGAGCCAATTGATTAAGGAAAATATTTTGTGATGGCCATATTGGCAATTTCGTGGCCATATTCGTGGCAACTCAGTTAGTGCCACTGCACCTTTAAAATGCATCCCTGCGTTCATTTTTCGATCGATTGAGTTGAAATTTTGAACAATCGGATCTGGACTGTCGTTGTTAACGACTCTAGCATGCACCCGTCCAATCAGGATGGAGCGGTATGGTCCCCGGATTATCACTGCCCGCAGTTTTAATTAGTTTTACTTTTTCTCTTGGTCATATAATTTTGAAGACATGCATGTCATGATATAGGGAATGTTTGTTCTGTTGAACGGAATAAATGTTGTTTATTTGTGTGGGTGTGTATTTTTTGTGTATTTTGGATATATTTTCACGACTAATTCCAGTTAACATCCTGCAAAATTTGCTCGTTTGCTGGCCGAGTCGAAATTGCGTTGAGTTCCTATGGCATGCGCCATTAAAAGCGCTGTGTAATGGTTGAGCTCCCTTTATTTCGTTTTGGTCATGCGGATGAGCAGACAAAGTGACGAATGCTGCGGCTGGAGCAGTAGAAGCGATGTTTTTTTAATGGAAACGATGTAAATGAGTGTTAGGAATGCGCCCGAACATGATAATCTCTTTATCCACCTGGTCACAGCCCCTGGCTGAAGCCCCCCCCTATCGTTTGGTAAACGGAACTCACAACAGGAGGGGAGCGAGCTGATACCAGGACTTGGTACAGGCATGACCTCGGGGCATTAGCGGAGAGGAGATTAAGTCCAGTTTGGCGATATAAACGAGAGCAAACGTTGAGTAAAGGAGACTTGTCCTCAGAAGCCCTGCCCGACGGAACGATGGAATGAACGAGTACGGCGCTGCGGAAGAACATCAGCCGAACGAAAAGGACCATGGAAAAGAGTTAATCTCAGCCATTGAATAATGTGGTATTATTTGGTAAATGGAATGAAGTGAATAATAAATCAGACCTTTTGTAAACCTGTGTCCGGTCATTGGAGTCCTGTGAGTCATACACAAAATTCTTCTACAATCTGGAGGCACCGCTGGGATCAATTGTACAAGCAAGTAAAAGGTGAGTGTGTCTTGTTTTGTCCAATATGATTTACGAACTTGGAAGTTATGTGTACATACATGGGGGAGCAGGTGGTCTGGGGCTTCTTTGCGCACCGATGCCGCGATATAGGTGGCGTGAACCATCACGAATGGGATTTCGATAAACGACTGTAGCAATTTATTCGTTTTTTTTTCTAAATGATTTCTGTAAATACGTATTTTTGCGCTGGTTATTAAAGGGCCTTACTGTGACCTGGAAGCAAACGGAGCAAGTGTGCACCTTGCGACCACTTGCTTCCAGGACGTGTAAGGCCGGTACACTCGTTTACCCACCCGCACACGACACGTATAAAGTACTTCTTTTTTGCACTTGTTCAAAGCACTCGGCGAGCGACAGGGAACCGGGAAAGGGAATTATATTTATATATATATATTTTACCTCATTCCAATTAATGGTATTGCGACAAAAAGGCTTATATCTTTGGAAACGACTGGTCGGATTTAGACAAATTAAACCTCGTTCGATCAACAAATAAATTCATGACAGACAACCCCCCCTCATGCCGGTCCAGAATTATGATGAAAGATGGCGATGGGAAAAAAAATTGCATCAAATTTTGTCCAGGTCCATCACTACACGACGAAATGATTGGATTTTGGTTCAGGTCCGAATCCAGATCCGGCCTATCAGTGGGATACAAAACATAAACTGGTCACCAAGGCGGAGATATAATAATAATAATAATTCTGTATTATTTAGTTAACCAGTTTGTGTGAAACCTCAACCTAAATATAAAAATTGATCTGCTTGATGTTAGTTTAAGGGCTGTTCCAAATTTATCCTGATTATGAGAGATAATTACAGGAAATGTGTACTGTTCTTGTTTGGAGATTATAAGACAAAAACAGCAGAGTGGGAATCGGCAGACAATGGAACAGCTAGCGACGAGTGTTTTGTGAGTAGCAACCACTCTCTGGTCGAGGCTCATAGAAAAAAATTGATACTTATTGATTTGGCACGCTTACAATAGATATTAATGGCGAGGGTTCTGTCGTCGTTCGTTTTGGCTTTGCGAATGGACCAAACCATTGCATGTAAATAGGAGGGGGGTTCTGTGGTCGTTCGTTTTGGCTTTGCGAATGGACCAAACCATTGCATGTAAATAGGAGGGGGGTTCTGTGGTCGTTCGTTTTGGCTTTGCGAATGGACCAAACCATTGCATGTAAATAGGAGGGGGGTTCTGTGGTCGTTACTGCCACGTGGTTTCAAAGTTTTTGTTGTTGCTTGCACGCATGTTTTTTTTTGCAAGCACGTACGGGCAAGCACGTACGTGCGGGCACGCCCTAGTATATATAAATAGAGGTAATATTGAGTTACGGAATTAATTACTTTCAACAATGCAAAGGGTGACAAGATATGAGATTTAATGGGATAAATATAAAAGATATTTGTTTTTGTCAAGAAAAAAAAAAAAAAAAAAAAAAAAAAAGGAAATTTGTTGAGATGGGAAACATTTTTTCGAAGGTTTATTAAGGTGTTATAATATGACATGTGGCAAGGCAAACTATTGGATGGGAAAATTAGATCTGGCTATAGAAAAATTATTGACCCCTTGAAGTTAATTCTTCGAATCATTGTTTCACTGGCATTTTTTGTTCAAATTGGAAATAGTTTGGTAGAGCTTTGGTTAAAAAACTTTTGGTTGCGGTATCTTGGAACGAAATGATAAACCATAGGAGATTGATAAGAATAGAAAAAATATGGACCCAAAATAGAACGTTGGATTCATGCCCCTCATTGCAAACAAGCACATGGGGCTAAGGTGGACGATCCCACAGAAAATGAGGCTGCACCTAGCAGCCCAGCAGAACATTCAGTGGTAGATAAATGATAGTCGTGATTTACAGTCATTTGAATTACATTTTAACACCCCTTGCATTGATAAACATTACATTTTCAACATGTATTCCTACTTGGGATAGTGACATTTATTTGCCTACATGACATACAATTACCTGCTGATATTAATACAACATGAGTGAAAAATGTATCACAACTACACTCATGATCAGGGGATTGAGTTCAACCCCGGGAGATAGGGGGATCAGGGTAAGACAAATAATCTGATTATGTTACATATTAAGGGATTTTCTTTATTTACCTTTTAGGAAGCTTGTTAGTTTGGTATATAATGTTAAATGTCATCGACATATAACTATGTCATAGATATGAATATATACAAGGAGTAGCAGACTTGTTTGTTGGTTTAGTAGTTATATTGGCAATTGTTTTAGTGGTGGCTTGCTTGAAAGCCTTAGTGACGGTGTGTTTGAATAAGGTAACCAACAACACGATAATAACGCATCAAGTGATGTTGCAAATGAATACAGTAGAATTAAGATAATGGCATAACGACAATGTTATGAGTTGTGCCAATTACAATATCAATGAACTCATATCACCACGAGTGACACACTGTTAGGAAAAAGAGGGAAAAGAAAAAGTGGAGAGGAATTATGGTAATAATACATTATGCTTAATTTGTTGGTTTGGGAAAATTGTTGTTGGGAATTAGATATTCCCGTTTGTGATTGTAATCATATACAATGCTATTCTTAGTTTAGTAATAAAATACATACCTGATTGAATATTATTTGTGTGACGCATATAAATGAATATAACTTTTTGTGTTAAGGAAAAACAACAAATTGTTGAATGTGAAACTGTCGGAAGACATACATGATTATGCTGATTTCATGGTAAGATGTACCCTATCTGATTCAGTGTGTGCGGAAAGCAGATTCAGATGTGACTGAGCATAAGGATAAGACGAGATCACATTTTGGAGGGATTGCTAAACGGAATTGGGAAGAAGTTCGAGAAAGAAAATTTGTGGCTAAAAAATGAAGTTAATCGTGGCATACACCCTCTTTCTCAAAGAATGATGAAGACATTCTCCCGTGTAACTAGGAGATGAATGCTTACCTTCACCAAGGAAATTTATGTGACCATTTGCCTGGATCACACTGCAACATATGAAAGAAAGGCGATCACTTACTCTTGTTCGAAGGCTTCGAACATTCATCACATCAGAAGTTGCAGGACAACGACATTTTACCTGCAACCTCTGTGAAATGCGGGGACATATGTTATTACTTCACCAACGTCCGGGGAACCAGCATGGAGCTGCAAAAAAAAACAAAAAAAAACGGCTGTGCCCTTGTCACAACAGCTGTGCACGATTCTGCTGGTTGCTCCTGGTAAGGACCATGAATGACCTGAACACCATGGTCCCAACATCAGTGTGGATGCATCCGGCATCCCTGTTCCACATCTTGCTGGCCAATCAACGTCACACCAATACTTGCTGCCCACTCACAATGAGGGTGGAGGCAAGTCGACTACAACTGGGTGAAGGCCGTGTTCAGGAATTACTATGGTTTACAGCAAAAAAAAAAGTGGCAAGAATGCTACAAGGAGAGCAGGGTCAGTCTATGACTCTGCAATGTTACCACAACAGCGAAATCCTACACGAAGTAGTGCAGGAGCTATGAAGACATTAGGAGAAAATGTTTCATACCAGGATTCAAACACAAGTGATCAGCCCTTCCTTTCAAACAAAGTCAACATTTGTGTGGAGGCAAACGTTTTTTACCAGATGGTGCAGATGCTTTACAAAACTTGAAAATGAAGTGAAATTGTTGTATCTTGGTGATGGTGAAGTGTTGTTTTGAAAATATATTTGTGATGCAAATGCAATAGATTGAACGATATGGAAGGAGTCAATGACAAACGAAATGTTTTGCGATTCTTGCAGGATGACGGTGTATGCCGAAGGGAATTTGATGACCAAATTGATTGATTATTTACTTATACTTGTAATGATGTTTACTTGTAGTGATTGATTGTTTACTTATATTGATGTTTAGATTAATGGTTAATATAAACAAAAACAAAAAGATGAGGGAATTGTGGAAGTGTAACTCAGTGTAACTTATTAATTGGCACTGGTAACTTATTAATTAACCTGGTAACAAAGCAGATACATTTTACATGCAAACTCTGTGAAAGACGAGTTTGTAAATGAGTGTTAGGAATGCGCCCGAACATGATAATCTCTTTATCCACCTGGTCACAGCCCCTGGCTGAAGCACCCCCCTATCGTTTGGTAAACGGAACTCACAACAGGAGGGGAGCGAGCTGATACCAGGACTTGGTACAGGCATGACCTCGGGGCATTAGCGGAGAGGAGATTAAGTCCAGTTTGGCGATATAAACGAGAGCAAACGTTGAGTAAAGGAGACTTGTCCTCAGAAGCCCTGCCCGACGGAACGATGGAATGAACGAGTACGGCGCTGCGGAAGAACATCAGCCGAACGAAAAGGACCATGGAAAAGAGTTAATCTCAGCCATTGAATAATGTGGTATTATTTGGTAAATGGAATGAAGTGAATAATAAACCAGACCTTTTGTAAACCTGTGTCCGGTCATTGGAGTCCTGTGAGTCATACACAAAATTCTTCTACACTTGGAAAATTGAGCAAGGTGGTGAGTTTATATATAGATATATATGTGCGGTTACCATTGTGTGATTTCCCCTTCAACAGAGCGGACACCTGAGGATTCACCCATTTCATACTGACCCTCTGGCTCATCTGCAAATACTGATCTATGAGATTGGATTGTGCAAAAGCCACAGGTGAGAGAGATTCTCTGGAAATCACCGTTTGAACAGGTGGAGAGATCCTTCCTGGAGGTACAAGTGAAGCTTTAGAGGAACAAACTACAACACATCCAACACTACTTTGATAAAAGGCAGAATGGGAAATGGAGCCTGCAAGAATACACAAGGACAACCAGAGATTCCACAAAAAGTACTTGTATACATCATATGTACGACCGTTATGGTGCCGAAGCTATAAGGCAGGTCGAGAATTGGTATTTGTGGACAAAGGGACATGATGAGGAGTTTCCAAGAGATGGTACATTTGAGCGAAGTCGATTGGAAAGATTGGAACAAAGATTGAAAGCCAGGAAGAGACAGAATCTAACGGTAGACTGGCTTGCATTCCATCTTTGGGATGGTGAATCCAGACAACGGGAACAGCAAGAACGGATAACGGATCTAGAACTTAAAATAAAAAGGATACAGGATACAGTGGAGGAGACAAATGCACAACTGCCCTCGAAATTAGGAATGAAAGTGACAGTTGTCCCATCTGATTTCCAGTTGTCTCCCCAAAAAGGACGGTACAGAGAATTTTTTCGTGTTTCGGGAGTTAACGAGAGATTGCAGTGGCAACTCAGGGATGTAGAGATGCAGCCCAGCAATACAAGTGCACAGGTGCACAGACCAGGCAACGACAGAAACCGGTGTTTCAAGTGTGGACGGATGGGACATTGGAAAAGAGGATGTCCGTATACCAAAAGGAAGACAAGTTCATAGGGTAAACTAAGATCAAGGGTACCAGTGCTGACCGATACCTCAAACAATGATTAGGCCTTCATTGCGGCAGGTCCCAAATGACGATTGGCCTCAACAGATTAGATTACTGGACAAACATGAATAACTGTCGATGATTCTTGTGTCTGAAAAGGTTTTCGGAGCAAGAATTATTCATTTTTTCTTTTGCTTGTAAGCAAATTAGTAATTAATTGATCAAATGCCGAAATTGGATCTTTTATGTTGGGCACAAAATTTTAAATTTACAAAGTTGGAACAATTGCTTTGCAAATTTTTGAAACCAAGTGACAAGAGTCACATGATGATCAGGTGGGAATTTCGGACTAGTGTTCCGCATGATTGATAGGTCAGTGGTCGACTGACATGCAAATGGGTGTGTAGTCAAATTTGGATAAATTATGGTGGGAACTGAAAGGGTAATTTCAATGTGACATCATAGGCGTTTTCTAAAAAATAAACTTTTTGGTCCATTTGCGTATTAGCATTTATAAAATTGAAGGACAAATTTTATGAAAATGAAATAAAACTGACACCCAACCTGATCTGTAAATAATGGTTCCAACGCAAACAAATATGCATAATGCATGCGTGTGTGTGTGTTTTGTGTATCAATGTTTGTGTTTGTTGTTTTTGTTTTTGTGTATCAATCTTACAAGATTGTTGACACCGACAGTGTGCCTTGTCTGAAAAATAGATAGTTCCATGGGGATGGGATCGCATATCGAGAGAATTCATAAAAATAAAAATAAAAAATAGAAATATAATTTGATTATGAAAATTATCACTTTTGTCAAGGGAGATGGAGAATAAAGATTTGATTTGCTGAGTTATGAGCAGCTATTCATTAATAGTAAAAAAAATTGGAAGTAATCTTGGGATTCCATTGTGATCGAATTTATATGAGAATCAAAGCTATTTATGGATATGAGCTTCATAAAAATGTGGGAGTACAAAATTAGCCAAATTTTGGAGAGGTCTTACACTGACTTCCCAGAGTAACCTGCTCATGGATTTTTATATATATAAACTTGAATTTTATCAGCATATAAATTGTGCTGTATGTATGGATGTGGTTTAGGCATAGATGATATGGGAAAATAGTAAAGAAAATTTTGCTGGTTTGAACTATTGTGGGTTTTCAGTTCTGGAGTTCAAACAAAGTCACTGGTTAACAGATGAGAAAGGATAGTAAATAAATTATTCCATTCTGGTCAAATTAAGTACGATATTACTAAGACTTATGAGAGCTATTGTTCTTCCTTACAGCAGTGGAAAATTATTGGAAAAAATTAGATCCAACATAATGAATCTATAAAAGAATGTGATAGGGATAATATCCTCAATTTGTACTAATTATTTGATTGTGGGTAAAGGAATTAATTTATCGTAGTGGATTGTTAACAGCAGCCTGAAAATGTCCTGAGAGTGTGCATCCATGTAATCAGAAATCCCAGATTTGTTTTTACAAACAACATTTTGGTAGAAGTCTTGTGTGGACGAGCACTTCCTTGGTAGATAAAGAACGGTACTGCATGCTGGCAGCCACTTTTGCGGCCAGCTAGGCCAAACAAATTGAGAGGAAATTGTAGTTAAATACGTAAGTTACACATGGCTATTTGTAAAAAGGAAATTTGTTGAGATGGGAAACATTTTTCGAAGGTTTATTAAAGTGTTATAATATGACATGTGGCAAGGCAAACTATTGGATGGGAAAATTAGATCTGGTTATAGAATAAATTTATTGACCCCTTGAAGTTAATTCTTCGAATCATTGTTTCACTGGCATTTTTTTTGTTCAAATTGGAAATAGTTTGGTAGAGCTTTGGTTAAAACCTTTGGTTGCGGTATCTTGGAACGAAATGATAAACCATAGGAGATTGATAAGAATAGAAACAAATATGGACCCAAAATAGAAAGTTGGATTCATGCCTCTCATTGCAAGCAAGCACATGGGGCTAAGGTGGACGATCCCACAGAAAATGAGGCTGCACCTAGCAGCCCAGCAGAACATTCAGTGGCAGATAAATGATAGTCGTGATTTACAGTCATTTGAATTACATTTTAACACCCCTTGCATTGATAAACATTACATTTTCAACATGTGATATTCCTACTTGGGATAGTGACATTTATTTGCCTACATGACATACAATTACCTGCTGATATTAATACAACATGAGTGAAAAATGTATCACAACTACACTCATGATCAGGGGATTGAGTTCAACCCCGGGAGATAGGGGGATAAGGGTAAGACAAATAATCTGATTTATGTTACATATTAAGGGATTTTCTTTATTTACCTTTTAGGAAGCTTGTTAGTTTGGTATATAATGTTAAATGTCATCGACATATAATTATGTCATAGGTATGAATATATACAAGGAGTAGCAAACTTGTTTGTTGGGTTAGTAGTTATATTGGCAATTGTTTTAGTGGTGGCTTGCTTGAAAGCCTTAGTGACGGTGTGTTTGAATAAGGTAACCAACAACACGATGATAACGCATGAAGTGACAAATGAGGAAAGAAATGTGGAACCAGAAAAGGAAGACTTTTATGGCGACATAATTACTGAGATTAAAAGATTAAATCAAGTGATGTTGCAAATGAATACAGTAGAATTAAGATAATGGCATAACGACAATGTTATGAGTTGTGTCAATTACAATATCAGTGAACTCATATCACCACGAGTGACACACTGTTAGAAAAAAAAAAGAGGGAAAAGTAAAAGTGGAGAGGAATTATGGTAATAATACATTATGCTTAATTTGTTGGTTTGGGAAAATTGTTGTTGGGAATTAGATATTCCCGTTTGTGATTGTAATCATATACAATTTATTTTCTTAGAGTAGTGCTAAAATACCTGCATGAGTTAATTTTTGAACTATATTAACCTGAAAGCAATTGTGGATGCTATTCTTAGTTTAGTAGTGAAATACATACCTGATTGAATATTATTTGTGTGACGCATATAAATGAATATAACTTTTTGAATGTTGTAAGGGAAAACAACAAATTGTTGAATTTGAAACTGTCGGAAGATATACATGATTATGCTGATTTCATGGTAAGATGTACCCTATCTGATTCAGTGTGTGTGGAAAGCAGATTCAGATGTGACTGAGCATAAGGATAAGACGAGATCACATTTGAAGGGGGTGCTAACGGAATTGGGAAGAAGTTCGAGAAAGAAAATTTGTGGCTAAAAAATGAAGTTAAACGTGGCATACACCCTCTTTCTCAAAGAATGATGAAGACATTCTCCCGTGTAACTTGGAGATGGATGCTTACCTTCACCAAGGAAATTTATGTGACCATTTGCCTGGATCACACTGCAACATATGAAAGAAAGGCGATCACTTACTCTTGTTCGAAGGCTTCGAACATTCATCACATCAGAAGTTGCAGGACAACGACATTTTACCTGCAACCTCTGTGAAATGCGGGGACATATGTTATTACTTCACCAACTTCCGGGGAGCCAGCATGGAACTGCAAACCAATGGCTGTGCCTTTTCACAACAGCTGTGCGCGATTCTGCGGGCCACTCCTGGTATGGACCATGGATGACCTGAACACCATGGTCCCAACATCATTGTGGATGCATCCGGCATCCCTGTTCCACATCTTGCTGGCCAATCAATGTCACACCAATACTTGTTGCCCACTCACAATGAGGGAGGAGGCAAGTCGACTACAACTGGGTGAAGGCCTTGTTCAGGAATTACTATGGTTTACAGCAAAAAGTGGCAAGAATGCTACAAGGAGAGCAGGGTCAGTCTATGACTCCGCAATGTTACCACAACAGCGAAATCCTACACGAAGTAGTGCAGGAGCTATGAAGACATTAGGAGAAAATGTTTCATACCTGGATTCAAACACAAGTGATCAGCCCTTCCTTTCAAACAAAGTCAACATTTGTGTGGAGGCAAACGTTTTTGCCAGATGGTGCAGATGCTTTACAAAACTTGAAAATGAAGTGAAATTGTTGTATCTTGGTGGTGGTGAAGTGTTGTTTTGAAAATATATTTGTGATGCAAATGCAATAGATTGAACAATATGGAAGGAGTCAATGACCAACGAAATGTTTTGTGATTCTTGCAGGATGACGGTGTATGCCTAAGGGAATTTGATTACCAAAGTTATGATTATTTACTTATACTTGTATTGATGTTTACTTGTAGTGATTGATTGTTTACTTATATTGATGTTTAGATTAATGGTTAATATAAACAAAAACAAAAAGATGAGGGAATTGTGGAAATGTAACTCATTGATTGGGAATGGTAACTCATTGATTAGGGCTGGTAACGAAGCAGATAGACGATTTCGTAAATGAAGTCAGGAATGTGCACGAACATGGTAATCTCTTGTCCACCTGGTCACAGCCCCAGGCTGGAGCACCCCCCTATTGTTTGGTAAATGGAACTCGCAGCAGGAGGGGAGGGAGCTGGTGCCAGTGAGGCGACTGAGTAAGCAGCGGAGAAGGGATTACGATTTCAGCGGACAGAGGATTAAATGAAGTGTGCCGATATAAACAGAAGGGACTTTGAGCCAGGAGGGCACTCATCCTCAGAAGCCCTGCACGACGGAATGAACGCGTACCACGAGTTCGGCGCTGCAGCCGAACAAGAAGGACTATGCGGATAGAGTTAACCTGGTCCATTGAGTTAAACGATATTATTTGGTAATGGAATGAAGTGAATAACCAGTTAATAAAGTTGTGACCTTTTGTAAAACCTGTTTCCGACCATTGGCGTCTTGAGTCTCACCCACCACTTCCCTGACAGTGTGTAACGGACAGGTGCATGGGGAAAGAGTGCGCTGTCAAGAGTAAGGGGGAATGCACGCCTGTGGTGAGTGTTACAGAGGGTGTAACGGGAGAGTGTGCGCAAGAGTGTGCGCGAGAAAGGTGTGTAACGGACAGGTGCATGAGGAAAGAGGTGGTGCGTGGGATCTCGGCACGGGTAAGCCCCCGTCCCTGCACCGAGTGCCGGACGCATCCAGCTGCCGGCACCAAAGAACCCGCGTTCATTGCTCGGCTGTACGAAGCCGAGCTTTAGAAGGGAATTGGCGCACCGAGAGGACCTAATAAGTAGACGGGTGATGAGGATAGTGTTTTGGCCCCGAAGTTAGAAAAAAAAGCAAACATTTGATGATTGGCAGATGATTGGCAGAATTTTTGATTGGTTGGATTTAGGTGTGCGAAATTGATAGTAGGACCTCCCCGATGTGGTGGGATGGGCAATCCACCATCCCTCACACCATAGGGGGGGGGCAAATGCGCTATAGCTTATGGGGTGTATGGCAGTGAAAACTAGCCCGGGTGGGTTAGGATATATCATGTGTAGGGATCTAGCGAAGAGGACATTAGGTAACGTTAAGGTTTAGTTAGTGACTGATACCTGTAGGGGGACGCAGGTAGATTAGTGTGGATGATAATGACGTGGGAGCGCAATAGTTTAAAGGGACGACTGGGAAGCGCAAGTTTCAGAGGGGAGTAGTTAGCTGAGATGATGCCGTGTGTTTGAGAATTGAACAGGTGTGATTGCACAGGTGTGCAACTGAACAGGTGTGTGGAGCAGTGTATGAGTGAGTGAAGGTGATTGTGTATTGTGCTGACCAAATGGTCTAGGAAGAGGAGGAGGGTGCAGGTGGCACCAGGTATGATTGCACAGGTGTGCAACGACAGGTGAATGGAGGACAGGTGTATGGAATAAATGGTATGGAGTATTGGAATGGATGGTCGTGGAGTGAGTATGGTGGAAATTGTGGAGTGGAGTGGATGGTGCGAAGGTGGGAATGGGGGAAGAGTGGACCCCCATCACGAATACCCGGGGCGGGTAGTGTAAGTGTTAGGTAGAGGGTATAGGTAAATTGTGGTTGGATATTGGCATCTGTGGTGCGGGTGAAAGAATTGTCTTTGGATGGGTGCATTAGTGTTGTGGAAATGGCTGGGCGTGTAGCCTGTTAGTGTGTGTAGTTGGTTTGGGCACTCCACCACTGTGAGGATGTCGGCCAGGTGAGGCCGCAGGTGGGCTCTGGGAGCCGGTAGTAGTTGTTGTGGATGGGGCCCGAGGATCCGGAGGACGGACCCGGGTAGCCCAGTGCCAGAGGGCAACTAGTGGGGTGACAGAGCCAGGAGGGGCTTTCCCCAGTTAGTTAGGTTAGGGTGAGGAGCTAGGTAAGCTCGGGTGGCAACTACAGTGGTGGAGGTGTGCAGGTGGGTAGACCTGCTGGGAGAGCTACACGTCACAGCCCAGAAATTGTGCAAGGGCACCGGGAGATGAATCGGGGGAGTGAGACCCCAAATTGAGAAGCACCACAGTTTGGTCAATGGGAATTGGTTTTTAGAACCCATAGTGTAAGTTGGCCAATGGATTGGCGGGGAAAGACCCCGGGTAGCGTAAAGTGTGTTAATGTCATTTAGAAAGTAGTTAGGATGAAGTCTCCTCGCACCATCTGCATCCACTCACCTGAGATGAGGTGACTCCACACCATGCCATGTTTTATTATTTTTTATGATGCAAATGTTTGGAATGTGAGACGCATCATGACGTGGGTGTGACATTGTGCTTTGATGTTCCATCTCTTCCTCCTTATGAGGATTGATGATGAATTTAGTGATGGCAAATTTTGAAGTAGAGGGATTGTGGAGACGAATTTGGTATAGGGGAAATATGGGGAAGACGTGACAGTAGTGACGAATTTGTAAATGGGTAGATTTTGTAAATATGGGGTAAGGGCAAGGGTAGTGTAGGTGACAGGGGGGTGACGTACGGTAGGGACGAGCTTTCTCACTTCGCCCTCCGTACGCATTTCGCCTTGCATTGCCTTATTGATGTGTACCCTTGTGACCTTACCCATCGCTCATTTGTCTTTCCCCCTTTGTCTCCCACATGACCTGTGCGCCATTGGGCGCCGAGGGGAGCGTGCGTGGGTCGGCCATTGTGCGCCCGAAATTCCCAGAACCAGCTGTCTGCATCGATGCACCACATTATGGACCACATGCCTGTGGCCGAGCACCACTTATGGACCCCATGGGTTGGGGCATGGCCCCTCTGCTGGAACCGGCCAAGAGGGCCCGAAATCTTGCTGGCGGACCTTGGCCACAGGGCACCGATGCCCCACAGGTGAACCACACGTAGTCGGCCCTGTGGGCCATAAATAAAGAAAATAAACAGGACACATTGGGCACACTTTATTGCAAATAGGCCGCCAGTAAGAAAATGAAAGAATGACAAGATCTGGAAGAACAAATAATAATAACCAGCAGAGGGAGCCGAAGAGCAAGAGATCACCTGCAGGGTTAGGGGTTGTTGATTTTATTTTTATTGAACATGCATGGAACATTGATGAACAATGGTGACTGCACCGATTCATGCTTGGGTGTGTATTGGTGCGTTTTTGGGTGCTTTCATGGCGCGTCGATGCAGAGCAGACTGTCTCCCCCCCAGAAAGAACAATCACAGGTCCTGGGTTAGTTTTGTAAATAAAAATAGCGTCATTGTAAATAATGCTCACCCACCGTCAGTGTATAGTTTGAAGACCATTCCGCAATTCGGTTAACTGTGGGCGTAAGTCTGTTAGGCAGGGTGCAATGGAGCAGCGGGACACATTTATTTATGTTTTAAAACTGTCGCACTCAGGGTCAGGTTAAAAGTAGAGGGAACTACACCTACCTACGTGTCACACTAAATTAAAGTTGTAGGCCTGGGACGTGCCTAAGAGGAGGAGGGTGCAGTGTTGCGGATATGAGAACTGTATATTTTTTTATTGTGTGAATTGTTATTATTGTTTATTCTGCGCCCCCCTTCCTCCGGAGCTGTGTAAAGGTGAAAGGGCATCCCATAATTAGTCCACAAGCATACACGTCAGCCAAATAATAGAATACCCCTGTTTGATAGTTATCTCTTATTCTGTGTTTTAGGGTAAGGCTGTGTCTCCCATTAATTGAAGTACTCCATTGCACCAGTGAAAGAGAATAGATCCCCTTTCATTCCCATCCCCAAAATCTACATCCCCTTTCGTCATTGCCAAGCCTCGATTACCAATTACCTCCCCTCCAATAACCGCCATTGACCACGAGGCAGGGTCGGAGAAGAAAGGCGTGTCTCCACCTCGTCATAGAGGGAAAGAGGGGCGTGCCCGCCCGTCGTCATCAAGGGCGGAGCGAGAGGGTCGCGTGACCAACCAGGGCCGAGGTGAGCACACCGATGGGCGTGTCAGGAAGGCCGGCGGCTTGATCGCTGGAGGCGCTATAAAAGGCGCACACGCAAGAAGCAAGAGAGAGAGTCAGAGTCAGTCAGTGGAGTCGGTGGTCAGTTGGTTGCGTTGGTTGCGGTGAGGAGTCGGTGGTGGTGGTCAGTTGGTTGCGTTGGTTGCGGTGAGGAGTCGGTGGTAAAGAGTGAGTGGACCAAGAAAGAGTTGAGGGTTTTGACCAGACGAGTTGGACAAGGCCTGGCAAAGCACGCGACGTCCACAGCAGCCACAACAGCAGCTTGGGGGCCTGAACGGCGGTTTGGAGCAGGGCCGTGAAGGAACGGCGGCTGCTAAACGCGCCGGTTGTGCTGCAGGACCCCCTTGGACCTTCCTCTCCCTCCAGCCATCCACCTCCTGCCTTTCCACCCTCCTTGTGTACGTGAGTTTGTTTTGTTTGTTCTGTCCCAGGGTTAATTAAGTCTGTATAAGCTAATAATTGCACTGTGTCTCTGATTCTTCTGTATATTATTTTATTATCTTTCCTTCTCCTTGGTTACTTTGAGCATGTAAATAGTAGGAATAAATTTAGTAGTATTTCCAACCTTTTTGTCTTCTTCTTCTTCTTCTTCACATCCATGTCGCCTTTGTCTTTTCCCTATTGAATAGCTGTGGTGCGATCCGGCCAACATTTGGGTGGAATGGGGTTCTAATCGGGGAATAACTGTTCGGTCGCGGTTGGACCATCCGCTCGGCCCATCATACCATCTAAACCGCGATCAGTAACAATATTTTGGTTGGATAAGTGTCCACCCCCTTATAATAGCAATTGTAAATTAGCTCAGGTGTAATCAATCACCTTCAAAATCACACACCAAGTTAATTGGCCTCTGCCTGTGTCAAATTATAGTGATTCTGATTATTTCTGAATCAAATCAGCTGTTCATGTAGGTTTCCTCTGCTGGGTAGTGCATTTCACTGCAAACACTCAACCGTGAGCACAAAGGAGCTTCCAAAAGACCTTTGGGATAAAGTTGAGGAAAGGCACAGATCAGGAGATGGGAATAAAAATATTTCAAAGGCCTTGAATATTCTTTGGAGAACAGTCAAAACAATCATTAAGAAGTGAAAGGTGTATGGTAGAACAAATACCCTGCCTCGATCAGGAGGACCCTCCAAACTGGATGACCAAGCAATGAGGACACTGATCAGAGAAGCCACCAAGAGGCCAATGGCAACTTTGAAAGAGCTTCAGGACTTTATGGTGAAGACTGGTCAGGTCACTGTGTGCATGTGACAACAATATCCCAAGCACTCCACAAGTCTGGTCTGTATGTTAGTGTGGCAAGAAGGAAGCCATTACTCAAAAAAACACACCTTGAGACCCCTTTTGAGGTATGCAAAAAACATTCCAGAGATTCTGAAGCCATGTGGCAAAATAATATTTGTGGTGTGACGAAACCAAGATGGAACTTTTTGGCCTAAATGCAAAATGTTACGTTTGACGCAAACCCAACACAGCACATCACCCAAAGAACACCATCCCCTCTGTGAAGCATGGTGGTGGCAGCATCATGTTATGGGGATGTTTGTCATCAGCAGGGACTGGGGAACATGTGGGGATCAAAGGGAAAATGGATGGAGCAAAATACAGAAAACCTGCTGCTCTCTGCAAGAAAGCTGAAATTGGGACGGAAGTTCACCTTTCAGCATGGCAACAACCCGAAGCATACAGCCAAAGCCACACTGGAGTGGCTAAGGAACAAAAGATAAATGGCCTTAAGTGGCCCAGTCAGAGCCTCAACCTAAATCCAATTGAAAATCTGAAGCATGACTTGAATATTGCTGTCCATCAATGCTCCCCACACAACTTGACTGAACTTGAACAGTTTTGTAAAGATGAATGGGAAAATATTGCCCAATCAACGTGTGCAAAGTTGGTAGAGACCTATCCCAACAGACTCACAGCTGTAATTGCTGTCAATATGCTTCCACCAAGTATTAAGGCAGGGTGGGTGGACACTTATCCAACCAAGATATGCTAGTTTTGTAATTTTAATTAATTTTCTGAGATTTGTAGAATTTGTTTTCACTTGGAAGTTGTGGGGAACGATGTGTAAATAAAGGTGGAAAAAGTCCGATTTAATGCCGTTTAGTTCTAGGCTATAAGGTAACAAAAGGTGAAAATTTTGAAAGGGGGTGTACACTTTCTATATGTACTGTAAAACCAGCATACCTGCAAGTTTATAATGAACAAAAAATCGCGTTTATATTGGGTGCCACCAAACATAACACTGATCCTATAACATATTGAATGCCACTCATTGAAAACGCAGACGACTTATTTTGCTTCCAACTAAACATATAACAAACCAATTCAGTCTGAAGGTCACTACTCTTTCAGTGAGTTGGATTTCCAAACATAAATCTGTATATACATGGAGAAATTGATGGTGATCACAATTATTTTGGACACTAATGCAGGATAATTATATCAGTCGTCTATGAAAAGTGAAAGATGATTCATTGATATGTGGTAATGACTGCCTTTATCGGCGTACACATTTTATGGATAAACTCTTAAGTTAACATATACCGTTTCAAAGTAATCACAATCTCGTTTGCATTGAGTTCTCACCGTGTCCATAATGAATGAAGATTTAAATCTGTAAATGATTGTTTTCACGCCAATTAAGTTTATTAAATCAAAGTAATATGGATGCATTGGAACCAATAAACAAAAAATAAAGAAATAAAAAACCTGATTATTTTTTCCGAAAGACTAACACCATCAACAATTTTCTCTCTATAAATAGCTGCCTGTTTAACATTTCAACAGTTTATCTTTACTAACAGCAGCAGTAGTAGTAGTTGTAGTAGTTGTAGTAGTTGGAAGGCTTTAAAGACTTGCGCTCAAGGCATAGGAAAGCTCAGGTCAGGCAGACATTAGTTTCCTGTTTAATGTCGCTCAATTTCTTCATCCCTGCAAGTCCATGGTTTGAACTGCAGTAGACAAGGTAGAGCATTTTAAAGAGAAAGCACTAACAAGACAAATGGAGGTAAAATAAAACCAAATAAAGAACAAATAGCACCGCAAAGCGGGCGTAACCCCTCAGCCCATGCATGGTGGAAACCAATTTCAAGATGGCTGCCGTGGCGGCCATATTGAAAATCGCAGCGTGCCCATTTACGAAAGGAACCTTCCTCTACTCAACCCCAACACACACTGCAAAAATGGATTTCATCGGATAAGCCATTCTCCTTGAAATTGACGGAAACCAAAAGTTGACGGACGCCCGGGCGCCCGGACGTCCAGAGACGCCCGTGACGACAATACCCCTTAGCCCAATTTGGGCTGAGGGGTGAAAACAAAATAACACATTTATACAAATAAGAGCAAAGTACCTTCTGGGGAAAAACTACAAAGTGCATCATTTATGGTTCAGGTTTCCTTAAACTTTTGAACAGTTGCAATATTCTGCCACCTTATACTCGGAAACAATTCGTAAGCGTATTTAGTCCTTCAGTCCTACAAAACTGTGTTCCACCACATTTCTCTCAATTTTTGCCTTCCTGGTTTTAAATATTGCCATTTTCCCACAGGCTTAAATAATGTTAATAAGGAGATCTCGTGACTTGCTTTGTTTCTTTATCGGATGCCCAATGATAAAAAGTGTTGGAGAGAAGTGAAGCCAGAAGCGTAAGAGTAGGTTTTTCATCAGTAAGAAAACTGGTTCAAGACGGTGGCATTGTAGGTATATGTGAAATATAGTTTCCCTTTCACCACAAAAGCAACATTCCTTTAGAAAGTTAGTGAAATGCTGCATCAGAGCTCCATAGCTCAATGCACAATGTAGCTAACTCCAACTTATGTCTGCCATCATTATTGGTGTTGGGTAGAGATAGAGTGAACCCAAACATGGATGAACAGTCAAAGGAAGTGGAAGAATCTCAAGCCAGGGAGTATCTAATCGTGTTGCAAGAGCTATATAATGGAGTGAGTGGATAACTAACAGGCATATATTCTTCACTGATAGGCCACAGAAGGACATTTCAGCTGTGCCTGGGGCCTTACTCATATTGTTTGTGAGTGGTGGCTGAGAGAGCTCACAATGTTGTGGTCAAATTCTGAAGTATATGGAGTTACTGATGGGCATCTGCATAGTTCTGTCACCCTCATTGGGATTCTCTAGATATACCAGGCAATCAAGAAGCAAGGATTTTTTGACCTCTTCGAATGTCCTTGAGGAGATCCTCATTGTCCGGAAGCCCACCTTTGATGCAAGTTCCTTGGATGAAAGAAGGTTTCTCTTCCCGTCATTCAGAATGTCTCCCACTGTGTATGTGTTACCAGTTAAGAGCTGCCTTCTTATCGAGAAGGAAGCCAGGGTTGGGCCCTGTAGAAGATGGTTAAGAATGAGCAGTTCTTCTAACAGGTTCTCGCTTGGATGAGCATCCGTTCTTTTTGTGTCGACTACATGTCAAGCCTTCAGCATTTCTTGAAAAAAGAGAGGCAATGTAGCACTAGACATGCTCTGAGAGGTAATGATAAAAATATTTCTTTTGTATCTGAGATTGAGCACTTTGCTGAAGAAGTATGATGTCAGTGAGCACCATTGCGGTGCAGGGTTCACATAAAGGTAGCGATGAATGGGCTTCAGCCAAGATGCGTGGTAGAGGCTTTGAAGGCAGGGAAAAACTGTCCACCTTCAGTCAAGGACAATCTCAGAATGCCAAAGGAAACCCAATGTTTATCATTCCAAAAGTAGTCCACCAACTTCCTCTGCATCTTAATCAGGAATTCCTCTGGAGTGCTTAAGCAAGAGAGCCTGAATACTAACATTAGAATGATAAACCTTTTACTAAAGAGTGTTTTCAATCAAATGGAAAAGGTGCGAGCAAGTAACCATTGACTGTAGCTAGGTATTCTGCCGATATGTACAACAACCGGGTCATGCATACGAATCTCTTCCCCACACCACTAGTTAGCAGTGTCTCAAAGAGGTAATCATGGTTCATCTGATCAAAGACTTTCTCCTAATCCAAAGAAAGAACACCGACTTGAGTGTGAGTCTTGAGAGATTTGTGGCGGTGTCATCGATGGCGGTGTACGCTAACCTCATCAGTTGGTGCACAGCCCACCACCTTTGGAAACAGATGCATCCTGTCTGCTGAGTACCCCAGCTCAACCAGCTGGTCCCTGCTCTCAAATGTTGTGTTTGTGTCCTTCCCCCTCTCTCCCCATCTTGTCTACCGCTCCCGATGTTATTTGTTTTATGTGTCTGTTTGTCTTTCTGTGTGATTAATGTTCGCTCTTTCACGAGCCTCGATCTTGTATACAAAAAAAAAAAAAAAAAAAAAAAAAAAAAAAAGTCACATCTGCAAACTGAATCAGGTCCCTGACCAAGGATATGTTGGCATGTATTGTTCTGCCAGGGATGGCATATGTCTGGTCAGGGATGACTAATTTTGTCAGTACTGGTCCACGACAGAGTGACAAGATTTTTGCCATAATCCTATAATCCACACAGAGACACTGAGAAGTAGTTTTTCATGTTTCTCATGTCACCCTCCTTGGGAATCAAAGCCAAAATCGATCGACACCAAGGAAGCGGCATTTGACCTATATCACATGCTTCCTCAGCAATACTTAGGTAATCAGGTCCAGTCAAGTCCCATACATTCTTATAGAATTCACATGATAAGCCATCCTCCAGGGGATTTCTCTCTTGATAGATAGGCTGTGCAGGGCAGTTGTCAATTCTTCCAGAGATAATGGAGTCTCTAGTTGCTCTCGGTCTTCTACAGAGGCTTCAGGAATACTGCCTCACAAGGTGCCACCTGCACCTGCATCTGCGCACTTACTCGAATATAGCTTAGCGTAAAAGGTCAAATTCGTTTTAGAACACTCTCTGAGCCATTGAGCAAGGAGCCATCTTCGGCTGAAACACTCGATATAGTCAGTCCTGAATTTTTACCTTTGCACTTTTCCATCCCTTTTAGATAATTCAGGGCATATTCATCCTCAGAAAGAAACTGCAAACGAGAGCGCACATATGCTCCTCGTGCCTTCACACGACTACGTGCTTTAAGGGTGCTCTTCTTTTCTTTGTAAGTCTGCAGTTCAGTTGAGGTAAGTGTGGTCCAGCACTTCTCAAGATGCAGCATTTCCTCTTCCAGCCTTTTCATCCTTAACCAAAGTGACTTGCTCGATCCACATGAGTATTCTTGACATAGCAATTTCAATAGTACCTTGCCGACATCACACCAGAGTCCAAGTAAATAAAAATCTACTTTTTTAGTCCTCCAGGCTTGCCAACAGTTCAAAAGCAATTTCATTAAAACTTTATCCTGACCGACCTAAGGCATTGTTCAGGTGCCAAAAACCAGGACCTCACCTTGTTTCAGATAGGGAAAACTTTATCCAGGGCAAATTATGATCGGTGAAATGGGCAACCTTTATGCCAGTGACACTCTTACACCAACGGTGAGACATGTAAATTATATCGAGCTGGGATTGTGAGATATGACCACCTCTAATACTCGTAAATGTGAATGTTTTGCCTGTCAGGTGTTTTATGTGCCAAGTATCTCTCAAGTTTAACAATTTGTTGTAATATCCTAACAGAAGGATTATGCGGCTCCTGACGTATTCGATCAAGGGAGGGATTTAGAGTGCAATGAAAGTCTCCTCCGAGAATTACACCCTGTTCACCAGGCAAGATGAGCATGAACCTCTGCAAACGGTTGAAGAAACACCATCTTGCAGCTCCTACAAATGGTGCATAAATGTTGACAAAATTGGCAACAAATTCTTCAAACTTTGCTTTTATATGTAGTAACTGCCCCCAAACTGAATTTGTTTACAAGTATTTCAGGTTTAATCTTTGGTGAAAAGAAGATAGCCACTCCACAGGATGTGTCCGTTAAGTGACTGAAAATGGCCAAGCCTTCCCATTGGTTTTCCCATCGGGATGCAGCCTCTGAGGTCGTGTGGGTTTCCTCTAGAAAGGTTACTTCAAGGTTTTCCTTTATACAGAAGGACAATACCTGGTGCACACAGAATGCACCCTTACAGTCATTGACGTTCAGTGATCCTATTGGTAAATTGTATGTCGTCATTGTATAGTGAGAGTTCTGTTCCCATAAAGGGTCACCATCTTAAGCCAATTTATATTCAGACCTGTAACTCAACAGCTTTGCTAGAAGCTTCCTGACTTGGACTTGCTCAGCCGAGCCTGAAGTCCTTGTTTTACATCACTCTCTCCTCAGTATATACAAGGAATGCACTAGAAAATCCTAATCATTCCACCGTTAAAGTGCATTTTCCACTTTCTTCCTGCTACGTAAGCTTTGTTCTAGGAACTCGAGTATTTCCTGATTTAGTATACAGGAATATTGTCCTGCAGGCAGTTCTGGCTTGAAACCCATTAGTGACCCTTAATCCTCTTCCCCGTCCTCAATGGTTTCTTCATCTTCACTGTCTAGAGGTTCAAGATCCTTCTCCATTGGTGTACTCATACTATGTGTCGCTGCATACTATGCGAAAAGGCTTTGTCATTTCTTAAGGCTTTCTTAAGGTCTTCTGGAGTCACAGAGGAAACTTCCTCCTGTGCTGATGCAGAATTCATTGCAGAGATTCAACTCCAGGTAAAGCTTTAGGGATGGATACCTCTTCATCAGTTGGGATAGCAGATCCATCCTTTTAGGGTGGTGCAATATAAATGTGCTTATCTATTACTTTTTCTGCACCATAGTGTATGATGTGACATCACCCGAGACCTAGTAGTTGATGCCAGTAATGTAGTTGATGCTTGTGTGTCTGGTACTATCGGTCTGTCAATCACACCGATGAATGCAACTTCAGCATATTTTGAAACGTCAGTGCTCATCCTTTAGTTCAGAACTGTTTTCGCAGGTGTTTCATATGTTGGTTTACTTTGAAGCTTTGTTGCAGTTATTATTATTTCCTCTGGATATGTTTTCTTAGCAACCAACATCTCAGTATCATTTCGCTCTGTCATGTCAGATGCCTCAAAATTGTTCATGTCAAGTCTTTATCGTGCTGGGTTTACTCATTGATAGTCCCTCTTTCTGTTAATTCCATGACATGTCTTAGGGTGGATCTTGGAGAAAAACTCCCCATATCCTGTCTTTGAGGAATACTTTCTTCTTCTACTTCTTCATCTTCTTGCATTTCTTCAGATTGAGTTACAACCCTTTTCTCCTTCAAAACACTTGATTTTATGAATCACTTTACACATTCTCCGTTTCATCCTCAACGGTGCAAAAGTGTTCCGCAGTCTCATCTTCTGTGGCTCCTGATTTTCTCTTCTGTGCTCTTTTTGTCTTTTCCCTGGACCCACTGTCTGCCATTGATTTATGGCAGCGGAAGAGATAGTATGAGGAGACAGTGCTAAGCATTCTTTAGGGACAACTGCCTTCAGGCACAAAGGAGCAGATACCTCTGTTTGGATACCTTGAGTGACACTGGGATCTTCTCGAGTCTGATCTGGGAGTTGAGGAGCTGCACACTCTTTAATGATAGTGGGGCAATCTGCCCTCATGTGATCCTTTGCTTTGCATCTATAACAAGGCTCATTCGTCATATAAATCACCCCGTAGTTCCTTCCATCAAAAGGAATAACAATGGATCCTTCACATTCAACATATTTTTCCAATTCAATTGAGACTTGCCTTTTAAAAGGTGGGATGTGTTTTAGGGAGGGCTCATGACAACCTAAAGACACAGGCTTGATTGGTGATCTTAACACTGCCATTTGTTCCAGGAAAGGCACCACCATATTGTCAGACAAATAAGAGGGTATATTGGATATAATAATCTTTGTCCCAAGACTTGAGAGTGGCTCAACTTATACAAAGAGTCCTCCCACATCAATCCCTTTCTCAATTGCCTTATTTGCTGAATCCTCTGAGTTAAGAAAGAACACAGCTAGCCCATACATTTTGGAGGCTGCAAGTATAGTTCATCACCTTTTACCTTCCTGTGCTATTTTTGCATAGTTTGGTGATTGAGCCGATATGCGCATGCATTTGATTATTCCTTAGGTTTAATTATTCGTAAACCAGTACAGTAGTGCTAAAATAAGCATAAGCTCGCGAATGAGCTAAATATTATTATTCATTTAACATTCCGATTGATGGAAAATATTGGTTCACGAGTTATCAAGTGATCACTATATTCGTCATGTGTGTGCGTCTGTCTGTGTGTCTGTCTGTCCGCAGCATAACTACCCGATGATATCATCCGATCTTGATGAAACTTGGGTGGGAGGTTCATATCATGATCTAGTTGTGTCCTGCGTAGAGTGGGCGTATTGCGCCCATTGTGGGCGGAGCCACACCCAAAAAAGATGTCTTTTTAGGGGGTAATCGAGTTCAAGCTACATCTTCTCCGAGGGGTTTGGTGGAATCTGACAGGGGTTTCGGTATTTGCTTAGGCCAATGTCATGTGTCTAGCCCCACGGAGCTCGATTTTTCATTTTTGCCCCAAGGTCAAGGTCACAAGGTCACGAAATTTAGAAAAGTCGATTTTTGATGGTTTTATTACATTGTTCGCTGCCCGATAGGGTGAAATGTCGTACATGATCTTATATTATCACATACATAATGAAATACAAGTTTTCCAACAAATTTCAGAATCCTCGACCTTTGACCTTTGAAGGTCACAAAGGTCAAAGTTTCAAAGTTGTTGGAATCGAACCGAATTTTCGGTATTGTGTAGCTAACTAACCTCATAACTGATTATACATTATTTTCTATCTCATTTCAAGGTCAGTAACCTTCGTTTTGACATTTCAAGGTCACAAAGGTCAAATTTTCAAAGTTGTCGGAATCGAACCAAATTTCCGGGATTGTGTAGCTAACTATCATAACAGATAATACATTCCTATTTATATATTTTCAATGTCGGTTTTGACCTTTGTCATTGAATACCGCTCGCTCGTGAACCATCGTCGTCTCCTGACTTGTACCATTAATAAATCATTCTTCTGGATGGTGTGTGCCGTATGGGCAAGAATGACCACTACTACATCTGGAGCAGGTGTGAGCCATCCTGCACACCCGTTTTAGGCGTTAACAAGAAAGCACAGTGTGAAATTAGAGTTGGGACAAATCACACAAATGGTGGCATATGTTAAGGCGCAGGTGCTGTTGATACATTAAGCAAAAACAAAAGGAATTCGAAACTAGTTTTGCGTTAACGCCACAAATCGAGCATGGCAAAACGAGCAACGTGTTGCACGAGCATGCAACGTGTTGTACCACCACGGCTAGGCCTCAACACAAACAATGGTAAATTAATAACTCTAACCACAAGAAACAAACAAACAAAATAAACCCATGAGGTTCGTTTAACCAAAACAAAATAAAAGTACTAATAGAACCGGAGGAAACATGTAGCTGAAATGTGAATAGAAGAGAAACTCGAGGAGCAGCAAAACGATGTGGCGGTGTAGTAGTAGTAGTAATAGTAGAGTGCATAAATTATTATATTCTAGTAATATTTGTAGTAATATTAATCGGTGAAGATATCTTCCATCTTGATTTGGCTTGACCAGCCTACTCATATCTAGTTGAATACAGGACAATGGCCTCCCTCAACAATGTCCATTCTGTTCTATCCAATGCAATTTGAAGCCATTGTACTCCAGTACATTTTTCAATTTAATCTCCAATCGTGATCTTAGAGGTCTACCTCTGCTTCTATCAGGACTTTCTCTACGTTGCCAGGTTGTAGTTCTTGTTTTTCGCTGATTGTCCATTCTTCTGATGTGTCCAGCCCAATTCCATTTATGTTCATGGATTCGGACCAGAATGCCAAGGAATTTTGATTCATGTCTGACGCATTTGATTCCCTGCTTGTCCCTTCTCGTTGTGGCAAGACAGCATCCTTCTGTAGCTCTTTGCACGATGATCAATTTTTGCTCCACATTCTTCTTTTGAGATAATGTTTCACTGCCATTGCTGGGAGAACACGAACGCACTAATGGTAAATTTCCTTTTCAGACTGGAGAGGAGTTTGCTTTTCATGATATTTTTAGATTTTACAAATGCGGCCTCTCTCCTGCTGTAGTACATATCTTCACTTCATGAAGATGATCATTATATATTTGCATGAATTATCCTAAGTAAACATAATTGCTAGATTCATAGTTTTTGCAATTATCAATTTGAATATCTTCCTTTTTGCCGAGCAGTTTGACATCATTTTTTTTTTGTCCAATATTATGACGATTCAAATTTAGCTCTTCCATCATGATTTTCAATTCTTCAGTATTATTTGAAATTAAAACAATATTATCTGTGAATCGTAGCTGGTTTAGTCTTTCTCCTTCAACATGCATTCCTCTATTTTCCCAATGTAGTTGTTGAAATAATAAATAATGTTGAAATAATAATAAAATAATGGACAATTTTAGGTGTCTCTCTATTTGGCATCTCTTTCGATCTTGATCTTGCCACCATTTGGTGCAGTTTCAAAGTCACTGCTCCACAAATGTTTCCCTCATCTAATATAGTGATGCATCTGGAATTGATGGTTCGGCAATGCAGAGCTGGGTTGATGGGATTTATAATTGTTGCCAGACTATTGAAAGCTTTTTCATAATATATAGATAAATATGAGAGAAGTTTAAATTAAGTTGATGTTTTTACAGAACCTGATTTGTTGTTTAAAGGTGATCCATTGTTGGGTATCCATTTCTAAAACCTGTTTGCTTCCATTTTTTATTGTTGTTCCGTTCCATTCTGAGTCTGTTATTGCTAATTTTTGTGAAGAACTTGTATTGGTCCAAGAGGTAGGGTACCTTTTGCGCAGCGTCTGAGGCCAAAAGGTTTGATCAACTTTTCTAAACCAAAATTGAATGCAGATTCCAAAAATCAATTTCTTATGTGCCGCAAATGTTGCGGTTTGGGTGAAAAATGCGTTTTTTTGTTGTTATTTTTCTATATTTTGGCGAAATCTGAAAATTATGCTTTAATTCTAGATATCAATTTTACTCTCTGGTATATGGTCATGTGAGGTATCAAAATAAAGCTACTGACCTGGAGATCACTCAAGAACACAAATAATATGAAATTAAAATATAGTTGCCATGGTAACAGCCATTTGAGTGGCTCTGAAGTCCAAAAATATAAATTTCACGCTGTAATACATTGTACATTTTAATGTGGAATCAGAGGCCAAATGGTTTTTAAATCATTTCTAAATCATAATTTTATGTAGAATCTGAATATCAATGTCTTACAAGCTAGACATGAAGCCTTTTGGGTGAAAATCACAATTTTGTTGGTTATGCGTATTGCGTATTACACAGAAAACTCTGAAATTGGGTTTTAATTCTAAATACCCATTTTATCATCATTTATATTCGCATGTGAGGTATCCACATGAAAGTATTCACATACAGTGTATATACATGTATTTTCCAAGGATAACTATTTTTAGAGTGAAGTATAGTTGCTATGGTAAACAACACTAATCCTGAGCTGATTGCTTATAAAGGTTGACGACTAGCACCTACTAATGAGTCTATCATCATATATATCGACCACCCTAGAAACCATTAATATGTTGTTATTAAATATATTGCATGTGATTGGTTGCCATGGTAATGGGATTCATTATTAACAAAGTGCAGATCATTACACAAGAAATAAGCTTCCATTGACATATCTTTTTCATTAGACCTCTCTGACAACTGTTCTCATAATGACATCCTCCTAAATCAGATGCATAAAAAAGGTAAAGTAATACAACAATAATTGATGTAGTTATCCCATCACCAATTGTATCTGGTCTATTTGGCTATAATACCTGTCACCCTCTAATATCTACTGTTCATATAATTATTTACTCTATCAGCTACAATATGCTAAGTTATGCTTATTACAACCACTCTCACCAAACCACAAAATACTAACAGTAGTGTCATAAATTGTCATAAACTGTCATTTCAGATTTCGCCAAAATATAGAAAAATAACAACAAAAAAACGCATTTTTCACCCAAACCGCAACATTTGCGGCTTTGGATTTTTATCACATAAGAAATGGATTTTGGAATCTGTATTAAATTTTGGTTTAGAAAAGATGATCAAACCTTTTGGCCTCAGACGCTGCACAAAAGGTACCCTAGCTCTTGGACCATATGTGCTTGAAAGAAGGCTAATTTGACTATTATTATTTAGGACGATCTTATCTACTTTTTTGTGGATCATTACCAGCTTAGAGTTCTTCCAGATTATGGGGAGTTTTCTATCTTCAAAACACTTTCTAAATGGCTTTGCTCTATTAATTGTAGAGCAATTCACTTCTATGTTTGATTACACGAGTACACCCACTCCATGTGGGAGTGGCAGGAAGGGTCATGTTATGATAATCTCTGGGAGATATACATTACAGTAGATCTAGTGTCAAGCCTCAAGAACGTCAGAGGTGTGTTCAGTTGCCAACTTTATTGTAGAGCGCTCACCAAGTGGCTTAAGCACTCAAGCAAGTACTCCATTTGAAACTGTTGATAAGGAACAGCTTGCTTGGCAAGCACTAAATAGCTGATTGGTAACTGAACACACCCTGGGTTTCCTCCTTTTCAGTTTAGTGTTAAACAGAAGCAGCGACTGTTTCAAAAGGTAATCATACGTGTTTGTGGTTTATTATATATATATATATATATATATATATATATATATATATATATATATATATATATATATATATATATATATATATATATATACAGACTTGGCATTTAATATGGAATATTATTTTTTTCTTGACTTGGGTTTACTTTCTTAACTCAGTATATCAATCTGGTGAGTTTCTTTTACACTTTGGTGATTTATTTGTTAAAAGAACCATGTCACTGATTGTCTGTCGCAGCAAGAAATCAACAACAGGATTATATCACAGGTGGCGTGGCAAAATGTACGGACAGGTGCATTTGATGATTGGCTTCACAGTCGGGTATACAAGGGTTGTTGCGTTCTGTATTAGTGGAAAACAACTGCTGCACGTCTCCAAAAGTTATTCCCGCTTCCTCTGGAGATGGTCCGTCAACTCGACAATGTTGTTTGTCATGGAGTGGTGGCGTTACGAAATTACGGCATGAAACAGCATGCTATTGCTCGGCAGTATGGCATCACTCAAGGTCAGGTGTCAAAGATCCTGAAACGAAATGCTCAGAGGGGTGTCCCTACTCCAATACCGAGGCCAGGACATCCCCGCAGAACCACAAGGAGGGATGATCGCCAGCTGCCCCGGTTAGTCCGCAATGGCCATACCAAGTCAGCTAATCAGCTTAGGGCTGAGTGGCAGCAACTGACAAATGTGCCTGTATCCAGAAGGCTAGTCAACCAACGACTGGTTCAAGCAGGCTATCGTGCCAGGCGTCCCCTGAGAAAGCCACGCCTGACCAGACAACACCGCCAGCGCCGATTGCAGTGGGCCAGAGAGCACCGTCAATGGCAGCCAGGACACTGGAATCACGTGATCTTCAGTGACGAGTCTAGATTTCTGGTCTATCGTCAAGATGGCCATGTCCGAGTGTGCAGACAAGTGCATGAAGCCGACAACAAAGATTGTATCGTGCCAAGAGTCCAAGCTGGAGGTGGTGGGGTGACCGTTTGGGCTGCTTTTCATGCAGGTGGCAAAACTGACCTGGTTGTTCTGAATGAAACCTGAACCAGTTCAAGTACAGTGTCATTCTGGAAGAAACATTGCTTCCATTTGCTTGTGCAGCCTTTCGAGGAAACGTTGTCTTCCAAGATGACAATGCACGGCCTCATCGTGCTCGCATGATCCAACACTTTCTTGCTGACCGTGGTGTAGAGCATATGGAGTGGCCTCCCATGTCCCCGGATATGAATCCGATAGAGAACTTGTGGGCAGAATTACCGCGTCAAATCGACCACTTGGACCAGCAGCCGACCTCTGTGCGTGAATTGCAGCAGGCTATTGTCACTGCATGGCAAGCGATTCCTGTCCAAACCATGGCAAATCACGTGAACAGCATGCGTCAACGTGTACGTGCTCTCCTGACTGGTCGTGCGGTTTACACGAAGTACTGAACTGTAATTTTATTGTCCGTAATCCCAGTCGTAATTTAACTTTTGTTTTAGTGAAAAAATTTTTTGGCTGATGTGCAAAATAAAGAGATACTTCTGGAAAACGTACAGAAGTTTAACACAGTACTGTCCATGAATTGAGTTCGATATCAGTTTACATCACTTTCAAGGATCAATTTATTTGTTTCAAAATGTCAAATGTGGTTTTTGTTTCTTTTAAATGTCACATTAACAAAATCTAGGATAATTTCAACATAATTCCAATGAACTTTTGGTTCTAAGACATCTTGAAAAGTAAGTTCACCCCCACAAAAAAATATTCCATATTAAATGCCAAGTCTGTATATATATATATATATATATATATATATATATATATATATATATATTACTTCTAGTAGGCTTGTACCACAATACACCTCGATAAGTTATTTATACATGGATATACACCTTATAGTCCTGAGCCTGAGCCTGAGCCAAGAAAGGAGTCCATCAGGTACGACCCTAAAATTGAGCCAACGGTACCACTCGGGGTGGCCAAGGTTCATGGGTACCACATGAAAGCTCTGCTATTCTGGAACACATTTCTGCCTGGTAGTAGTCTGTAAGTAGTAGCTTTCACCCTGAAATATGATGTTGAAAAGGCCCCCTTTTGGTTCGATTCTTAGCAATATGTATATGTTGTACAGACATACTAGGCTTCATACGATCACATGTAAGCTCTTGCAAGCAGTTTATTTTGCATTTACAGCCACCATACATTACACTTTAATCATCATCATCATCATCAAAATGAAAATAACTGAACTTTTCATCAAAATAAATGAATTAATTTCATCAAAATAAATGAACATAATCATGGAAATCATTAGCATCATCAATTGCAGAAGAATAATTAATAATGATCTTCAAGATCATCAGCGTCATCCTGCACAACCGTGTCCTCTCCCTCCTCAGACGGCTGGTTGTCACATGTCTTTAGTTTGCAGGGCTTGTAGCACCTGAGGTTATTCATCAAGCAGGTGCACCCAGGCCTTCGGCATGACCTGGAACAGTCACAAGAAAGGAGTTCTATTACAGCTTCTGGAGCTTGTGAACTGTCTAACCAGTCAACTTTGTGGAGAGACGATGCTTTGTAGAAACGATCCGAGCACAGATGCGATTTTGTTTTTGTCCATGTAATGTGACTTTGCCTGGGATTCATATTTCAGATACATTGTTGCACTGATGTCTTCCGTGAAGGCCAGTAGGAGCAGAAACACATCAGTGTCATCAGCTGCGAGTACAATAGACTGGAAGCCTTGAACTGCTGCATGTGCCGCATGTAAAATGAGTCGCGTATCTGCCTCTTCTTGTGAAGAGCAGAGCTCTGGGACCAGAACACTTCCTTTGTGTATGACTTTGAAGCAGTTCTCTCCAGAGGTTATATAGAGAACCTTTCCTCTAAGTTGTTCTGTGTATTTTGGATGCTTCCACTCTTGTACAATAAATTCAATGAGACTGGTATTTTTTTGAGTTACTGAGCGAAATTTCTTCCACTGGACTACTGTCTGCTTTGCTGTGATGTTCTTCAACTGTATATATCCAGTGTTTGATTGGCTGCATTCTCTTTCCACTTCTTTGATGGAATTCTCTCTGTACGTATCAAAGACAATATCAATACGAGAAGACTGAGAAGCTTCGTTCACAGCCTTTGAGAGTATGAGAGAGGCGATGTCACCAAACGTCTTGTACTCACTTTTTGTCTTGTGCACAAGTGCCATTCCATCAATGAGACACGCCGACTTTGGTTGTATGAATTCCACAGGTGAGATGTTTTTCCTGAGTTCCTTGGCGAGAGCTGATTTGTTGGTTTTCCTTGGTATGCCATCTGCAGTGGCTAGGGACCTTGGAAGTGGACCCAAGGGATGCTTCAAAACGTCTCACGTGTCAAGCTGTCTTGTCTGTGCCATCACTACCTCTTCGGAGGGAATTCCAGGATTCCAGATCCATTGGTGAAGTGGGAACCGTATGTGGATCCTCACCAGTCGTGTGAATAATGCAAATCGTTTCCGTGCTGTCCATTTTTGAATTGACCTAAAATAAATAAAATGGCATTAGAAATAATCACAGCAATTTCTGAAGTGTCAAGAAACAATAAGGAAGTCAGTAATCCTGGAAGGAAAATACGAGAATACTCGTATATACTGGTGAGAAATGTATATTTTATTACCTCCGCCACCAAAGGTGGCTGGAGGTTATGTTTTCACCCCTGTCTGTCCGTTTGTTTGTGAACAAGATATCTCAAAAAGTTGTGGACGGATTCGGATGAAATTTAGCAGAGATGTAGTGTATGTGACAAGGGCGAAATTATTAGATTTCGGTGAAGATCCGGATCCGGATCCGGGTACTAGAATCTTTTAAGTGATTCTTCACCATTGGTAGATCGGGCCAAAAACGATACATAGCAGGATATCTCAAAAAGTTGTGGGCGGATTTGGACGAAACTTGGTGGACCGGTTGGGTGTCTGACAAGGACAAAGAGATTCGATTTCGGTGAGTATCTGAATATGGATTCGGATATGACAATTATTGAAGTGATTCTCCACCATTGAGTGATATGGCTAACCAGGCGGAGGTATGCTCTCTACTGAGTGCCGTTCTAGTTTTTAGAGTGTTTTAGAAATAAATAAAAATAGCGTTTGGAGGTACCAGCAGGGTGAAAGCTTTCATTTGGTACCTTATTTGTATGTTTATTATATTCAGTCATCACATATATGACCAGAATCTTTGGAGTCTAAATGACTTACAAGGACGTTTGTACTATACATTGAACTGATAGAGGGTTCTTTCAACAACTAATTTTGAAATGAAAGCTACTCATTTGAAACTGCTACCAGGAATAAATGGTATCCTGACACACAGAGCTATCAAATTATACCAATGAACCTTGTCCACCCAGTTGGTACCGATGGACCCCTCCACCTGACGGACTACCAGGAATACCTCAAGCTGTGACTTCCTCTCCACTCGCATCTTCTGTTTGTCTTTGTGTTGTACCATCTTCCAGACAGTGAAGATTACATGTACATCTCTGTCTCTCAGACACCATGGACCAACTTTTAACCACTCAGCCCAACTCTCCTTTCCTCATATGTGGCGATTTCAATAACTGTCACCATGCTTATTAGCTGGATGTTGTCACCTCTCTCACCCTCCAAGGAACTTCAGCAAACAACTTCCGTGACTCTATAAAACTGACTCAATCTGTGAACATTCCCACCTGGCCTTCATTCCCACCTGCTCCCATTTGCAAATTCTCCCTTCTGGACTTGATTACAAACTTCCTCACAAATGTCCTCTGCTCTTCCTCTGCTCCAATTGGTTCATCTGATCATATGCTTGTGAAAGTCAACATCTCTCTGGCAATCCTCAGAGATCTGCCTCTATGCTGGCCAGTCTGGCAGGTCACTCAGACAGATTGGCAGGGTCTGCATGCAGCCATCTCTTTTCAGGACTGGTCTCCCATATCTACTGCCCCTGCTATAAACTCAGCTTGGGAATTCTTCCACAGAAACCTGCTCTCTCTTATGCAGAGATTGATTAAACCTCATCTTCAGTTCTCCTATCCTTTTTCCCACCCATGGTACAATGAATCCTTTGGTGAAGCAGTTGCTCTGAAACAACTTGCCTTCTCTTTCTGCAAGGCAAATCTGACTGAAGGAAATCTCAGTGCATTCCAAAAGTCCGCAACAAGTTTGTGTGCACTCTCAGGAGAGCCAGAAAACAACTTCTGTCCACCTTCAAGATTGAGCTTTCAAACTTAACTCCCTCCTCCAACACATGATGGTGCCTTGTTAAGTCTGTCTCTGGTGTATGCTCCCATTCCATCTTTTCCCTCACTCCAAATGGCACCACAACCAACTCCACTCGTAAGAAGGCCGAATGCCTCAATTCTGTTTTTGCTTCCAAATTCTGTGTTCCCAACCTCTCAGTACCTATCCTTCCCTGTCATACCCAAATGCTCATAGACTCTGTGTCTTTTACACCTAAGAAGGTGGAAAAGGTTCTGTCAATCCTCGACTTTTGTCTCCGCAACTTGACAAGACGGCATCAGCCAAAACAGTCACAAGGCCACAATCCAGGTTGGGTCGCCACTTCGACTCAGGAAGTCAGCGCAGGAATTTGATCATAGTGCCAGAGATAGCTCACTTCACCTAGGCAGCTTAGAGGTGATTGTGATTATTTTATAAGATGGTCGATCTTCCGTGTAGACTTTATATGTTTCTCCCATTTAATGTGATTTAAAAAAATCATTTGCAGATCAAGTTTGCATTAGGATAGAAAAGACTTCCAGGGCGAAGTAGCCAACCTCAGTTATTATAACTAGAACGGCACTCGGTAGAGCACACACCTCCACCAGGCCGAACAGTTTATTCTGTATCCGACTGAAAGGCCGGATCTGGATTCGGACCTGAACCAAAACCATACCGGCTTGTTCCGGCTTGTCTTGTTCAATTGTTTATTTGTTCTACGCTTAATTTCAGAGTACATTGAGACGTTAAACTGCGTAAATTTCAATAAAAACTGGAAAAATTGACGTGCTCTAAAACTTTTGACCGGTAGTGTATATATCGCATTTCGACTGATCTCTCAATGGTTAAGAATCACTTAAAACATAAATAATTATCGTATCCGAATCCATATTCACATCTTCACCAAAATTGAACCAATTCTTCCTCGTCACGCTCCCACCTTGTCCACCAAATTTTGTCCAAATCCATCCACAACTTCTGAGATATCCTGCTGTATATAGTTTTTGGCCCTATCTGCCAATGGTGAAGAATCATTTAAAAAAACCTACGAGCCGGATCCGAATCCGGATCTTCACCAAAATCTAATCATTTTGTCTTTGTCATAAACACTACATCTCTGCCAAATTGTATCTGAATCCGTCCACAACTTTCCGAGATATCTTGTTCACAAACAGACAGACAGAGAGGGGTGAAAACATAACCTCCATCCACCTTCGGTGGCAGATTGGTAATAATTAGCTCTGGTAATAATTTGTTTTGGATTTGTGGCCATCATCATTACAATATCAGATTCAAATTCAGGCTGATTAAACTGTTTTTGGAGCATTAATGTCAGAAAATGTATGCATTTACTGATACGAGAGAATACAGTCATTTACTGCAGAAAGGAAACAACCTTTTTTTGGCAAGTCCAGAATACTGTAACATATAACATATGATCTTCCATTTTAACATCAGGTTACTTATGCAGAAACATAAACTGAGCTCGGTTTTTTCCTCCAATTAATTATTATCTTTATCCAAAGTTTGGATTAATCCATCTTGGATCTGATCTTATACAGTATATTTATTGTGTAGGTTGGAGAGGGGTGAATGTTCTTGTACAGACCCCACTGGGTGATATCCTGCTGCACGCACCACTTTCATCGCTTTGGCTTGACACCAAACACACTGCAGCTCTCACCACCAGGACACAGCCTTGACATTTTGAAAAAAAATTCATGGCCAGAATCTGGATCTGAATCTATAAGATAGCAATAAGAAAATATGTCACTGTTACATAAGGGGTGAGGTCTAAGGGTATGTGTTGAGATCAGTTTACCAATAAAAGGCTTGTCCTTACTATAAGAAACTCATATTGCATAATCTTTTCCATTTGTGCTACATATGAATATTTCCCTGCCTAAGGCTGATCATCTGAGTCAACTTACCAGTTCAACCATTCCTCTTTTATACTGTGGACCATCTGTGCACTTCACCTCATGTCACTGTCATACCATGGCTAACACCATTCCTCCAGGACAAAGGATCCTCTCTGGAAATTTATTATGGTTTTCGTGGAGAGAAAAGTTATTTCTAAAGCATATATCAGGTGCATCTGTCCATCCAAAAACCCAGCACTAGAATGTGCTCTGTTTTTAGTGTGTTGTGTTTTCGTGGCCGGTGCGGGGCATTTATCATCGTCATGCATTCTCTCACCACCTTTGGACATCAAGTAGTAACAAATTCTCATACAAATACTTTATAAATGAAATAAGAAAGAGCAATCGGAGATTGCAGACCCTTACCAGGATGTGTTTTCAGGGATTTTTAAGGCTTTTGTGTCAAAACAAATATGGCGGCCGAATCACGTCACCGATGACGTCATCATTGATTTTTTTTTTCTCCACCAATTTATCCATAGATGAATGAATGAATGAATGATCGTTTTAAGGCCATTTTCCCCGCTAGAGTGGGGGTTAGCCTTGCGGGCCCCATGACAATTATGGTTCCCTGATTTAGGCAATGTTTTTATGGCCGGATGCCCTTCCTGACGCCAACCCTTAGTCGCCTCTTACGATGCGCAGGGAAAGGGTGTACCTATTCTAAACCGGGGTACACACACATTCTAAACCGGTACACATCCATAGGTGATGCTCAATAAATTTCATCTTGATCGGATGAAGTTTTGTACTTGTTGAATTATGACATCATATTGGACGCACATATGACATAATCATTAACAGATGTTATTCCACATAGAGAGTTCTCTTCAATGAGCCATGTCTTAAATTCTTCTGTGCAGCGTTTTTGGAGATATAGAGGTGCAATTTTTTTCGGTTTTTCCAAGATGGCGACCGAACAACGTGACCAATGACGTCATCATTTTTTTTTCTCCACCAATTTATCCCAAGATGATGCTCAATAAATTTCATCTTGATCGGATGAAGTTTTGTACTTGTCAAATTATAACATCATAATGGAGGTACCTATGACATCATCATTAACAGAGGTTAGTCCACATGGAGATTTTGTTACAATGAGCCATGTCTCACATTTTTTCTATTCAGCGCTTTCGGATTTATAGAGGTGCGAAAATTTTCGGTTTTTCCAAGATGGCGCCCATACCACGTAACCCATGACGTCATAATTATTATTAAAATAATTATACAGGTAGAGTGTTTTGCTTTTGTTTGTTTTTTGTATCCAAGATCGAGGCTCGTGCAAGAGCTAACATTAATCACAAAAAAAAAACCTGACACATAAAACATATAAAGAAGGGAGCGGGAAACGAGATGGGGAGAGAGAGGGAAGCACACAAGTACAATAGTAGAGAACTGGGACATTGGGAGATCTGTGGGAGGGAGAGGGCTTGGGGGAAGGAGGCATGGGAAGAGGGGGGGGGGGGTGGGAGAGGTATAAAACACATGGACACTGCTAGGACTTCCAGGAAAGAAGTCGTTATCTCAAAAAAGTGGATCTGGGGTAAATTAACGGGGGTAGAAAAGATCACGGTTTTGGATGGGGGAAGATAAGAGATGGTGGTGAACAGCTGTTTTAAAGACCTGGAGGGAGGAGTGGGATTGAAGAGAGTGAGAGAGTTTGTTCCAGAGGTGGGAGAAAAGAGGAATGAAAGAGTGAAATTGAGCAGAGAGTCTTGATTTTGGCAATTTCACCAGAAGAGGGTTGCTGGCAGATCTTGTGCGACCTGTAGGAATATTTGGGGGAGAGAGCACAGATCGAGCTGGGGGAGCAAGGCCGAATAGGAGTTGGTAGAAGACAGAAAGTCCACCGACCTGCCTGCGGTGAGTGACTGGAAGGCCCTCAGGGTTAGCTTCATCGCATGAAGGTTTCAACAGCGTGAAGCCGAGCTGGGTGTGAGGCAGGAGCACCAGCCCAGAGGGAAGAGTAGTATTCCATTGAGCTGTGGATGAAAGCCTTGTATGTGGAGTTGCACTTATGGTGGAAATTTCCTGTCAATCGGACCAACGATTGCAGAGAAAATAATATTTATTCTGTGCGGACAAACAAACAAACAAACAAAAACAGACAAACAAACAGACAGATGAAAATTCACTCATAGAGTGACACTTGGCAAAACAGAACAAAGTAGAATGGCACTCAGTAGAGCATCCTTTTGACATCAAAAATAATTAGTGGTTGAATTCAGTGAACTGATATGCAAATAGTCTTCAAAGTTTAAGTTAATTGGATGAAAATTGACAATTTTAGATATTTGGCCTATGTTGACCTTTTGGCCTATGTTGACCTTTTGGCCTAAGTTGTCCTCAAAAATACTTGTTGGTTGAATTCAGTTAACTGATCTGTAAATCGTTTTCAAATTTCAAGTCAATCGAATAAAAATTGAGGATTTTAGAAAATTAGAAAAAACGTGGTTGACCTTTGGCCTATGTTGACCTTTTGGCCGATGCTGATCTCAAAAATAGTTGGTGGTTGAATTCAGTTAGCTGATATAAAAATGCTATTCAAATTTCAACTCAATCTGATGAAAATTGAGGATTTTAGAGATTCGAAAAAAGTGGTTGACCTTTGGCCTATGTTGACCTTTTGGGGAGTAATGTACAAACAAATAAAACGAGGCACAGAGAATATGTGCAGAACCCTGCAGAGAATTAGACAGTTTTACAAAGGCCATGCCCTATTCAGTGATTTTCCAATGAGCACTTCGCCGAGGAGTGTTTCCACAAGGGTTCCCGACCCTTAATAAAGGGTTGGAGCATAAACACAATATTTTGGTGACTGTTAGCTGTTATTTGCGCTAATGTGGAAGTCATGACTCACACCTCTGAGTGCCTTTCGCCATTACCTGAGCAATGTGTTTAGAGCTGATTATCTTACGCATCGCCATCTGGGTCTCCTATTGTTAGCCTAACAAGTATCCAATAACATAGGCAAGATGGTGTTATCACAAGCTTAACAGAAATGCAGAGGCTGGTGAAGTTCCACAACTGTGCTTTATGTGCCTTGACATATGATAAGCCAGCATCACTATTCAGGGGGCTTCAGCAGGGTCGGTTTAGGCCAGGAAAAAAAAAAACATGCAGCAACATTTTCTTGCTCCACAAGACCATGCCATCGTGCATTTTTTTTCAAGCCATTTTGATATATGAATATTAAAATGCCCTATATTAGGATAAAGTGATTTTTGCTATGATTGGATGACAATAAATACACAGCTTCCCTTGTTAGTAAACAACACAGTACGTAAGTTAAGATGAGGGAGAGGATTATATATATGAAAAACGTGAAACGTGAAAGATGAGGAAGTTGTTGTGGAAGGAGGAGACCTAAATGGACATGTGGGAAGGAGTATGGATGGTTTTGAGGGAGTTCATGGGGGTTACGGATATGGTGTGAGAAATGGAGAAGGTGAAAGGATTTTGGAGTTTGCTGATGGAGCTGATTTGTTGATTTGTAATACTCAGTTCCAGAAAGAGGACAATAAGCTTGTTACATACACGTCAGGTGGGTCGACGACAACCGTTGACTACCTGCTGGTGCGTAGGCGAGATAGGGGGCACCTCCGGGACACAAAGGTGATCCCGGGGGAGGAGGCTGTTTCACAGCACCACTTCGTTGTCTGCGACATAAGGGTGAAAGGTGCGAGGAGAGCTCGGCGGGTGAAGTACCAACCGAGAATGAAGGTGTGGAGGTTGAAAGAGGTAACAGTGAGGGAGGCATTAAAAGAGAGGCTGAGTAGGGTAGAGGATGATGTGGTTGAGCTTGAAAGCGGTTGGATGTCAATGAAAGATAGTCTGTTGGGAGCCGTTGGTGAGGTATGTGGATGGACAAAAGGACCACCGAGGCACTCGGAAACATGGTGGTGGGATGATGAAGTTGGAAAGAAGATTGACGAGAAGAGGAAGAAGTTCAAGGAGTGGCAGAAGGCGAAGGGTATGGGGGCAGAAAAGGCAGAGCATGAAAGTTATAAGGCAGCCAAGAAGGCTGCAAAGAAAGAGGTAGCAAAGACGCAGGAGGCATGTAGGAAAATGTTCGGAGAACGCTTGGATTTGGAAGAGGGTCAGAAAGCGGTATTCAGGATTGCAAAGCAGATGGTGAAAGAGAGGTGTGATGTGATGGGGGTGAGTTGCTTGAAGGATGAAGTGGGACAAATCTTTGTGGACCCACACGGATTTATATATATACTAGGGCATGCCCGTACTATATATATATCTAAAATTATATCCCCCCCCTCTATTTACATGAAATGGTTTGGTCCATTCGCAAAGCCAAAGCGAACGGCTTGCGAGTACGGTGACAATCCCCCCCCTCTATTTACATGAAATGGTTTGGTCCAAAGCGAACGGCTTGCGAGTACGGTGACAACCCCCCCCCCCCCCTCTATTTACATGAAATGGTTTGGTCCAAAGCGAACGGCTTGCGGAGTTTGGTAAAGAAATCGCCATAGCTCGGTAACTACTTCTCCGATTAATATGAAACCTTGAAAAGGCACATCCTCGGGTCCCCAGCAATATACCTGGCAAGTTTCAAGTATATCGGACCTGTGGTTGTCGAGAAACAGCGGTCACAGACAAACACACAGACACACAGACATTCACACAGAGATTACTGGAATTATATATACTAGGGCATGCCCGTACTATATATATATCTAAAATTATATCCCCCCCCTCTATTTACATGAAATGGTTTGGTCCAAAGCGAACGGCTTGCGAGTACGGTGACAATCCCCCCCCTCTATTTACATGAAATGGTTTGGTCCAAAGCGAACGGCTTGCGAGTCCGGTGACAATCCCCCCCCCCTCTATTTACATGAAATGGTTTGGTCCAAAGCGAACGGCTTGCGGAGTTTGGTAAAGAAATCGCCATAGCGTGCAAGAACGCGCAGGAAAGCGAAAGAATCGCAAATTAGTTTTAATTAGTTTTAAAACATAGTTTAACGCCAACATAGTTTGCCAACGTGAAATTAATTAGTTTTAAAACATAGTTTAACGCCAACATAGTTTGCCAACGTGAAATAAATGAATACGCTCTCAAATGTGCCGTCCGAGGCAGAGTCTGTTCGGCACGTTCGGCACACGTGATAGCTCGCTGCTCTCTGATTGGTTGAATCGTTTTTTGGACATAGCTCGGTAACTACTTGTCCGATTAATATGAAACCTTGAAAAGGCACATCCTCGGGTCCCCAGCAATATACCTGGCAAGTTTCAAGTATATCGGACCCGTGGTTGTCGAGAAACAGCGGTCACAGACAAACAAACAAACACACACACAGACACACACACACACACACACACACAGAGATTGCTGGAATTATAGATAGACTAGGGCATGCCCGTACGTGGGTGCCCGTTCCTTGCCAAAAAAAAATAATAACGCTACCCGTACGCTCTACCCCGCCCGTACGCCCGTACGCCCGTAAACAAAAAAAACAACGCTCTTCGCTTCCGCCCTTCGCTCTGGGAGAAATAATGCGCATAAGAAATCGAGAAATTATTATTTTCTCTGGAAGAAATCGAATTACGAACCGTAATGGCGCACGCGCTCGGCTCGGCTCGCAACAACGCGTTCTGTGATTGGCTGCCGGAAGTGAAGTCTTCACTGTCCGGAAGGTCGCAAATCGCAGTTACGATGAATCGCAAATTAGTTTTTATTAGTTTTAAAACATAGTTTAACGCCAACATAGTTTGCCAACGTGAAATAAATGAATACGCTCTCAAATGTGCCGTCCGAGGCAGAGTCTGTTCGGCACGTTCGGCACACGTGATAGCTCGCTGCTCTCTGATTGGTTGAATCGTTTTTTGGACATAGCTCGGTAACTACTTGTCCGATTAATTTCAAACCTTGAAAAGGCACATCCTCGGGTCCCCAGCAATATACCTGGCAAGTTTCAAGTATATCGGACCCGTGGTTGTCGAGAAACAGCGGTCACAGACAAACAAACAAACACACACACAGACACACAGACACACAGACACACACACACACACAGAGATTACTGGAATTATAGATAGATATATATATATATATATATATATATATACAGTATATATATATATATATATATATATATATATATATATATATATATATATATATATACAGAATCGAGGCTCGTGAAAGAGCTAAAAAAAAAAAAAAAAAAAAAAAAAAATTAAAAATAATAAAAAGAAAGAATTAAAGGAAGATGGAAGAGATATATGGAAATACTGTTGAATGCAGAGAATAAATGGGATGGCGACATAGAGAGTAACCCAGTTTTAGGACCGGCAGAGAAGATAACTGAGAAGGAAGTTTAGGAAGCGATAAAAGCAATAAAGAGTAGAAAAGCGGGAGGGTCGACGGGAGTTGTGGGAGATATGTTGAAGGCAGCAGGAAGTTGGGGTGTGAAGAGAATGACAGAGATCTGTAATCTGGTGGTGAAAGAAGGCCGCAATCCAGTGGATTGGGAACTGAGTACCCTCGTCCCTCTTTTCAAGGGGAAAGGTGACCCTCTGGAGTGTGGCTCGTACCGAGCGATAAAGTTATTGGAGCATGGAATGAAGGTATTGGAAAGGGTGCTTGAGAGGAGGATAAGGAAGAAGGTGAAGATCGACGAAATGCAGTTTGGATTTATGCTAGGAAGAGGAACGACAGACGCACTTTTTATTGTGAGGCAGTTGCAGGAGAAGTACATGGAGAAGAGGAAGAAGTTGTTTTTTAGTCTACTTGCCAGCAATGTGAACCCGGAAATGTTGAGTACCCCAAAGTTTTAAGTTATAAATGTACAGTATGGGTCCCCAGCACTTAGAAACTGCCGGATGCTAACTTGCATATGTTGGGCAATTAGCAAAATTAGCATTAATAGCATTAACCCTATCAAACATAGGCCTGGGACACTGAAATTTCTGTTTCGCTCTATTGCTCCACTTTTATTCACAGGTTTTAGAGGTAACAAAGGCTAGTACCATACCAAACTAGAATAATATGACTATGGGTAAATAATATCCTCAAAATTAAAACACAAGTATACCCAAAATTATCAGAGCTGAAAAATATGTGCACGAGTTACACAACATAAAACTTCCGTCAAGAAAGAGCGTCTTGCACTTCTACTACTCTGCACTGTTATAAAGCATATCCTCATCATAAAACTCATCCTCATCGTCTTCATCTTCTTCTCCCGACTCTACATTCTTGTCATATTGCTCCTCTTGCTGTGAGTGTGTGAGTGTGTTGCAACATGTACTATCAGAGCCTTTGCAGAAGCAGTAGCTGGTACAGGCCAGGCCTGCAGCTACGCAGCTGCACTTTGCTGTTAAACAGGGCTTTAACCCAGCTTTGCAGCTACAGCTGATCATTTCCAACACGGCAGGAGGAGCAACGGTGCTTGCATCCAGGATGGGCATGATGACTTCCTCTCCCTTCTCGCCTTCCTTCTTATTCCATCCAAACTCTGTTATGTCCACAGCTGGTGGGTCAGGGCTGTCTGCTGCTTTCCAAAGCAGCACCTGTAGATGGGCACGCCGTCCATGGAGGAGAGTGTTGCGCTCTGTAGGAGGCAGTGTCTTCAGTGCTGGGGGGGTTTTGCGCTTTCAGTAGATGTCATATATGGCGACGTTCAGAGATGCCGACTCCCTCTCGTTGTAAAGAGCCAGGAAGAAACCACTCACTGCCTCTGTAATCTGTAAATCAGTAGCTCCCTCCTCTCCGATGAAGTGAAGCAGGTCACCAGGTACTACTCTCATGGCCTTGAGTGCGGACACCTTCCCTTTCCCCGCGGGATAGGAGGTGGTGTCACATCCGGAGAGAGCATGCATAGCCAGGATGGAGCGACACTGCTCACCGAGATTCTCTACTGTCGAATTGATGTTGAGAATAGTGCCATCCCATCTCTCCATCTGCAGGTTACATGTGATACCCACCTTCCAGCACCAATAGACCATGAGTACGAAAACATCAGTGTCGTCGCTGAGAATGCAGACAGTTTCAGCTCCGCGACGGCTGCATCCAACATGTATGAGATGAGGGAGACGTCAGCCTCGTCATGAGTGACAATACTGTCTGCTTTGCTGACCATCTTGATGTGATCTCCTATGCTGTGTGTGCACAGGAGCTCACCCAGTCTCCGTTTGTTTGTCTTGTTCTTCATCACTTTGTCGCGGCTAGGTAGAGGGGTTGTCAGTGAGAGTCGGTACTCTGTTGAGCTCTCCCCAGCTCTTCTCTGCCTCTCGTGGTCTTTGGCAGAGACTTGCTCAAACCGGTCAAAGATGACAAATGTTTCGGTGATGTAGCGATTAAGCCGGCGCCCCATGCTGGCTGCGAGGTCAGCCACAGTGCCTGACGATGGCCACACCACGTGGTAGATGAGCTGCGATGCATCAACGAGTACAACATGTGGTGGGTGGGGATTAGGGGCAAGGATTCCAAGATGCTGGACGATCACAGACTTGTTACCCTTCCTGAGGCATCCATACTCATCGATGATGGATGCAGGGACCGGGCCGAGCTCGTAGTCAAAGAGGGCAGAGAGCTCCATTCTTCTCTTGCTCCCCACCACCAGCAGCCGAGCAAACAACGCCTCAAGGTCACATATGATCTTCGCATTGACCTTCACTCTTTTTTTGGTGAATGTCATTGTCACCACCTTATTTGAGATGGGTGCATGAAATCTCTCAGGAAGCGATGAAGAGAACAGTGTGCTCATGTCCTGTCCGATCTTCAATGCATCTTGCACATTCACCTTTTCATCTGCCACCTGGCCATTTATGATATGGTGGAGGGTCGCGGTCTCTATGGTGAGTGGATGGGAGTTTTCCTGTAGCACTCTCAGGATTTTAGCCCGGTCCTCCGCGTCCAATTCCCATCGCTAGCGAGATGGGGCTTAGTGCGTTGAACGTGCCAGGTTACGATCTGTTCAAATAAACACTACCATTGAAACTGTAGCTCAACATGAGAGTAGGGGCACTAACCGCGCAAAAAAATGTTGGGCGAAAAAAATTCCACGGCTTTTACATCCCTTTTTTCACATGAAATTTTGATCGCAGGAAATTTTTTATAAGAACACTCACGGAAAGCATATCTGTCTAAGTGTATTATGTCCAAATTTCATACAGATCCTTCAAATAGTTTGCTCACACGAAGCATTCAAACGGAGCAATAGAGCGAAACAGAAATTTCAGTGTCCCAGGCCTATGTTTGATAGGGTTAATGCTATTAATGCTAATTTTGCTAATTGCCCAAGATATGCAAGTTAGCATCCGGCAGTTTCTAAGTGCTGGGGACCGATACTGTACATTTCTAACTTAAAACTTTGGGGTACTCAACATTTCCGGGTTCACAAGAGGGCTCTATAGGCTTGGCAAGTAGACTATTTTGGGGTTTGTTGATCTGGAGAAAGCATTCGATAGGGTTCCACGTGAAGTAGTGACATGGGCATTGAGGAAGTTAGGAGTGGAGGAATGGTTGATCAGAGTAGTGATGGCAATGTACAAAAGAGCGCACACAGCTGTAAGGACGAAGGACGGGAACAGTGGTGAGTTTGAGGTGAAGGTGGTAGTGCATCATGGGTCGGTACCGAGTCCACTACTATTTGTAGCTGTGATGGATGTGCTGGCTCAGAACGTAAAGGAGGGTTTACCATGGGATTTGTTGTATGCAGATGATCTGGTGTTGATTGCAGAAAGTATGGATGGACTGAAGGAGAAGGTGAACAAGTGGAAGGAATGTATGGAGACAAAAAGTCTGAAGGTGAATATCGGAAAGATGAAGGTGATGGCAAGTGGTAAAGCATGTGGTGAGGTGGAAATAACTGGGAAGTGGCCATGTGCTGTGTGCAGGAAGGGTGTCAGAGTGAACTCCATTCAATGTACAATGTGCGCTGAGTGGGTTCATCAAAAATGTAGTGGTCTGAGAGGGTCATTAACCAGTGTGGCAGCTACATTCAAGTGTAAGGTGTGCACAGAGGGAGCTGCAGATGGAGGAAATGTTGAGTTGGATCTTGGAGACGGCGTGAAGCTGGAAGGTGTGAAAACATTTTGTTACCTAGGAGACATGCTGAATGGAGAAGGTGGATCAGACTCGGCAACGGTTGCTAGAGTGAGATGTACATGGAAGAAATTTCGGGAACTGAGTTGGTGCTGACGAGGAGGGGAGTGCCATTGAAGCTGAAGGGAAAGGTGTATGCTGCATGTGTGAGAAGTGTTATGATTTATGGGAGCGAGACATGGGTAATGAACGTAGAGCAGCAATGAAGGCTGGAAAGGGTGGAAATGTGAATGTTTCGGTGGATGTGTGGAGTATCGTTGAGAGAGAGGAAGACAAATGATGAATTGCGAAAGATGATGGGAATAGAGCCTGTGATGGATGCTGTGAAGAGAAACAGTTTGAGATGGTTTGGTCATGTGTTGAGGAAGGATGAAAGTGACTGGTTGAGAATAGTGATGGAAATGAATGTAGAAGGAAATGGAGGACGGGGAAGACCGAGAAAGACTTGGCTAAAGATGGTCGAAGAAGAAATGCGGGCAAGGGGGTTAACAAGGGGAGATGCAGAAAATAGGGCAAAATGGAGAAGATTGTCATGGGGACCGAAAGGCTAACCCCCGCTCTTGCAGGGAAAATGGCCTTAAAATGCCTGTTGATGTTGCTTTGCCGAGCGGATGGCCCCGTGGCCCTAACAGTTACCCCGACTAACCCGATTCCCGAACGTTGGCCGGATCGCGCCACAGGTATTCAATAGGGAAAAGACAAAGGTGACACGGATGTGAAGAAGAAGAAGAAGAAGACAAAAAGGTTGGAAATACTACTAAATTTATTCCTACTATTTACACGCTCAAAGTAACCAAGGAGAAGGAAAGATAATAAAATAACATACAGAAGAATCAGAGACACAGTGCAATTATTAGCTTACCTACAGTCTTAATTAACCCCAGGACAGAACAAACAAAAGACAGACTCACGCGGGGAATGATGATAGGAATGGCAGGAGGTAGATGGCTGGAGGGGGAGGAAGGTTCAGCTGGACCCGCAGCACGGTCGGGTCGGGGATTAGTAGCCGCCGCCCCTTTCTCGATCGGCGCGTTTAGCAGCCGCCGTTCCTTCGCGGCCCCGTTCGAAACTGCCGTCAAGGCCCCGAAGCTGCTGTGGCTGAAGCTGCTGTGGCTGCTGCTGCTGTTGCTGAAGCTGCTGTGGCTGAACTTGCGGTGGCTGGAGCTGCTCTTTCCGGGATCCCTTACTCAACTCTTCTCAACTCAACTCAACTCAATTCTTCTCGTCCTCAACTCCTGCCCAGTCCAACCACTCTCGCTTAGTCCAACCACTCTCGCTTAGTCCAACCACCAACTCTCTGCACGTCTCCCTTTTGGTCCAACCACTCTTTCTCTCTTTTGGTCCAACCACTTGCACGTCTCCCTGTCCAACCACTTGCACGTCTCCCTGTCCAACCACACCCTTCTCTCTTGCTTGGTCCAACCACACTTTCTCTTGCTTGGTCCAACCACTCTCGCTTGCTTAGTCCAACCACTACTCGGTTCTTGCGCGCGCGCTTTTATAGCGCCTCAGGCGATCAAGCCGCCGGCCTTCAGGACACGCCCCTCGGTGAGCTCGCTTCGGCCCTGATTGGTGGGCATAGGCCCTCTGACTCCACCCTTGATGACGATGGGTGGGCACGCCCTTCTTCCCCGAGCTGAGCACATGCTTAATGGCGGCTATTGTAGTTGGCAGTAGAAGTTTTGGGAGTGGGAATGGGGAATGAAAAGGTATCTATCTTATTTCAATTGGTGCAATGGAGTGTCATCTTAATGGAAGACAAGGCCTTACCCTAATACACATAATAAGGAAATAAACTACTGAACAGGGATATTATGGTGTCCTTCATGTATGCTTTATGGAACTAACTACGGGAACGCCCTTTTGACCTTTATACAACCACAAACGGAGGGAGGAGGGGCGATATTTTCAACAACCTTTTACAACAACAATAAAAAAAAAAACCATTCTCATATCCACAACAATATATATATATATATAATCGGGAGATTAAATCAGACGCGGATGTAGCTTCAGGACGGTCGATCTTTAATTCTCGACAAGCTTTCGACCAACAAAGGTCTTCTACTTAGTCGTCCCCAAGTTCAGCGGAATGATGATGGGAATATATATACGTATTTATCGAATATATATATACGTATTTATCTAATGAAATCTGTGGCAGATCCCATTTTCACCACATCTCTGGCTGAAGATCTATGCTTGTAATTGTATAATCCATTTTGAAATGTGTTAACAGAGAGTGTGCCAGTACTCTGTATGCATGGATGGCACGGAGAAAAATGTTGGTCCACTCGCTACATGCAAAAGTAAAGTTGGAGTATCTTCTCCAAAAATTTGATTAGACTACATATGACAGCTTACCTGATTTATTTAGCTGATTGTTTCGGCAGGGATGACTTTTCAGTACTCGAGACAATGGCAAAAGCAAGAAAACTCAGATCGGTCAAGACCAGGAAATCATGAGTCTTGGTCTTCTCATTCGTAATCAAAATAATCATCTTCAGACGGTGTATTTCCGAGCTGCCTCTCTCATCGCCAATGACTGGCACCAGAATGTTACTTGGTGCAGCATCCTTTGCTGTCATAACTTTAATAGCTTGAAAGGATTCCCTGAAAATTACACTGAACAACATTCCTTTGTGAAGGAATAGGAAGGGAACAGAGGGGTGGGTGGGAGTACGACCTGTCAATCAGTTTGATAGGGGTGGGGCTGCTTGACTCATTTGTCCGTACATGCTATTTAGAATGTTAGATCGTCTATAAAGTATGTACAACACCATGCATTAAAATGTGAGCACGTCTATAAAGTTTGTACTTCAGCATTTGTAAATCAGTAGCAGAACATATTGTTGCGGTTTTGAGTTTGTACAATAAAGGTTAAATTTCCCCCTCATAGTTTAGTCATATTACAACATGTAGCCTCGCGATAGTTCAGTTATTTCTTAGTATGTGTAAGCATAGTCCTTTTCCTGTGTTAGTTTTGCGTTGAGTAGGGATATATAGATGGATGTTGGGGATAGATAGATGGATGATGGATAGATGGATGTTACTCCAAAAAGTATGGACACAAGGTAGCAATACACACACAAACACACACACACACACACACACACACACACACACACACACACACACACACACACACACATGCAAGCACACACATGCGCGCATATACACACACACACACATGCAAGCACACACATGCGCGCATATACATACACGCACCATACACACCCACACACACCCACACCCACACACACACCCCCCCCCCCCACACACACCCCCCCCCCCCCCACACACACACACACACACACACACACTCTTTTTGAGGGACAATCATTATTCAAAGAAAGATGTAGGGATGCTTTCACATGATCATTTCTTGTGATCAATCCCTACGTTGTTTACATACTTTTTGTAGTAACATCCCCACATATTTTTGCATTTAAAAAAAGTTTTTATTACTTATTATGAACTGTATTGCGGTTATTATAAAATGAGCAAGAAACAATTTTTCGATCCTCCAAAAACGTTCCTCATTTAAAATTGGCATTTATTGATCGTTTGACTGAATGCATGCTATATAAACATCATTACTCTTCACTACCCTCCATAGCCCAAAGCTGCACATGTCATGCTGCTTCCCTGATTACCCATGGAGTTCTTTATGAGACAATCAGGAGACACTGATCTCCAGAATTGTATTGAATTTTTGTATTTCAACCCTGATTTGTCATTTTGAGATTTATTTTCAGGAATATTTTCTCAACAGCCTTAGTTTAAAAAACAAAGATTGTGTTGTGTAATTTCCATGTCAGTAGAATTTTACTTTTGGAGTGTTTGAGTGCAAATAGTTTTTTTTTTTCGAGATGTCAGAGGATTCTCCAGTTGTCTGAAAACCCTGGAAGAATAACTCAACAGCGTAAAATTGGATATAATTGGGCTGAGCAAAAAAAGACAAAAAGGGGAAAACTATTGCAGTCAAAAAATGGTTGAATATTCTATGCAAAGGGCAAATCAGAGGAAAGTGTGAGTTAGATTCCTCATAAAACCGATGTTCTTTTAAACGGTGAAGCTGCTTCAATATTTGGCTCTGTAGTCTGTCAAAATTGAAGAGGAACCTTTCTAGCCCACCGTGTTTAATTATTTAGGGTTCTAAAGGGTTGTTGCTGTTGTTTCGTATGCAGCCTATGGCTGCTGGTTGCATCATTTTTCTGGAAGCGCATTTGTGCCACTGATGCGGTGCCCCAATTACCAGTAAGCTGGTACTCAATTTGCCGACCTTAGAAGGATAAACAGGCTGAGTCAACCCCCCTGGTGCTAATTCAACGACCGACTGGAAGTCGAACTCGTCGAACTCAGGATCCTAGGTTATCCCAAGCCGGCACCCTAACCGCTAAGCCAACACCAGGCTTTTCTAAAGGATAATTATACAGGGTAATTCTCAAGTGTTCTAAAGAGTAATTCTAATGGGCAATTCTAAAGGATAATTGTATGATGTAATTCTAAAGTGTACTTCTATGTCATATTTTGGCTGAAAACCTATAATATGGAATGCCTGGAACGTGCTGAGCTCATCAGTTTACACATTATCAAAGAACATTATAAATATATAATACGAAGCTATTACGACTGCAATGAAGGCCTTGCTGGATCCGTCAGCCATAACCAGGTTACTCAAAATGCCAATGTGTCTCCCTCAATAAGAGAGGGAGATGTTGTGATCGCAGTCGCATGCATTTTGAGCCTGCGTAATATCTCGTAGGGTAAATTGGAAACTCCACCGTCCAACGCGTTGGAAGACTATCTCATAATCTTTCTCATACTCTCACCTCCCTGCTCCTGCCACTTTCAACTATCAGTCCAGTTTGTGATGCCTAAACCACTGTCACTGCCATTTATCCCTTCATTCCTCCGAATCGCTTGCTGCATACAAAACAAATGTTCCCAGATGCGTACTTGAAAGCTTTTCCCCAAGAACAGGTTCAAGCGTCGATTCGACCATTAAGAGGCCTGATAAGAGGAATTAAACAGTTCGCTACGACCTGGTACTACAGGGATAGACACGGTGTGCATTTGAATTTGCAGTTCTAGTCAATTCCCAACTCGAGCTAAAATCCTTAAAACCTGGCGAGAATGCTTAGGGCTAATTCGCCTCAGCGCAGCCCAGCCAGGCCAGGGAATAGTGTCTGCGCATGCGCAATGGGCATTACTGCAAGGTAAGCACCGCTCGTGGCACCTGTGTGAATATTTAATGCCTCGTTCAAGAGGGGATAAAACAATGCAAAAGGAAATGGTGAACGTGTCGCGTGAGGCTGAAAGCAATATAATGGCGGCGTTTGGTAAACTACAATGATTGATGCATCGGATGTTGCCTCCTTTATGAAGATCCAAGGTAATGGCGCAATTAACGGTAATGTGCGTTTCCTTCGAGGTTGTGTACCCTGGAATGAAATAGGAACAGGATGAAAGGATCAATATGACGAGTTCCTCGAGCATTACACCGCCGTTGACAGCTTCAGAGTTGGCGGAACTGCAACCGTGTGATGGATTATCACAATTTTGAACAATTTTTATTTAATGTAGACAGCTTGACGGCTCGTCAGCCCTCGTCGCTCTCGCTGGGGTGCTGGGATGAGCACTGAGGCACAGCCGGTGCAGATTGTGTTCACGAAGCACAGACAAGTACGGCCAAGGTGGGAAACTCGAGTCGCACAACTGTGAGTGACAGGCAAAGCAGTCATTGGGCATGCGTGGAGAGTAGGCAAAGGATGTAGGAATGTGGTTGTAGCTGTAGTGGTGAAGAACGATTGGGAGGTAAAGAGTAGTGAGAACATTTGGGAGATAAAGAGAAGAATAATTTATGACTGAAATAAGTTGGGGGATACATTGTGTTCCTGGAGAACTATTTTCCAAAAGAAAGCAAGATATCACAGCAGGACACTCCCACAACCTTCCTATTATGCTTAATGTCTGAGAGTTGTGTACAAGTTAATAGGTAGAGAACGATAGAATTTGAGACTTGTGCACTTTTTCAAAATATACGTGATGATGATTATGATGACGAGCAACGGTACCTGCCCTATGGGCGTGGCATCAATTGGGAGGCCCAAATGAAAAGGCAAAATATCAGAAATTGAAGGTTTTTTTTATTTTAAACGATTTATATAAACATCCGTTGAATCATATCACACGAAAATCGTCAAAATCTAAACAGTATGAGTAGAATTTCAATAAAAGTCACATCACTGTTCATATCGGTAAATATTATTTGAGCGTGTTTGCAAAAACTGGAAAATTGGAAAAATTGAAAATTGGAAAAATTGGGAAAACAATATAGCCTATTTTACTCCAAGGGGTCCCAGGATTACCCACCCAAAAGATCGTTGCGATTGGTTTAGCCGTTTTTGCGGTACCTGGGAACAGACGGACAGACATTTGGTGAATTAATAGTAAGATGATTATGATGATGACCACTTTTTGCATCTTCAAATGCATGAGGCTTCCAAAGCAGTTTCTTGACTATTGGACAGAATCCTGGAAGGGTTGCCACTCTCGTGCAGGATACTCGAATGGCTCATTGCTCCAAGTAAGCTGGCACTCATTTTGCCCACCTCGGAAGGATGGTATAGGCTGATTCAACCCACCTGGTGTTAATTCAACGGCTTGATAGGGGGCTTGGATTCAGAACCTTGCGACCTCAAGCCACTACCTTAACCATCAAGCCAACTCCAGGCTCACGATAAATATGCATCGTATCATACATACCCTTTATCGTTTAGCAAAATAATAAAAATCTAGTTACATTGTCTAGTTTAGCAAAATCTAGTTTAGCAAAGCTAGTTACATTGTTTGTGAGAGATTTGGGAGTGCCATATTTTGTGAGTGCCAATGATGTGTTGGGAAGCCATGAGCTGGCACAGCATGGCAGTATTTTGTGGAGGAACATGAGTGAAGCGGAAACATTCTCTGCCTGCGTACCGATCAATTTCATGACACACCACCACCTTTTGGCAACTATATTAGTGCTTTGCATTGTGTGTAGGTAGAGTATTTCAAATATTTCACCTGAAAGTAATGGTCTTGTTGAAGAACTGACGTTTTGACATCATTCACATGTGTGGTTTATGATTTGATTTTGTGGCTTGATATGCTATAAGTCCTGGGTTTAATTCCTGATGGACTTATGAGATTGTCCAGGCATTTTTCCTGTTTAATATACGGTGTGTGTGTGTGTGTATATATATATATAATTATATATATATTGTTTGGACGTCCTTGTTTGGGGGAAAACTGCAAATTTTGTGCGAGACACGAGGAGAGGGAACAATTGGCAGACTCCACCCCTACCCTCGTAGTCCGTGCAACCCGGGTGAGAGGGCCAATTTTGCCACTAACCGCAGATGAAGAATTCGGAACATTGGCTTGGAGCACGGCCCAGCGGGACAATCCCATACTGGGACCGGTGTAAGAATGGGTTCGATTGGGACAAAGACCTAATGGGGAAGAGGGCGCACCCCCCCCCCCCCCCCCCAGGGCGCCAACAAAGGCATATTGGGCTCAGTGGCAAACCCTGGAATTGAAAGACAACATCTTATACTGCAAATGGGTGAACGGTCCCTCTTAGAGAACTTCCTGGCTGGTGATAGTCCCTGACAAATTTATGAACACAATATTACAGCAGGTGCATGGTACCCGCTCCGGCGGCCATTTGGGCAGGACAAGGACAACATCTCGGTTCCGCCGGAGGTTCAATTGGGTAAATATGGGGCACGAAATACAGGACTGGTGTCGGAGATGCGACGCCTGTACTGCTAAAAAGGGACCAGCACGGAGGATGAGGGCCCCCCTTCAATTACACCAGGTGGGGGCCCCCCTTGAGCGGGTGGCTATGGATATTCTAGGACCACTACCCCGCACCCGCCAAGGTAACAAGTACATCCTCGTTGTAATGGACTATTTCACCAAGTGGCCGGAGGCCTATGCCCTCCCCAACCAAGAAGCCGGGGTGGTGGCACAGGCCTTCGTGGAAGGATTTGTATGTCGGCATGGGATTCCGGAGGAGCTGCACACCGACCAGGGTCGAAATTTTGAGAGTCAATTGTTAAAAGATGTGTGCAGACTCCTGTCAATTAGGAAAACACGGACAACGCCCTTAAGTCCTCAATCTGACGGGATGGTGGAATGGTTCAACCGAACCTTGATCCAACAATTGGCGTTATTTACCACCACCCATCAGGACGACTGGGATGAACATCTCCCGTATTTGTTAATGGCCTACCGAACCAGCCAGCACGGGGCCACCGCATGCAGTCCAGCGTTGCTTATGTATGGGCGGGAGTTGCGGGCTCTGGCCGACCTGCTATGCGGTCCCGTGCCAGAGTCCACTAATACACCGCCGGGGCAGGGCTATGCACGTCACTTGGAGGAAGGCATGGAAAGGGTCCATGCCTTCGCACGCCGCCAGCTTCAGCTGGCGGGTGCCAAGATGAAGCGCAGGTACGACCGCCAGAGCCAGGGGAGTCAGTACGCTCCAGGGATGAAGATCTGGTTCTTCAATCCCCGGAGGCGGAAGGGCAGGTGTCCTAAGCTCATGTCTCACTGGCAAGGCCCGGGGGTCGTCCTGTCGCAAATTTGTGACGTGGTAATTAAAGTCAAAATGGGGCCACGAGCCCTCCCTCGGATCGTCCACGCCGACCGGTTAAGACCCTACACCGGTGAGCAGGCGCCCTCATGGATCGCCTTGGCTTTAGAGGCCGAGGCAGGACCCAGTACCTCACATGACGGGGGCTCATAGTGCGAGAGGACTGGGGGGTGATGGTAGTGGGAGATAGTGTCCAATGTAGAGGGATGGTAGACTTACCATCCCTCCCCTTTGGGGGCAAAGGAGCAGTAGTTTATGGAGTTTGGCAGTGTGAACTAGTAGCTCAGGGCGGGCTAGGGTATTGATAGGGATTTAGAAGTGACTTTAGGAGACTGAGAATTAAGTAGAGACATTATACAAGTAGTGGGGACGTAGTCAGATTAGATGGATGATAATGACGAGGGATGTGCTTAGTATTAGGGAAAACATGGAAAGCACTAGTTTTAGAGGGAAGCAGCTAGTTAGATGATGGTGTGTGTGTGTAGTAGTGTGGAGAAATTGTGTGTGAGTATGAGGATGCGCTTTAGGCGCAAATGAGGAATTGAGAATGAGATTCTTTGTGGTGAGCATGAGCATTCTCAAGACCGAACTCTCTTATCTGTCTCCCTCTTCCAAATCCTGGTGGCGTCTGGTCAAATCCGTTTCTGGTGTTTGTTCCCCCTCCATCCCCTCCCTTACCTCAAACGGCTACACAGCTGACTCCACACGTGAAAAAGCTGAATGCCTCAACTCTGTGTTTGCCTCTAAATCTTGTGTCCCAAACCCATCCCTCTCTGTACCCACCATACCCAGTCGTACCCTGCTGCTCCTGGACTCCGTGTCCTTTCCTCCTGACAAGGTGGAAAAGTTTCTGTCAACCCTCGACTCTGATTCTGCAACTGGACCCGACGGCATCAGCCCACGGGTCCTAAAATCCTGCTCTGCTGCTCTATCTCACCCTCTCTCTGTTCTCTTCACCCTCTCTTTTGCTCAAGGTCAACTGCCATCTGCTTGGAAATCAGCCAACATCACCGCTTTGCACAAAAAAGGTGCAAAAACAGATCCTAGCAACTACAGACCAATCAGTCTTCTCCCAATTATCAGCAAAGTCATGGAATCCATCATTGCTTCTGATATGAAATCTTTCCTCTTCTCCAATGGCTTGATCTCTGATCATCAATTTGGTTTCAGACCAGGTCACTCTACTCTGGACATGCTGCTTCTGCTGTCTCAACAATGGATGGAGGTCCTCAATGCCAAACAGGAAATTAGAGCTGTCTCCCTCGACATATCACGTGCCTTCGACACGGTCTGGCACCCTGCTCTGCTCACCAAACTCTCCTCCTTTGGTATCCATGGAAATCTCCACGCATGGCTGGCGGACTTCCTCTCTAGTCGTCGTCAACGTGTGGCCCTGAATGGGTTTCTCTCATCTCCTCTTCCTGTTCAGGCTGGAGTTCCCCAAGGCAGTGTTCTGGGCCCCGTGCTTTTTCTGGTCTTCATCAATGATCTCTCTGACTCTCTCGAAAATCCTCTCTATCTCTTTGCTGATGACTCCACTCTCTGCCGCTCCATTCCTCTTCCCTCAGATCGGCAGTCTGCTGCCTCCTCACTCTCTGAAGACCTGGACAAAATCACAGACTGGTCAAACAAGTGGAACATGTCTTTCAATCCTGACAAATCTCACACTCTTACTATGTCTCTCCGAAAAGATCGACTGGACAACCCTCCCATCTACTTTCTCAACAATCCTCTCCAAGAAGTTCTGTCGCTCAAGATTTTGGGTCTCACTATCTGCCATGATCTTTCTTGGGAAAACCACATTTCCAAGCTGGCCTCCAAAGCCAGTCGCCGACTGGGCATCCTCCGTCGTGCGAAGTCCTTCCTCGGCACACCTGAGCTCCTCACCACATACAAGGCTTTCATCCGCAGCTCAATGGAATACTGTTCTCCCCTATGGGCCGGTGCTCCTGCCTCACACCTAGCTCGGCTTCACGCTGTTGAAACCAAAGCTTTCAGAATTATTGGAATCTCCCGCGATGAAGCTATCTCTGAGGGCCTTTCACTCACTCACCGCAGGCAGGTAGGTGGTCTTTCTGTCTTCTACCGACTCCTCTCCGGCCTTGCACCCCCAGCTCTCTCTGTGCTCTGTCCCCCAAATATTCCTACAGGTCGCACAAGATCTGCCAGCAACCCTCTGATGGTTAAACTGCCGAAATCTCGGCTCTCCGCTCACCTTCACTCTTTCATTCCTCTTTTCTCCCGCCTCTGGAACAAACTCCCTCACTCCCTTCAATCCCACTCCTCCCTCCAGGTCTTTAAAACAGCTGTTCACCACCATCTCTTATCTTCCCCCATCCAAAACCTTGATCTTTTCTACCCCCGCTAATTCACCCCAGGTCCACCTTGTTTGAAATTCCAACTTCTTTCCTGGAAGTCCTGGCAGTGTCCATATGTTTTATACCTCTCCCACTGCCCCCTTCCCACGCCCCCCCCCCCCAAAGCCCTCGCCCTCTCTCAGATCTCTCGATGTCTCCATGTCTCTCGGTCCCTGCTCTCAAATGTTGTGTTTGTGTCCTTCCCCCTCTCTCCCCATCTTGTCTACCGCTCCCTATGTTATATGTTTTATGTGTCGGTTTGTCTTTCTGTGTGATTAATGTTCGCTCTTTCACGAGCCTCGATCTTGTATACAAAAAAAAAAAAAAAAAAAAAAAAAAAATTAGGCATTGGTCGAGAATGGTTGTGTGTGTGAGTATGGGAACCACCCTGTGAATGAACTTGGTGAAATGAGGCAATGGAACTTGGTGAAATGAGGCAATGGAACTTGGTGAAATGAGGCAATGGTCTGGGATGACCGGAGAAAGTGTATGAATGGAGTATTGTGGACAAGTGTAAGTGTATTGAGTGATTTACTTGCATGGGGTGCAAGTGAGAATACTGAGTGGTGTGGAATAAATGGTGTGGAGTAGATGGTGTGTGGAATGAGTGGTGTGGAGTGCATGGTGCGAAGGAGTGGATGGGGGAAGATGGACCCCTTCACGAATACCCGGGGAGGGTAGTTTAAAGTTCGGTAGAGGGAGTATGTAAATTGTTGGATATTGACATCTGTGGTGCAGGGAGTAGCAAGTTGTTGCTTTGAGGGGTGCATAAGTGAGTGGAATGGCTGGGCGTGTGAGCCTGTTGGTGAGTATGGTTAAATGGGCACTACACCACTGGTAGTCTGTCGGCCAGGTGAGGCCACATGTAGGCTCTGGGAGCCAGTTGTGTAGAGTTCAGCGGAGCCCGAGGATCCGAGAGAAGGACCCGGGTAGCCCAATGCCAGAGAGGGCATCACGGGGTGAGAGAGCCAGGGGGGCCTTCCCCAGGTTAGGGTGAGATGAGCTAGGCAAGCCCAGCAGCCAGCCAAGTTGAGGAGCTAGGCAAGCTCCGGTGGTGACGTCAGTGGCGGAGGTGCGCAGGTAGGTAGACCTGCTGGTAGAGCCACACGACCCAGCCCCGAAATTGTGCGAGGGCACAGTAGGAAAAAATGGGGGAGTGAGACCCCAAATTTGGGAGGCACCATAGGATGGTCAATGGGAATTGGTTTTTAGAACCGCATAGTGTAAAGAGGCCAATTGGATTGGCAGGGCAAGACCCCAGGTAGTTTAAAAGAGTTAATGTCAATTAGAAGATAGTTAGGATGAAAATCTCTTCGCACCATCCACATCCACTCACCAAGGTGACAGGACTCCACACCGGGTTTTTGCAAGTGTTTGGAATGAAAGACGCATCTCGACGTGGGTGAGACATTGTGTGTGATTCCATCCCTTCCTTCTTGGGAGGGATTGGCTGTCGAATTTGGTATAGAGGGGAGATATGGGAAACCAGACGGTAGAGACGGAATTTGTAAATACGGGTAGGGGCAAGGGTAGTGTAGATTGACATGGGGGCTGACTAACGGCTCGGGACGAGCTTTTTCCGCTCGCTCTCCCACACCCTCATGTTGCATTGCCTTGCATGACGTGTACCCTTGCGCCCTTTTCCCCCACTAACCTCTGCTTTGTCTTCCTCCCCAACCATGGACCCATTACCTTTTGTTGAGGGGACTGTGCAGGTACCCTGAGTGTGTGGCTGCACATTTGCGCTGCACCCTGCTGCCTGCACCGGTACACCATATGGACCACACGTTCTGTGGCCTGGCACCTTTGCTTGGGCAGACAATCGCGGCAAACGTTATCTTGCCCTGCGGACCACTGTGTTTTTAAGTGGCCTCAAAGCCAAGCAGATTGACCATAAGATGGCCCTGCAAATAACGAAATAAAAAGCGGACACAGTTTGTGCACTTTTTATTAATTTCCTTTGGTTTGTCAGGAGAAGAAGACGTCAAGTTTAATGATGGCACACCGAAGATGAAGGAAGAAGACGTCGCAGCCCAGCAGCCAGCCAAGCACAAGACATCATGGATTATTGAAATGTGATGATTGTGCATTTTTCATGATGGTGCATTTTGGTGCCTTTTTGTGCATTTTTTTAATTTTGGTGCATATTGGTGCAGTGCAGTGCATTCGGTGTTTCCTCTTTTCAAAATCTCTTCTCTTTCCCACAAAAGACAGGTCCTGGGTTGTAGTATTGTAAATAATTAGTAGTCTTGTAAATAACATGCTCCCCCCGGCTTTATGTGTAGTTTGAGGATTCTTTCCATAATTCGGTTAATTGTGGGCGTGAGTCATTTAGTTAGTACACAACGCAGTAGGTGGGACATATCTAGTGTTTAAAACTGGCGCACACATGGTGTTAGGTTAAAAGTAGAGGGTAACCACACCTAAGTGTCACACTAATTGTTAAAAAGTAGTCCTGACCCTTGTATCACAACCGGTCGGGCTCACTGGTGTGTGGGTTCGGCTCAGGGACGAGCCTGGCGAAGGAGGGGTGGTGTTGCGGTTCTGAGAAAGTGTACATATTTGATTAATGAAGGTTAAAGGTTCTGCCCCCATAGTTAGTCCACATGCAACACGTATGTCACCTTAGAACGTTAGTTATTTCTTAGTATATGTGAGATAAGGCCATTTCCAATAGTTATCATCTGCGTTGTGCAAAACAAATAAGAATAGGCTCCTTCCATTGTGCCTCCACCCTCCAAATTCCACCTCGTTGGGCAGAATCCATCCCGCGCCCCATTTGACAACTCGCAGTTTGTTACTCTTGGGATGCTCGCAGTTTGTTACGCTTTGGCTACCAGCAGCGTTTGCTGCTCTTGGTTTGCTGGAACTAGCCCAGTGACATGAGGTGGGCCCAAAAAGGGGGTGGAGCGGCAGCGAGGCTGAGATCGGGGTCGGCAGGGGGACGGTAAGGGCGACCAGCCAATCAGGGCTGAGGCGACATCGCCTGACAGGGTGTGGCTAGAGGTTCCAGAGGGTTCGCTGGGCAGCGCTATATAATCACGCGTGCAAAGCCCTCTGAAGGACTGACGCACTTACCAAGAGGACTCGCAAGTAGAGAGCGTGATTCGCAATCGTGTTTCGTGATTTGTGATCACAAGTGGAGTGGAGACTTGTCGTTGTGAAAGTATTGCTGGAGCGGCGCATTGCAGAGGACTTGGGAAAGCGGCGCATTGTATTGAACTATACTGGGAACGCGTATAAAGCGCCGGTAGGGCTATTACGTACGCGGCCACGCCAGTGTAATCGCCCAGCTTACCGATTCCCCCAATATAATTGTCCGATCCGCGCCAACGACACGCGGAGATCTTGCCTGCCATCTACCATCGCCTTCGTGGCACGAGTCGGGGACCGGAGCGAGCTGTGGACGCCATCCCTGGACCCTCAACCCGACCATCTACAACCCCCGTGTGAGTCTGAGTCTGAGTGTGAATGGGCCCGTGTCCAGGGATAAGTTAAGACTGTTATGAGGCTGCCCTGTGTATCTTCTTCTTCTTCTTCTTCTCCATTGTATAAAGTGTGTAATAAATTACTTGTTCTTCCTGTTTCTTCTTATTCGGGTGGGGTTCTGGTGGGGTTATTTCCTCGCTTCCCGGGAGGCGCTGGTAATTAGGTAATAGAACTAATCCGACCTACCACCCTATTCAGCGCTGACCGGAAGGAACGTGATAGCCCCGGATCGCGTCGGCTAGTAAAAGGACAAGGGGATAAATCCCCCCTTGGTAAGGGGGAAGGCCGACGTTGGAGATCCGCAATATATATATATATATATATATATATATATATATCTATCTATCTATCTATCTATCTATCTATCTATCTATCTATCTATATATATATATATATATATATATATATATATATATATATATATATATATATATATATATATATATATATATATATATATACTATATATATATATATATATATATATATATATATATATATATATATATATATAATCGTTAGATTAAATAAGACGCGGACATAGCTTCAGGACGTCGATCTTTATTTGTCGACAAGCTTTCGACCAACAAAGGTCTTCTTCTGAGTCAGCCCCAAGTTCAACGGAAGTGGCTTCAATATTCAATTATTCAAATTATTATTATTCAATTATTCAATTCAATACAAATGAGACGCCCTGCTCGTACTTTGGAGTTTCTACTATTTCTTACAGTTATATATATATATATATATATATATATATATATATATATATATATATATATATATATATATATATATATATATATATATATATATATATATATATATATATATATAGACTTGGCATTTAATATGGAATATTTTTTTTTCTTGACTTGGGTTTACTTCCTGGAGTCAGTATATCAATCTGGTGAGTTTCTTTTACGCTTTGGTGATTTCTTTGTTAAAAGAACCATGTCACTGATTGTCTGTCGCAGCAAGAAGTCAATAACAGGATTATATCACAGGTGGCGTGACAAAATGTACGGACAGGTACATTTGACGATTGGCTTCACAATCGGGTATATGAGGGTTGTTGCGTTCTGTATTAGTGGAAAACAACTGCTGCACGTCTACAAAAGTTATTGCCGCTTCCTCTGGAGATGGTCCGTCAACTCGATAATGCTGTTTGTCATGGAGTGGTGGCTTTACGAAATTCTGGCATGAAACAGCGTGCCATTGCTCGGCAGTATGGCATCACTCAAAGTCAGGTGTCAAAGATCCTGAAAAGAAATGCTCAGAGGGGTGTCCCCTACTCCAATACTGAGGCCAGGACGTCCCCGCAGAACCACAAGGAGGGATGATCGCCAGCTGCACCGGTTAGTCCGCAATGGCCGTACCAAGTCAGCTAATCGGCTTCGGGCTGAGTGGCAGCAACTGACAAATGTGCCTGTATCCAGAAGGCTAGTCACCAACGACTTGTTCAAGCAGGCTATCGTGCCAAGTGTCCCCTGAGAAAGCCACGCCTGACCAGACAACACCGCCAGCGCCGATTGCAGTGGGCTAGAGAGCACCGTCAATGGCAGCCAGGACACTGGAATCATGTGACGTTCAGTGACGAGTCTAGATTTCTGGTCTATCGTCAAGATGGCCAGGTCCGAGTGCGCAGACAAGTGCATGAAGCCTACAACAAAGATTGTATAGTGCCAAGAGTCCAAGCTGGAGGTGGTGGGGTGACTGCTTGGGCTGCTTTTCATGCAGGGGGCAAAACTGACCTGGTTGTTCTGAATGGAAACCTGAACCAGTTCAAGTACAGGGCCATTCTGGAAGAAACATTGCTTCCATTTGCTCGTGCAGCCTTTCGAGGAAACTTTGTCTTCCAAGATGACAATGCATGGCCTCATCATGCTCGCATGATCCAACACTTTCTTGCTGACCGTGGTGTAGAGCATATGGAGTAGCCTGCCATGTCCCGGATATGAATCCGATTGAGAATGTGTGGGCAGAATTAACGCGTCAAATCGACCACTTGGACCAGCAGCCGACCTCTGTGCGTGAATTGCAGCAGGCTATTTTCACTGCATGGCAAGCGATTCCTGTCCAAACCTTGGCAAATCTCGTGAACAGCATGCCTTGACGTTTACGTGCTCTCCTGAATGCTCGTGGGGGTTACACGAAGTACTGAACTGTAATTTTACAGTCCGTAATCCCAGTCGTAATTTAACTTTTGTTTTTGTTAAAAAAAAATTGGCTAATGTACAAAATAAAGAGATACTTCTGGAAAACGTACAGAAGTTTAACACAATACTGTCCGGGAATTGAGTTTGATATCAGTTTACATCACTTTCAAGGATCAATTTATTTGCTTCGAAATGTCAAATGTGGTTTTTGTTTCTGTCAAAGGTCACATAAACAAAATCTAGAATAATTTCAACATAATTCCAATGAACTTTTGGTTCTAAGTCATCTTGAAAAGTAAGTTCACCCCCACCCAAAAAAATAATCCATATTAAATATATATATACGTATATTTATATATATATATATATATATATATATATATATATATATATATATATATATATATATATATATATATATATATATATATATATATATATAGTTACAGACGTGGCTTGGATGTTATTTACCGAGCGGTTTTATGGTATGACCACGTCTGCACAAGTTACCCGATTGTGCCCGAACGTTGACGTCGCGCGATGCTGGCTCAATAAGAAAAAGAAGACACCCGGCTGGATTACAATAACACAATACGACACCAATGTTTCGATTCTCAAGACCTCCGGAGGAGATTATATTCGTACGGAAAGGTCAGATTACAGGGGCTAGAAGTATAATCACAGAAAGACAGGCACTTAGACACACTCTTATATTAACCCCGGACAGACGACAGACAAACGGGACAACGGCTGACTCACACGGGGGTTTGATGGCTAGGAAAGGCAGGTATCGATGGCTCCAGGTCCTCCTGGGCTCGGGGCAGGGTACAGTACGGTCCGGTCCGGTCCAAAGATGCGGGAGGTATCGTCGCGCTGGGGGTGGCGGTGGCTTCTCTCTCCAAGCTGAGGCGCATCTGACGTCACATCCGGCGCGGGGCCGCGTATATCCGGCGGGGAGTGACACGCCCTCGGCTCGTTAGCTCCGCCCCAGATGGAATCGGCACGTTGCTTCTCATTGGGTGCGTGGGGGGGGTTACTGGCTCCGCCCCTGACGAGGAGCTGACAGCCAGCCCCTTCGGGGTAACGCCGTGGAGCGCATGGTCATGGCGGGTAACCGAGCCGGTGTGAGGACGCACACTCCCCGCCCCTCTGTTGTTGTAGTCGTAGTTGTAGTTGTAATTGTTGTTGTAGTTGTTGTTGTAGTTGTTGTTATTGTTGTTGTTTGGGGAAGAAGATGGGAGGAGGTATGGGAAAGGTCCTAAACTCACTACTGATGCCATATAATCACATTCTGGTGCAACGAAGAGTCATAATTAATGGAAACGAGGCCTTAACTGACATAGATTAAGAATAACTAGGAAGATGTCCGAAAGTTGTCTACGTGTGGTGCGGTGGACCTGGGCACGACATTTAATGGGGGAATAAGGGGAAGGTCGGCTCTACTGATTGTTATTTACATGCAATGGGACTAGGGAATGGGGGATTGGGGAAAGTTGGGGAGTATTGGAGAAAATAGGGGAATATTTACAAGCGGATATGGAGGCCAAATTCCATATTCGCAACATTGCACCCTTCTCTACCCTCGGGGCGTCCCGACCCGATAAATTTTTACCTACTTTAGTGTGGCACGCAATGTAGTTCCCTCTACTATTAACTCTACCCTGAGTGCGACAGTTTTACAGATATTCACAAATGAGTAAATATGTCCCCCTGCGACGTTGCACCCTTCTCCTCACAGAAACACACCCACAGGATAACCGAATCCGGAAAGAATTCTCAAACTAAACATACAGCCGGTAGGGAGCATTATTTACAAGACTACGCTGCTATTTACACTACGATCCAGGACCTGTTTTTGGAGGGACACATGCAGATGTTATGCATAGAGAGAGAGCGCGCTTGCCAACATCGATACACCAACCCACGAGTGCTCTGTGGCCGACGGCCTTTAATAACGTGCAGAGCACCCTTCCCGAGCATCAACAGCACCACCCCACCACCAATCGGTGCAGTCACCATTGTTCATTGGAATAAAAATAAATTCGACAACCCCTAACCCTGCAGGTGTCTCTTGCTCTTCGTGTGGCCTTCAGTGGTGTTAATTAACAGTGGTTCACCTTTATGGCATAGGTGCCACGTTGACCCATAGGTCCATCCCCGGGTGGTGCTTGGCCGCAAACGAACTGCGGTCCATTGTGGGTGGCCACAAACATTGCGGTCCATATGGTGTATCGATCCCGGCAGCAAACAGCGAAAGTGCAGGCCCACAACTGCGCAGCCAGCACCTCTCTCTCCTCTCTCTCTACCCCAAAGCCAGATCCTCGGAGGTGGGAGACAAAAGAAGAAACAAGTGAGTAAGGTGGTAAGGGCGCAAAAGTGCACGCAATGTAAGGTGATGCACACTGGGGGCACATGGGAACCAGGTGAGACAGGTACGTTCCTATCGTACGCCCCCCCCCCACCAGGTAACCTACATGGCCCCTCCCTTACCCCTTACTGTATCCACACAACACAACACTACCCATAAACATCTACTTTACAAATCAACAAACATCCCTACTGTCTTCCCCGTTCCTCCCATATACCAAATTCGTCTTCTCTCCCTCCTAACCAATCAAATTTGCCATTTTCAACTCTCATCAAAATTTGCCATCTCCAACTCAACATCAAAATTTGCCATCACCAATTCATCATCAGTCCCTCCTAGGGAGGGAGATATGGAATCACCCCAATGTCTCATCCACGTCGTGATGCGTCTCACAAATCCAACAGCAATTCTCATTTCTGCAACACAAACAAAGAAAACACAGGTGTGGAGTCATCATCATCACCACAGGTAAGTGGCTGCGTATGGTGCGACAGGTTCTTCAATCCTAACTATTTCCTAAATGACTTTAACAACTTTACACTACCCGGGGTCTTTCTCCGGCCAAACCATTGGCCCTCTTACTCTATGGGTTCTAAAAACCAATTCCCATTGGCCAACCTGTGGTGCTTTTCAATTTGGGGTCTCACTCCCCCGATTCATCTCCCGGTGCCCTCGCACAATTTCTGGGCTGCGGCGTGTACCTCTCCCAGTGGGTCTACCCACCTGCACACCTCCACCACTGCAGTTGCCTCCGAGCTTACCTGCTCCTTACCCTAACCTAACTACCTGGGGAAGGCCCTCTGGCTCTCTCCCCACTCCGTGCCCTCTCTGGCACTGGGCTGCCCGATCCACACCCGGGATCCTCAGGCACCCACTCACAACTACCGGCTCCCAGAGCCCACCTGCGGCCTCACCTGGCCGACATCCTCACAGTGGTGGAGTGCCCAACCAACTACACACACTAACAGGCTACACGCCCAGCCATTTCCACAACACTAATGCACCCATTCACAACACCATTCTGCAACCGCACCACAAATGCCAATATCCAACCACAATTTACCTGCACCCTCTACCTAACACTTACACTACCCGCCCCGGGTACTCGTGAAAGGGGTCCACTCTTCCCCCATCCACACCTTCGCACCATGCACACCACTCCGTACCACTCACTCCAACTCTCTCCACACACCTGTACCTGCACACCTGTGCTCTCACACCTGGTGCCACCTGCACCCTTCTCTCCCCAAGCGCATTCGCGCTGATCCACAACACTCACTACTCATACACTGCTCCACACACCTGTCCAGTTGCACACCTGTGCAATCACACTTGTTCAATCCTCACACACACAGCATCATCTCAGCTAACTACTCCCTTCTGAAACTTGCGCTTCCCAGTCGTCCCTTTAACTATTGCGCTCCCTCGTCATTATAATCCACACTAATCTACCTGCGTCCCCACTACAGGTATCAGTCACTAACTAACCTTAACGTTACCTAAGGTCATCTTCTCTAGATCCCTACACACAATATCCTAACCCACCCGGGCTAGTTTTCACTGCCATACACCCCATAAGCTATTGCTCCTTTGCCCCCCCATGGGGAAGGATGGTGGATTTGCCATCCCACCACATCGGGGGTCTCTCACTACCAATTTTGCACATCAAATTTCAACAAATTAAAAATTTGCCAATCACTGCCCATCATCTGCCAATCACTACTGCCAATCCCTTGCCAATCATCAAATTTTGTTTTTCTCCAATTTTGGGTCCAAAACACTAACCTCATCACCCAGTCTACTCACTAATGCCTCTCGGTGCGCCAATTCCTGTCCAAAGCCCGGCTTCGTAAAGCCAAGCAATGGATGCTGGTTGTTTTGTGCCGGCGGCAGGATGCGTCTCGCATTCGGTGCAGGGAAGGAGGCTTACCCGGGCCGAGATCCCACGCATCACCTCGGCGTGGAGCCATCCAATGTCCCGATCTCGACCTGCCGGCACGTCTCAACAAAACGTGGTCGCCATAACGACCCTTTCTATCGGGCTGCCCGCTCCGCCTAGTGGAGCACGGACGCGGCCGTTCAAAGCGAGGCCCAGCACGCACCGAGGGCCCGATTCGGCTATAAGTCGTTCTAAACTCTACCCCGTGTAACGTCGATGCTTCACCTGGACGCTTACACCCCGCAGCCCGTTCCTTGCTCACACATCCAGCTGTGCCCATGCTCCTCGTACCCTTCCTTACACACCCAGGTACACCCATTCCACTCACAGCCTTGGTCACACACCTGACCACCGAACACTTTGGCACACATTCGTTGCTCGCACACCTCACCAATACACCGCTTCGCGCCCCCTCCTCTGTCACCTCCTCTGTGACAATCACAGGTGTGCCCTCATTCGCACACCCAACCATGTGCCTCACCACCAACTCCAGCGTGCATTCCCACTCACGCTCTACCATTCCAGGTGTGCATCCTTCCATCCCAGGTGTACATCCTCGCTCACCTGTCACAACCAACTCACTCTCCTTGTCACTCTCAATACTCTCACCACCACTCTTGACAGCGCACTCTTTCCTCATGCACCTGTCCGTTACACACCTTTCTCGCGCACACTCTCCCGTTACACCCTCTGTAACACTCACCACAGGTGTGCATTCTTCCTTGCCTTTGACAGCGCACTCTTTCCCCATGCACCTGTCCGTCACACACCTTTCTCGCGCACACCTTTCTCGCGCACACTCTCCCGTCACACCCTCTGTAACACTTACCACACCGCGCTTCCATGTGCTCCCTCGCACACACGCTACGACCGACTCACTCTCGCCAGCACCCTCACTCCTTGGCACGCACTTTTTCCTCACACACCCCAGAGTCGGACTTTCTTGCACACCTGCATTTTCGCACACCAGACCTGTCGCACACTTCACCCACGGCCTCTCACGAACACCCGGGTCTATCTCGACCCCCAAGCCTCTTAAATCACCTGGCGCATCATACGCACGACCATATTGGTCACCACTTACACCGGGTCCTCTTCCTCTTCGCTTCTCCTCCATCACCTGCGAATCCCTCATCCGGTTAATGAGCACATCATCACGATCCAAACACAGACTTTGGACCAATTCTTTTATCTCCTCTTTTATCTCTTTCTTATCCCCTCTCCGTCGCTTCTTAATTTCGCTCATCCCTTCTTCCACTTCTTCTAATTTGTGCTTCACCTCTTTTATGTCCCGGTACGTCTCCTCAAGCTCATCCTCTAAGGCTACCTTGACCGTTTCCATGTGCGTCCTCACCTGCCGGTCCGTCGTCTCCATTACCTCTATCACCTCGTCCAACCTCGTTGTCAGTCCCTCACGTACCATCTGACATTCCCTCTTCGTCGCTATCAAGTCATCTTTTAGTTCTTTCTGTGTCGCTTTCAACCCTCCTAATACCGCAGTGTTCCTTTGAACCTGCTCCGTTAGTCCTTTTTGTCCCTCCGTCAGCTGTTCCACCTCCTGCGTCAGGTCCTCTATGCCCCCTTGTAACTTTACAGTCCCCTTTCTCACCTCTTTCTCCATGCGCTCCTTACAGTGCCTCACCTCCTCGCGCACTCCTCCGACCTCCTCACTCACTCCTCTTCTGATCTCCTCTCCCATCACTTGCATCTCCTGCCCAGATGCCACCCTCATCTGCTCCATTTCCTCCCTGTGAGCATCCAGTTTGGTTTCTACCCCCATTCTGACCCCCTCTATCTGCTGCTCCATTTGTTTAACTTCCCTTTCCGCTTGGTCCCTCATGTCCCTCAATTTGCCTTCCATACTGTTTTCTAACCCCTCTAACCCATTTTTCACTCCCTCTATCTGATTCTCTTGAGCGGCCATTCTGTTTTCTACCCCCGTTAACCCCTCCTGTATTTCCCCTAATCTATCGTCTAATTTCCCAAATTTCATGTCTAATCCCTTAAAATTATTGTCTAATCCCTTAAAATTATTGTCTAATCCCTCACTGGTACCCCTCGCTTCGTCCCTCATTACCCCCATTTGGCCCTCTAATCGCCCACTATCCACCCTCATTTGCTCACTCTGAGCATCCATCCGGTTCCCCAATTGGTTACTCTGCAGTTTGAGGGACGCCTGCATTTGCGCCATAAATTGCTCCATGAGGACCTGCATCTGGGCCATCCCTCCCACTTGTGCAGCGGGTGCGGCCGCCGTAGCTATGTGCGAGGCGCCATTTCGCGCGTCTGCTACCCCCGCTGTTTCGCTCTCCTCACGTGTCTCAATTTGGTCCTGGACCGACCCTGCTTCACTCTCCCCTACCGGACCCCAGCCGTCTTGATCCGCCATAGCGCGACTTTCAAAATTCGGTTTTTTTATTATTTTTATTTTCGTAAAACAAATTCAAATTTCGCCGTTATAATTTCGCGCGGGAAACGCGCTCCGAATCGATTCGGTCGAGCGCCGTACGCGCTCCGGCTCGATTTTCCCTCCCAAAATTTGGGCCTAACTAATTTAGTCCCGGGTTCGAATTCCACTCCTCGACACCAATTGTTACAGACGTGGCTTGGATGTTATTTACCGAGCGGTTTTATGGTATGACCACGTCTGCACAAGTTACCCGATTGTGCCCGAACGTTGACTAGTCGCGCGATGCTGGCTCAATAAGAAAAAGAAGACACCCGGCTGGATTACAATAACACAATACGACACCAATGTTTCGATTCTCAAGACCTCCGGAGGAGATTATATTCGTACGGAAAGGTCAGATTACAGGGGCTAGAAGTATAATCACAGAAAGACAGGCACTTAGACACACTCTTATATTAACCCCGGACAGACGACAGACAAACGGGACAACGGCTGACTCACACGGGGGTTTGATGGCTAGGAAAGGCAGGTATCGATGGCTCCAGGTCCTCCTGGGCTCGGGGCAGGGTACAGTACGGTCCGGTCCGGTCCAAAGATGCGGGGAGGTATCGTCGCGCTGGGGGTGGCGGTGGCTTCTCTCTCCAAGCTGAGGCGCATCTGACGTCACATCCGGCGCGGGGCCGCGTATATCCGGCGGGGAGTGACACGCCCTCGGCTCGTTAGCTCCGCCCCAGATGGAATCGGCACGTTGCTTCTCATTGGGTGCGTGGGGGGGGTTACTGGCTCCGCCCCTGACGAGGAGCTGACAGCCAGCCCCTTCGGGGTAACGCCGTGGAGCGCATGGTCATGGCGGGTAACCGAGCCGGTGTGAGGACGCACACTCCCCGCCCCTCTGTTGTTGTAGTCGTAGTTGTAGTTGTAATTGTTGTTGTAGTTGTTGTTGTAGTTGTTGTTATTGTTGTTGTTTGGGGAAGAAGATGGGAGGAGGTATGGGAAAGGTCCTAAACTCACTACTGATGCCATATAATCACATTCTGGTGCAACGAAGAGTCATAATTAATGGAAACGAGGCCTTAACTGACATAGATTAAGAATAACTAGGAAGATGTCCGAAAGTTGTCTACGTGTGGTGCGGTGGACCTGGGCACGACATTTAATGGGGGAATAAGGGGAAGGTCGGCTCTACTGATTGTTATTTACATGCAATGGGACTAGGGAATGGGGGATTGGGGAAAGTTGGGGAGTATTGGAGAAAATAGGGGAATATTTACAAGCGGATATGGAGGCCAAATTCCATATTCGCAACATTGCACCCTTCTCTACCCTCGGGGCGTCCCGACCCGATAAATTTTTACCTACTTTAGTGTGGCACGCAATGTAGTTCCCTCTACTATTAACTCTACCCTGAGTGCGACAGTTTTACAGATATTCACAAATGAGTAAATATGTCCCCCTGCGACGTTGCACCCTTCTCCTCACAGAAACACACCCACAGGATAACCGAATCCGGAAAGAATTCTCAAACTAAACATACAGCCGGTAGGGAGCATTATTTACAAGACTACGCTGCTATTTACACTACGATCCAGGACCTGTTTTTGGAGGGACACATGCAGATGTTATGCATAGAGAGAGAGCGCGCTTGCCAACATCGATACACCAACCCACGAGTGCTCTGTGGCCGACGGCCTTTAATAACGTGCAGAGCACCCTTCCCGAGCATCAACAGCACCACCCCACCACCAATCGGTGCAGTCACCATTGTTCATTGGAATAAAAATAAATTCGACAACCCCTAACCCTGCAGGTGTCTCTTGCTCTTCGTGTGGCCTTCAGTGGTGTTAATTAACAGTGGTTCACCTTTATGGCATAGGTGCCACGTTGACCCATAGGTCCATCCCCGGGTGGTGCTTGGCCGCAAACGAACTGCGGTCCATTGTGGGTGGCCACAAACATTGCGGTCCATATGGTGTATCGATCCCGGCAGCAAACAGCGAAAGTGCAGGCCCACAACTGCGCAGCCAGCACCTCTCTCTCCTCTCTCTCTACCCCAAAGCCAGATCCTCGGAGGTGGGAGACAAAAGAAGAAACAAGTGAGTAAGGTGGTAAGGGCGCAAAAGTGCACGCAATGTAAGGTGATGCACACTGGGGGCACATGGGAACCAGGTGAGACAGGTACGTTCCTATCGTACGCCCCCCCCCCCCCCACCAGGTAACCTACATGGCCCCTCCCTTACCCCTTACTGTATCCACACAACACAACACTACCCATAAACATCTACTTTACAAATCAACAAACATCCCTACTGTCTTCCCCGTTCCTCCCATATACCAAATTCGTCTTCTCTCCCTCCTAACCAATCAAATTTGCCATTTTCAACTCTCATCAAAATTTGCCATCTCCAACTCAACATCAAAATTTGCCATCACCAATTCATCATCAGTCCCTCCTAGGGAGGGAGATATGGAATCACCCCAATGTCTCATCCACGTCGTGATGCGTCTCACAAATCCAACAGCAATTCTCATTTCTGCAACACAAACAAAGAAAACACAGGTGTGGAGTCATCATCATCACCACAGGTAAGTGGCTGCGTATGGTGCGACAGGTTCTTCAATCCTAACTATTTCCTAAATGACTTTAACAACTTTACACTACCCGGGGTCTTTCTCCGGCCAAACCATTGGCCCTCTTACTCTATGGGTTCTAAAAACCAATTCCCATTGGCCAACCTGTGGTGCTTTTCAATTTGGGGTCTCACTCCCCCGATTCATCTCCCGGTGCCCTCGCACAATTTCTGGGCTGCGGCGTGTACCTCTCCCAGTGGGTCTACCCACCTGCACACCTCCACCACTGCAGTTGCCTCCGAGCTTACCTGCTCCTTACCCTAACCTAACTACCTGGGGAAGGCCCTCTGGCTCTCTCCCCACTCCGTGCCCTCTCTGGCACTGGGCTGCCCGATCCACACCCGGGATCCTCAGGCACCCACTCACAACTACCGGCTCCCAGAGCCCACCTGCGGCCTCACCTGGCCGACATCCTCACAGTGGTGGAGTGCCCAACCAACTACACACACTAACAGGCTACACGCCCAGCCATTTCCACAACACTAATGCACCCATTCACAACACCATTCTGCAACCGCACCACAAATGCCAATATCCAACCACAATTTACCTGCACCCTCTACCTAACACTTACACTACCCGCCCCGGGTACTCGTGAAAGGGGTCCACTCTTCCCCCATCCACACCTTCGCACCATGCACACCACTCCGTACCACTCACTCCAACTCTCTCCACACACCTGTACCTGCACACCTGTGCTCTCACACCTGGTGCCACCTGCACCCTTCTCTCCCCAAGCGCATTCGCGCTGATCCACAACACTCACTACTCATACACTGCTCCACACACCTGTCCAGTTGCACACCTGTGCAATCACACTTGTTCAATCCTCACACACACAGCATCATCTCAGCTAACTACTCCCTTCTGAAACTTGCGCTTCCCAGTCGTCCCTTTAACTATTGCGCTCCCTCGTCATTATAATCCACACTAATCTACCTGCGTCCCCACTACAGGTATCAGTCACTAACTAACCTTAACGTTACCTAAGGTCATCTTCTCTAGATCCCTACACACAATATCCTAACCCACCCGGGCTAGTTTTCACTGCCATACACCCCATAAGCTATTGCTCCTTTGCCCCCCCATGGGGAAGGATGGTGGATTTGCCATCCCACCACATCGGGGGTCTCTCACTACCAATTTTGCACATCAAATTTCAACAAATTAAAAATTTGCCAATCACTGCCCATCATCTGCCAATCACTACTGCCAATCCCTTGCCAATCATCAAATTTTGTTTTTCTCCAATTTTGGGTCCAAAACACTAACCTCATCACCCAGTCTACTCACTAATGCCTCTCGGTGCGCCAATTCCTGTCCAAAGCCCGGCTTCGTAAAGCCAAGCAATGGATGCTGGTTGTTTTGTGCCGGCGGCAGGATGCGTCTTGCATTCGGTGCAGGGAAGGAGGCTTACCCGGGCCGAGATCCCACGCATCACCTCGGCGTGGAGCCATCCAATGTCCCGATCTCGACCTGCCGGCACGTCTCAACAAAACGTGGTCGCCATAACGACCCTTTCTATCGGGCTGCCCGCTCCGCCTAGTGGAGCACGGACGCGGCCGTTCAAAGCGAGGCCCAGCACGCACCGAGGGCCCGATTCGGCTATAAGTCGTTCTAAACTCTACCCCGTGTAACGTCGATGCTTCACCTGGACGCTTACACCCCGCAGCCCGTTCCTTGCTCACACATCCAGCTGTGCCCATGCTCCTCGTACCCTTCCTTACACACCCAGGTACACCCATTCCACTCACAGCCTTGGTCACACACCTGACCACCGAACACTTTGGCACACATTCGTTGCTCGCACACCTCACCAATACACCGCTTCGCGCCCCCTCCTCTGTCACCTCCTCTGTGACAATCACAGGTGTGCCCTCATTCGCACACCCAACCATGTGCCTCACCACCAACTCCAGCGTGCATTCCCACTCACGCTCTACCATTCCAGGTGTGCATCCTTCCATCCCAGGTGTACATCCTCGCTCACCTGTCACAACCAACTCACTCTCCTTGTCACTCTCAATACTCTCACCACCACTCTTGACAGCGCACTCTTTCCTCATGCACCTGTCCGTTACACACCTTTCTCGCGCACACTCTCCCGTTACACCCTCTGTAACACTCACCACAGGTGTGCATTCTTCCTTGCCTTTGACAGCGCACTCTTTCCCCATGCACCTGTCCGTCACACACCTTTCTCGCGCACACCTTTCTCGCGCACACTCTCCCGTCACACCCTCTGTAACACTTACCACACCGCGCTTCCATGTGCTCCCTCGCACACACGCTACGACCGACTCACTCTCGCCAGCACCCTCACTCCTTGGCACGCACTTTTTCCTCACACACCCCAGAGTCGGACTTTCTTGCACACCTGCATTTTCGCACACCAGACCTGTCGCACACTTCACCCACGGCCTCTCACGAACACCCGGGTCTATCTCGACCCCCAAGCCTCTTAAATCACCTGGCGCATCATACGCACGACCATATTGGTCACCACTTACACCGGGTCCTCTTCCTCTTCGCTTCTCCTCCATCACCTGCGAATCCCTCATCCGGTTAATGAGCACATCATCACGATCCAAACACAGACTTTGGACCAATTCTTTTATCTCCTCTTTTATCTCTTTCTTATCCCCTCTCCGTCGCTTCTTAATTTCGCTCATCCCTTCTTCCACTTCTTCTAATTTGTGCTTCACCTCTTTTATGTCCCGGTACGTCTCCTCAAGCTCATCCTCTAAGGCTACCTTGACCGTTTCCATGTGCGTCCTCACCTGCCGGTCCGTCGTCTCCATTACCTCTATCACCTCGTCCAACCTCGTTGTCAGTCCCTCACGTACCATCTGACATTCCCTCTTCGTCGCTATCAAGTCATCTTTTAGTTCTTTCTGTGTCGCTTTCAACCCTCCTAATACCGCAGTGTTCCTTTGAACCTGCTCCGTTAGTCCTTTTTGTCCCTCCGTCAGCTGTTCCACCTCCTGCGTCAGGTCCTCTATGCCCCCTTGTAACTTTACAGTCCCCTTTCTCACCTCTTTCTCCATGCGCTCCTTACAGTGCCTCACCTCCTCGCGCACTCCTCCGACCTCCTCACTCACTCCTCTTCTGATCTCCTCTCCCATCACTTGCATCTCCTGCCCAGATGCCACCCTCATCTGCTCCATTTCCTCCCTGTGAGCATCCAGTTTGGTTTCTACCCCCATTCTGACCCCCTCTATCTGCTGCTCCATTTGTTTAACTTCCCTTTCCGCTTGGTCCCTCATGTCCCTCAATTTGCCTTCCATACTGTTTTCTAACCCCTCTAACCCATTTTTCACTCCCTCTATCTGATTCTCTTGAGCGGCCATTCTGTTTTCTACCCCCGTTAACCCCTCCTGTATTTCCCCTAATCTATCGTCTAATTTCCCAAATTTCATGTCTAATCCCTTAAAATTATTGTCTAATCCCTTAAAATTATTGTCTAATCCCTCACTGGTACCCCTCGCTTCGTCCCTCATTACCCCCATTTGGCCCTCTAATCGCCCACTATCCACCCTCATTTGCTCACTCTGAGCATCCATCCGGTTCCCCAATTGGTTACTCTGCAGTTTGAGGGACGCCTGCATTTGCGCCATAAATTGCTCCATGAGGACCTGCATCTGGGCCATCCCTCCCACTTGTGCAGCGGGTGCGGCCGCCGTAGCTATGTGCGAGGCGCCATTCGCGCGTCTGCTACCCCCGCTGTTTCGCTCTCCTCACGTGTCTCAATTTGGTCCTGGACCGACCCTGCTTCACTCTCCCCTACCGGACCCCAGCCGTCTTGATCCGCCATAGCGCGACTTTCAAAATTCGGTTTTTTTATTATTTTTATTTTCGTAAAACAAATTCAAATTTCGCCGTTATAATTTCGCGCGGGAAACGCGCTCCGAATCGATTCGGTCGAGCGCCGTACGCGCTCCGGCTCGATTTTCCCTCCCAAAATTTGGGCCTAACTAATTTAGTCCCGGGTTCGAATTCCACTCCTCGACACCAATTGTTACAGACGTGGCTTGGATGTTATTTACCGAGCGGTTTTATGGTATGACCACGTCTGCACAAGTTACCCGATTGTGCCCGAACGTTGACTAGTCGCGCGATGCTGGCTCAATAAGAAAAAGAAGACACCCGGCTGGATTACAATAACACAATACGACACCAATGTTTCGATTCTCAAGACCTCCGGAGGAGATTATATTCGTACGGAAAGGTCAGATTACAGGGGCTAGAAGTATAATCACAGAAAGACAGGCACTTAGACACACTCTTATATTAACCCCGGACAGACGACAGACAAACGGGACAACGGCTGACTCACACGGGGGTTTGATGGCTAGGAAAGGCAGGTATCGATGGCTCCAGGTCCTCCTGGGCTCGGGGCAGGGTACAGTACGGTCCGGTCCGGTCCAAAGATGCGGGGAGGTATCGTCGCGCTGGGGGTGGCGGTGGCTTCTCTCTCCAAGCTGAGGCGCATCTGACGTCACATCCGGCGCGGGGCCGCGTATATCCGGCGGGGAGTGACACGCCCTCGGCTCGTTAGCTCCGCCCCAGATGGGATCGGCACGTTGCTTCTCATTGGGTGCGTGGGGGGGGTTACTGGCTCCGCCCCTGACGAGGAGCTGACAGCCAGCCCCTTCGGGGTAACGCCGTGGAGCGCATGGTCATGGCGGGTAACCGAGCCGGTGTGAGGACGCACACTCCCCGCCCCTCTGTTGTTGTAGTCGTAGTTGTAGTTGTAATTGTTGTTGTAGTTGTTGTTGTAGTTGTTGTTATTGTTGTTGTTTGGGGAAGAAGATGGGAGGAGGTATGGGAAAGGTCCTAAACTCACTACTGATGCCATATAATCACATTCTGGTGCAACGAAGAGTCATAATTAATGGAAACGAGGCCTTAACTGACATAGATTAAGAATAACTAGGAAGATGTCCGAAAGTTGTCTACGTATGGTGCGGTGGACCTGGGCACGACATTTAATGGGGGAATAAGGGGAAGGTCGGCTCTACTGATTGTTATTTACATGCAATGGGACTAGGGAATGGGGGATTGGGGAAAGTTGGGGAGTATTGGAGAAAATAGGGGAATATTTACAAGCGGATATGGAGGCCAAATTCCATATTCGCAACAATATATATTGTTACGGTACGCGGTTAAGGATGTTGTTTGCCGAGCGAAGGCTCCGCGACCGAACAGTTGTTCCCCGACTAAACCCGATTCATCCAAACGTTGGCCGTATCGCGCCACAGATACTCAATGGGGAAAAGACTAAGACGACGAATGCAAAGAAGAAGAAGAAGACGTACAGAAGAGTAACGGGGTTTATTATTATTTACACACACATAAGCAAAAAGAGCAGTCACGTTTATTTACAGGGGACATGAGATGCAGGTGACACAGTGAAAATTACTAGCTTATACAGACTTAGTTACTACCCAGGACAGCACGAACAAAACAAACTCACGTAGGCAAAATGGGGAACTTGCAGGCAGGAATGGCTGGAAAGGATGAGCAGGTGGGATCACAGGGCACAGCAAGCAGGTCCACTCCGGGCGGGAAGCGGGAAGCCGGCAGCTCCTTGTAATCCGCTTTACAGCGCACACCGTCAGGGCTTCACGCGGCTGGTTGAAACGGGGCTGCACTCCTCTGTTGTATCTCTCGTGTAGTTTGTTTCGTAAAAGCTCCTCGGCTTTCTCTTGGACCCTTTCTTTTGTCGTGTCCCTCTCCACGCAGCTCAGGTCGTATTTTTCTCCCTCTCACTTCCCTTCCAACGTGGGTCTCTCAGCTCAGCTCAGCCTTTTTGCAACCCTCTTCGTATTCATTTCCTCTCACTTCTCTCCAGCTCCTCTGCGATCTTCGCACCCTTCTCGCATACCGTTAGCGCGGGTCTGACACGCCCTCTTCGGTTTTGGTACCGCCCTCTCCCCCCGTGCTCTGTTTCGTGACCTTGTATGGTAATCCCACGGGCGTGTCTCCCTATTTGGGCATCGCGCCGACGGCACTCCCCTCGTGGCGAGCCACAGGCTTGTTTCCTTATTTGGGCATGGGGCTGCACAGCCCCACCCTTCGTGGCATGCCCTGGGCTTGCCTCTCCCTGGCAACCCCGCCCCTCCTGTTCAAACAGAGCACGGAGCACATATTCACTATAGCAGCGAATTGAGAGGGCGTGCACCCCATGCTTGTGAACTGCTTTACCCACAGATGGAGAGTTTGGCTGGAAAATGGAATTATTGAAGGGGAGCTATTCTCCATGGATTCGTTGCAATGGAGTGTCATTCTAATGGAAGACAAGGCCTTACTCTAAAACACATAATAAGATATAAGCTATCGAACAGGGGTATTCTATGGTTGGCTGACGTGTTTGCTTTATGGACTAATTATGGGACGCCCTTTGACCTTTACACACTGGAGCAAGGAGGCTCAGAATAAAGCAATAATAATAATACACACAATAAAAAAAACACAATCCTCATACCCGCAACACTGCACCCTCCTCCTCTTAGGCACGACCCAGGCCTACAACTTTTATTTAGTGTGACACGTAGGTGTAGTTCCCTCTACTTTTAACCTGACCCTGAGTGCGACCGTTTTAAAACATAGATAAATATGTCCCGCTGCTCCATTGCACTCTGCCTAACAGACTCACGCCCACAGCTAACCGAATTGCGGAATGGTCTTCAAACTACACACTGACGGTGGGGAGCATTATTTGCAATTGACACTACTTTTATTTACAAGACTAACCCAGGACCTGTAATTGTTCTTTCTGGGGGGGGGGGGGGGGAGACAGTCTGCTCTGCATCGACGCACCATGAAAGCACCCAAAAACGCACCAATACACCCCAAAGCACTAATCGGTGCAGTCACCATTGTTCAATGAAAATAAAAACAACAACCCCTCACCCTGCAGGTGATCTCTTGCTCTTCGGCTCCCTCTGCTGGCTATTATTATTTCTTCCAGTTGTTGTCATTTTCTTTGCTGGCGACCTATTTGCAATAAAACTTGCCCAAATGTGTCCATTTTATTTATTTTATTTATGGCCCACAGGGCTGACTAGTGTGGTTCACCTGTGGGGCATCGGTGCCCTGTGGCCAAGGTCCGCCAGCAAGATTTCGGGCCCTCATGGCCGGTTCCAGCAGAGGGGCCATGCCCCAACCCATGGGGTCCATCAGTGGTGCTCGGCCACAGACATGTGGTCCATAATGTGGTGCATCGATGCAGACAGCTGGTTCTGGGAGTTCTGGGCGCACAATGGCGGACTCACGCACGCTCCCCTCGGCGCCCAAGTCATGTGGGAGACAAAAGGGGGCAAGACAGATGAGCGAGGGGTAAGGTCACAAGGGTACACATCAACAAGGCAATGCAAGGCGAAATGCGTACGGAGAGCGAAGTGAGAAAGCTCGTCCCTACCGTACGTCACCCCCCCCTGTCACCTACACTACCCTTGCCCTTACCCCATATGTACAAAAATCTACACATTTACAAATTCGTCACTACTGTTACGTCTTCCCCATATTTCCCTTATTCCAAATTCGTCACCACAATCCCTCTATCCAAAATTTGCCATCACCCAATTCATCATCAATCCTCATAAGGAGGAAGAGATGGAACAACAAAGCACAATGCCACACCCACGTCATGATGCGTCTCACAATCCAACCATCTGCATCATAAAAATAATAAAAACAACCTGGCATGGTGTGGAGGTACGTCATCTCAGGTGAGTGGATGCAGATGGTGCGAGGAGACTTCAATCCTAACTATCCTCTAAATGACATTAACACACTTTAAACTACCCGGGGTCTTTCCCTGCAAATCCATTGGCCAACTTACACTATGGGTTCTAAAAACCAATTCCCATTGACCAAACTGTGGTGCTTCTCAATTTGGGGTCTCACTCCCCCGATTCATCTCCCGGTGCCCTTGCACAATTTCTGGGCTGGGGCGTGTAGCTCTCCCAGCAGGTCTACCCACCTGCACACCTCCAGCAGTGCAGTTGCCACCCGAGCTTACCTAGCTCCTCACCCTAACCTAACTAAGTGGGGAAGGCCCCTCTTGGCTCTGTCACCCCTTGGTGCCCTCTGGCACTGGGCTACCCGGGTCCGTCCTCCGGATCCTCGGGCCCCATCCACAACTACTGGCTCCCAGAGCCCACCTGCGGCCTCACCTGGCCGACATCCTCACAGTTGTGGAGTGCCCAAACCAACTACACACACTAACAGGCTACATGCCCAGCCATTTCCACAACACTAATGCACCCATCCAAATACCATTCTTCCACCACGCACCACAGATGCCAATATCCAACCACAATTTACCTATACCCTCTACCTAACACTTACACTACCCTCCCCGGGTATTCGTGATGGGGGTCCATCCTTCCCCCACTCACACCTTCGCACCATCCACTCCACTCCATAGTTTCCACCATACTCACTCCACGACCATCCATTCCAATACTCCATATACTCCACACTCCATGTATTCCACACACCTGTTGGTGCACACCTGTGCACTCACACCTGGTGCCAGCTGCACCCTCCTTCCTTCCTGGACCATTTGGTCAGCACAACACCCATCACCTTCACTCACTCATCCACTGCTCCACACACCTGTTCAGTTGCACACCTGTGCAATCACACCTGTTCAATCACACCTGTTCACAATACCCTTCCGAATACACCTCCAACACTCACACGGCATCATCTCATCTAACTACTCCCCTCTGAAATTTGCTCTTCCCAGTCGCCCCTTTAAACTATTGCGCTCCCCCGTCATTATCATCCACACTAATCTACCTGCGTCCCCACTACAGATGTCATTGTCACTACCTAACCTTAACGTCACCTAAGGTCATCTCTAGGGCCCTACACATTATCCAAACCCTCCCGGGCTAGTTTTCACTGCCATCAACCCCATAAATTAGTGCTCCTTTGCCCCCCGTGGTGTGAGGGATGACAGAGTTGCCATCCCACCACATCGGGGAGGTCCCACTATCAATTTTGCTCGTCCAAATTCCAACCAATCAAAAATTTTCCAATTACTGCCAATTCTATTCACTTTTCTAAATTTCGGATCAAAACACTATCACTATCACCATCATCACAGTCCGCGATATCCTAGCCTCGGTGCGTCATGACGTCATTAAACTCGGCTTCGTAAAGCCGAGCAATGAATTCGGGTGGTTTGGTCGCCTGCAGGTTGAATCCGTCCGGCTTTCGGTTCAAGGGAGGTGGTTTGGTCGGGCCGAGATTCCATGCACCATCTCGGCGCGGCACCTTGCGGTCCCGGGCCCGATGACTCAATCTCCCCCGGTCGGAACCCCGTCCCCGCAAGGGGGCACCGTTCCGCTTCCTCCCACTCGCCCTTGAACCGGACCGGTCGCCTCGCCCGCCAAGGCCCGGACTCGACCGTGCAGGGCGGGGCCAAGCCAGAATCGGCAACGACGCTTCGAAAAGAAGCGACGCAGCATCGATCCGCGCCGGGCCTCGCACCCAACAAAGCACACCGCGCCCCGAGTGCTCGCATCGGCTATCCGTCGCCCTAACCGCTAACCCGGTTACCGTCGATGCTTCACCTGCATGCTCACACGCATACGCTACCCCTTTCACCCTCACAAAACCTGGCGTTCCAACGCCGTCCGTACATTCCGCCAATGCTCTCCCTGTTACACACCACACCTCTCGCGCACACTTGCCGTTCGCACACCTCGCTCCACACCTCTCCTCCGTTACGTCCTCCGTAACACTCACCATGGGCGTGCACTCTGGCATCCACCCACTAACGTGCTCACATTGGCTCTCCCACACTCGCGCTACCACTAACTCAGGTGTGCTTCCTCGCACACCCTCGACCATTCCAAGCGTGCATTCTCGCACCCGCTCCACCACCAACTCACTCTCCGGGTCACTCTCACTCTCGCACGTACACTCCGTACACCCCGACGTGCATTCTCGCTCGCACTCGGTTTCACTCCCACACTTTATAACACACCCACTCGCCGACGCACACTTTTTTTCCACACGCGTGCCATTTCCACTCACATGGGACCCTTTACCAACGCCCGGGTGCCCTATCGATCCCAATCGCGCAACAATTTTTTTTTCGCTAAACATCCTTTTACAAAATCTACCCGCACAATATACAGCACGACTCACCTGGGGGATTCCCTTCTCCACGCGCACCTGCAAACTCTTTATTTGGTTAGTGCGACCATCATCATGATTTGAGCAGGGACTTTGTACATATTCCATTTCTCCCTGCAATTCCCGGGCTACTTCCGTCGTCTCTTCAATTTTAATTGTACCCACTACTGCTTTGTCTTTGTTCCCCTCGACGACCGCTGGCTTTAATAAAACCCCCTCTTCTACCTCATCGGTCGCCGGCTTTTCCAAACCCCGGGTCGCAATCTCTACCCCGGTCCAGTTACCCGTGCTTTTCTCCACTTCGCTCAACCAGTGCTTCTCGACCGCGTTACCTCGTCGTGCACCCTTGGGACTCTCGCCCACCATGCGATCCATGGTCTCCCCACATTTTTGCATGCGGTCACCCATTCTGTCCCCAATCTTGCCGATTCGCTCCATTTTGCTTCCTAGCCTCTCAATTTTATTGTCTAAACGTTCCCTGGTACCCCTCGCTTCGTCCCTCATTACCCCCAATTGCTCACTCTGAGCCCTCGCTTCGTCCCTCATTTTGTCCATAAGGGCCCCCATCATTCTGTTTTCCATTTTTTCACTATTAGTCCTCGCTTCGTCCCTCATTCGCTCACTATCAGCCCTCGCTTCGTCCCTCATTCGTTCCATATTGTCGTTTTTTTCTGCATTTCCACCATGAATTGGGCCATGAAGGCTTGTATTTGGGCCGCGCTCATTGGTTCCGTGGCCGTGGCCCCCTCAACCACGTGCGCGAGAGCGCGATTTTGTGCGCCTGATACCCCCTCAACCACATCCACCATATACATTTCCCCGAGGTCCTGGGTCGATTCCACCCCGTCTATCTCTCCCACCGGCATCCCGTCGCCTTGACCAGCCACGGCGCGATTTCAAAATTCGGGTTTTGCTTTAAAACAACAGAAATTTCCAGCAGCTCCAAATTTTGACCATAATTTTTTTTTCTAGATGTTTTTAAAAATTTGGTTCGGGCCTCGAATCTCACTCCCTGACACCAATTGTTACGGTAATTGTACAATTGGTGTTCCAAAATTTGGGCTAAATAAATTTAGTCCCAGGTTCGAATCCCAACTCCTGACTACCAATTGTTACGGTACGCGGTTAAGGATGTTGTTTGCCGAGCGAAGGCTCCGCGACCGAACAGTTGTTCCCCGACTAAACCCGATTCATCCAAACGTTGGCCGTATCGCGCCACAGATACTCAATGGGGAAAAGACTAAGACGACGAATGCAAAGAAAAAGAAGAAGACGTATAGAAGTGTAACGGGGTTTATTATTATTTACACACACATAAGCAAAAAGAGCAGTCACGTTTATTTACAGGGGACATGAGACGCAGGTGACACAGTGAAAATTACTAGCTTATACAGACTTAGTTACTACCCAGGACAGCACGAACAAAACAAACTCACGTAGGCAAAATGGGGAACTTGCAGGCAGGAATGGCTGGAAAGGATGAGCAGCTGAGATCACAGGGCACAGCAAGCAGGTCCACTCCGGGCGGGAAGCGGGGAGCCGGCAGCTCCTTGTAATCCGCTTTACAGCGCACACCGTCAGGGCTTCACGCGGCTGGTTGAAACGGGGCTGCACTCCTCTGTTGTATCTCTTGTGTAGCTTGTTTCGTAAAAGCTCCTCGGCTTTCTCTTGGACCCTTTCTTTTGTCGTGTCCCTCTCCACGCAGCTCAGCTCGTATTTTTCTTCCTCTCACTTCCCTTCCAGCGCGGGTCTCTCAGCTCAGCTCAGCCTTTTTGCAACCCTCTTCGTATTCATTTCCTCTCACTTCTCTCCAGCTCCTCTGCGATCTTCGCACCCTTCTCGCATACCGTTAGCGCGGGTCTGACACGCCCTCTTCGGTTTTGGTACCGCCCTCTCCCCCCGTGCTCTGTTTCGTGACCTTGTATGGTAATCCCACGGGCTTGTCTCCTTATTTGGGCATCGCGCCGACGGCACGCCCCTCGTGGCGAGCCATGGGCTTGTTTCCTTATTTGGGCATGGGGCTGCACAGCCCCGCCCTTTGTGGCGCGCCCTGGGCTTGCCTCTCCCTGGCGACCCCGCCCCTCCTGTTCAAACAGAGCACGGAGCACATATTCACTATAGCAGCGAATTGAGAGGGCGTGCACCCCATGCTTGTGAACTGCTTTACCCACAGATGGAGAGTTTGGCTGGGAAATGGAATTATTGAAGGGGAGCTATTATCTATGGATTCGGTGCAATGGAGTGTCATTATAATGGAAGACAAGACCTTACTCTAAAACACATAATAAGATATAAGCTATCGAACAGGGGTATTCTATGATTGGCTGACGTGTTTGCTTTATGGACTAATTATGGGACGCCCTTTGACCTTTACACACTGGAGCAAGGAGGCTCAGAATAAAGCAAAAATAATAATACACACAATAAAAAAAACACAATCCTCATATCCGCAACAATATATATACATATATATACATATATATATATATATATATATATATATATATATATATATATATATATATATATATATAAAGATATATACATATATATATATATATATATATAAAGATATATACATATATATATATATATATATAAAGATATATACATATATATATATATATATATAAAGATTTTCAATACCTCCGTTTCAGTAGGCAAATCATTTTCTCCCAAAACCCGATCGCGTCCACGTATTTTAAGATACAGCCCATGTCATTTTGATGGGTTTCACCTAGAATGCACAGCAGAAAATCTTGATTTTCTCATTTCAGCAAAAATGGATATATCTGTTTTTGCATCTGAACTCTTCATATATATATATATATATATAAAGATATATACATATATATATATATATATATATATATATATATATATATATATATATATATATATATATATATATATATATAATATATTGTGGATATGAGGATTGTGTTGTTTTATTGTGGACCCTCCTTCCTCCAGTTGTTGTGTATAAAGGTCAAAGGGCGTCCCGTAGTTAGGTCATATACAATCACGTTTAGCCAATCATAGATTCCCTGCTTGTTGGTAGTTATTTCCTTATTCTGTGTATTAGGCTAAGGCTTTGTCTTCCATTAATTGACACTCCATTGCACCGAATTCAAATAGATAGATCCCCTTTTTATTCCCAAAGCCTCGATTGCCAACTGCATTCGCCGCAGCTGCTGGGCGGTTTTCACCGCGACTCCATTCGCCACGAGGTGGGCTCGGAGAAGAAGGGGGAGGAGCCGCCGAATCCAGGGCGTGGCCCGCCGATCGTCATCAAGGGTGGAGCCAGAGAGCCCGTGCCCACCAATCAGGGCCGAGGCGACCTCACCGATGGGCGTGTCCTGGAGGCCGGCGGCTTGATCACCCGAGGGCGATATAAGCGCGCGCAGAAGCCGAGGAGTCATGAGTTATGAGTGGGAGTCCAAGGTGGTTGCGTTTGAGAGAAGAGTCCAGACGAGCTTGGTAAAGGCAGAGGAAGGGATCCCCACGGAGAGTTGCGCCCGTTAAGAAGTTGGCTCCACCAGCAGTTTTGGCTCCACCAGCAGTTGGCTCCACCAGCAGTTTGACTCCACCAGGCAGCTTCGACCCGTTACCCCGCGGGAACCAGATTGTGGTGGCATCGGTGGCCGTCGAGGTCCAGCCCGACGTCCCGTGCGGGATCAAGCCCGAACCATCTGCCCCAGCTGAACCTTCCCATTCCTCCTTCCAATCATTCCTGCCTGCAAATTCCCCATTCGTGTGAGTCCGTCTTTGTTTGTTCTGTCTTGGGGTATAAGTTAAGCCTGTGTAGATAAGCTCGCATTTCACTGTGTCTCCTTGATTCCTTCTGTCATTATTTTATTATCTTTCCTTCTTCCTTGGTTTCTTTTGGTCCTGTAAATAGTAATAAATAATAGTCGTAGTTCAAACCTTTTTGCCTTCGTCTTCCTCTTCTTCACATCCGTGTCGTCATTGTCTTTTCCCTCATTGAATATCTGTAGCACGATTTGGCCAACGTTTCAGGATCGGGTCTAGTCTTGGTAAACGGCTCACACCGCGGTTCGCTTCGCTCGGCGCAACATCCATTACGCTGCGGCCGTGAGCGGGGGGTGTTCCTTCGCGTACCGGGAAGCGCTGGTATTTAGGTCATAGGACTTGTGGGCCTAAAACCCTATCCAGCGCCGACCGGGCGTGGCATCATACCCCCGGGACCACGTCGGTCAGTAACAGACGAGGGGCTTAATCCCCCCTCGAAGGGGAACCATAGGCCGACGTCGGGTTCCGCAACAATTGGTGTCAGGAGTGGGATACGGACCTGAAGCGCTTAGTGCGCTCAAATTTCGAGTGGGCCGAAATTTACTGTGTTATAAAATCTTAAATTTGAAAAGCGTGCCATGGATAGTCAAGGCGGCGGGATGCCGGTGGGGGAACTAGAAGAGGGGTTCGGGGTAACCCAGGACCACAGGGAAGAAATGGAGGAGAACAATGAGGAGGTGGTTGAGGAGGTGTCAGGTGCACAAAATGGCGCCCTCGCGCACGTGGTTACAGCGGCACCAAATTTCGCTGCGCCCGCGACCGTAGCAGCGCCGCCGATGGATTGGGGCCTATTCATGCTGCAAATGCGGGCCCTCATGGAAGAGAACAGGGGGCTGTGAGACCAAATTGGGACAATGAGGGACGAAGCGAGGGGTACTAGTGAGCAATTGGGAGCAATGAGGGATGAAGCGAGGGGTACTAGTGAGCAATTGGGAGCAATGAGGGATGAAGCAAGAGGTACTAGTAGCAATTAAGAGAAGGGTTAAACAATATGGGAAACAAATTTGAGGGGTTGGACAATAAATTTGAGGGGTTAAACAACGGGATAAAGGAGGTAAAGAATGGGTTAACGGGGGTGGAAAATAGAATGGCTGCCCAGGAGAATCAGATAGAGGGGGTGAAAAATGGGTTAGGGGGGTTAGAAAACAAGATGGAAAACAAATTGCGGGAAATAGGGGAGCAATCGGCCCGTGAAATTAAACAAATGGGAGAGCAGATAAAGGAGGTGAAAATCGGGGTAGAAACCAAATTGGATGCCCAGAGGGATGAGTTGGAACAGATGAGGGTGGCATCTACCAAAGAGATTGGAGAAATGGGAGAGGAAATAAGACGAGGTGTAAGCGAGGAGGTCTCGGGGGTACGCGAGGAGGTAAAGCATGGTGAGAAGCATATGGAGAAAGAGGTGAGAAATGGGACGGACAAGTTACAAGGGGGCATAGAAGATCTGACGCAGCAGGTGGAACAGCTAACGGTGGGACAAAAAGAACTAGTGGAGCAGGTGGAAAAGAACACTGCGGTACTAGGAGGGTTGAAAGCGACACAAAAAGAACTCAAAAATGACTTGATAGCGACGAAGAGGGAATGTCAGATGGTACGTGAGGGACTGACAACGAGGTTGGACGAGGTGACGGAGGCAATGGAGACGAAGGACCGGGAGGTGAGGACGCACATAGAAACGGTCAAGGTGGCCTTGGAGGACGAAATTGAAGAGACGCACCGGGAAATAAAAGAGGTGAAGCAAAAGTTAGAGGAAGTGGAAGAGGGGGTGAGTGAAATTAAGAAGAGACGGAGGGAAACTAAGAGGGAGATAAGGGAGGAGGTGATGGAATATGTGCAAGGTCGGTGCTCAAATCGTGATGGTGTGCTTGCTAACCAGATAAAGAGTTTGCAGGTGGCAGAGGAGGTGCGGAGACGAGGTGCAAAGGTGAGTGGCGATATACGCGGAAATGTATATGGTGTGAGGGGAGCTTCAGTCGGCTTGGGGGTTGGTTTGGACCCGGGTGTTCGTGAGAGGCCGCTGGAAAGGTGTGCGACAGGTGCAGAGTGTGAAGGAGGAGGTGTGCGAGAATGTCCGACTCTGGGGTGTGTGAGGAAAAAGTGCGCGCTGAGGAGTGAGTGTGCTGTCGAGAGTGAGTTGGTCGTAGCGCGTGTGCGAGAGGGCACATGGAAGCACGGGATGGGGAGTGTTACAGAGGATGTAACGGGAGAATGCACACCTGTGGTGAGTGTTACGGAGGGTGTAATGGGAGAGTGTGCACAAGAGGATGCGCGAGAAAGGTGTGTAACGGACGGGTGCATGAGTACAGAGTACACTGTCGAGAATAAGGGTGAATGCGCGACCGAGAGTGGTGGTGAAAGTAGTAAAAGTGACACGGAGCGTGAGTTGGTTGTGGCAGGTGAGAGAAGATGTACACCTGGAATGGAAGGATGCACACCTGGAATGGTAGAGCGCGTATGGGATTGCACACTGGAGTTGGTAGTGCGGCACGTGGTTGGGTGTACGGAGAGCACACCTGTGGTTGTCACAGAGGAGGTGACCGAGGAGGGAGCGCGAAGAGGTGTGTTGGTGAGGTGTGCGAATGACGAGTGTGTGCAAAGGTGTGCGGTGGTCAGGTTTGTGACCAAGTCTGTGAGCGGAATGAGTGTACCTGGAGGGTGTGTCAGGGAAGGTGCAATGACTAGGAGCATGGGAACGGCTGGATGTGTGAGCAAGGAACGGGCTGCGGGGTGTAAGCATGCGAGTGGAGCATCGACGCTAACCGGGTTAGCGGTTAGAGCGACTTATAGCCGAAGCAGGCCTTCAGTGCGTGCCGGGCAGCTTCGTGTGCCGCGGGGACCAGAGGGGATCATGACCGCGGCGGTTTCGAAAGAACCGCCGTACGCGATCCATGCCGGGCCGCGCTCTGAACGGCCGCGTCCGTGCTCCGATAGGCGGAGCGGGCGGCCCGGTAGGAAGGGTCGTCATGGTGACCCCCTTTTGTTGAGGTGTTCTGGCAGGGCGAGATCGGGCCATTGGACGGCTCCGTGCCGAGATGGTGCATGGGATCTCGGCCCGGGTAAGCCCACGTCCCTGCACCGAAGGCCGGACGGATCCAACCGCCGGCACCAAGCAACCCGCATTCATTGCTCGGCTGTGCGAAGCCGAGCTTTGGAGATGAATTGGCGCACCGAGAGGCTCTAGTGAGTAGACGGTGATGAGGATAGTGTTTTGGACCCGAAATTGAAAAACAAAATTGGATGATTGGTAGCGCTTGGCAAATTTTTAATTGGCTGAAATTTGATGTGCCACATTTATAGTGAGAGATGCCCGATGTGGGGGGATGGCACCTCTGCCATCCCACACAACGGGGGCAAAGGATCACTAGGTTTATGGGGTTGGCAGTGAAAACTAGCCCGGGAGGGTTAGGATATAGTGTGTAGGGACCTAGAGATTGACCATAGGTAATGCTAAGGTTAGGTAGTGACAATGATACCTGCAGTGGGGACGCAGGTAGATTAGTTGGATTATAATGACGAGGGAGCGCAATAGTTTAAAGGGGCGACTGGGAAGCGCAAGTTCCAGAGGGGGGTAGTTAGATGAGATGATGCCGTGTGTTTGAGTATCGAAAGTGTATGGAGCAGGGTATGAGTAAATGATTGTGATTGTGAGTTGTATTGAGCGTGGAAGTGTATGGAGCAGTGAGTGAGGAACAGGTGAGATTGCACAGGTGTGCAACTGAACAGGTGTATGGAGCAGTGTGTGAGTGAGTGATAGTGATGTGCGTTGTGCTGACCAAATGGTCCAGGGAGGAAGGAGGGTGCAGGTGGCACCAGGTAAGATTGCACAGGTGTGCAACTGCAGGTGAATGGAGAATGGTTGTGTGGAATACATGGAGTATGGAATGGATGGTCGTGGAGTGAGTATGGTCGAAACTGTGGAGTGGAGTGGATGGTGCGAAGGTGTGGATGGGGGAAAGGAGGATGGACCCCATCACGAATACCCGGGGAGGGTAGTTTAAGAGTTAGGTAGAGGGTATAGGTAAATTGTGGTTGGATATTGGCATCTGTGGTGCATGTGGAAGAATGGAGGTTGAATGGGTGCATTAGTGTTGTGGAAATGGCTGGGCATGTAGCCTGTTAGAGTGTGTAGTTGGTTGGGCACTCCACCACTGTGAGGATGTCGGCCAGGTGAGGCCGCAGGTGGGCTCTGGAAGCCGGTAGAGTTGTTGTGGATGGGGCCCGAGGATCCGGAGGACAGACCCGGGTAGCCCAGTGCCAGAGGGCACCGAGGGGTGACAGAGCCAGGAGGGGCCTTCCCCAATTAGATAGGTTAGGGTGAGGAGCTTGGTAAGCTCGGGTGGCAACTGCAGTGGTGGAGGTGTGCAGGTGGGTAGACCTGCTTGGAGAGCTATACGACTCAGCCCGGAAATTGTGCAAGGGCACCGGGAGATGAATCGGGGGAGTGAGACCCCAAATTGAGAAGCACCACAGTTTGGTCAATGGGAATTGGTTTTTAGAACCCATAGTGTAAGTTGGCCAATGGATTGGCAGGGAATGACCCCGGGTAGTGTAAAGTGTGTTAATGTCATTTAGAAGATAGTTAGGTTTGAAATCTCCTTGCACCATCTACCTCCACTCACCTGGGATGATGTACCTCCACACCATGCCATGGTTGTTTTTATTATTTTATTGTGCAAATGTCTGGAATGTGAGCCGCATCATGACATGGGTGTGACATTGTGCTGTTGTTCCATCTCTCCCTCCTTATGAGGATTGATGATGAATTGGGTGATGGCAAATTTGGTTAGAGGGATTGTGAAGACGAATTTGGTGTAGGGGAAATATGGGGAAGACGAGACATTAGTGACGAATTTGTAATGTGTAGATTGTTGTAAATATGGGGTAAGGGCAAGGGTAGAGTAGGTGACAGGGGGGGGTGACGTACGGTAGGGACAAGCTTTTCTCCGCTCCGTCTCTATACGCACCTGGCCTTGCATTGCCTTTATTGATGTGTACCCTTGTGACCTTACCCCTCGCTCACCTGTCTTCCCCCCCCCCCCCTTGTCTCCCACACGACGACTGTGCACCACTGGGCGCCGAGGGGAGCGTGCAGGAGTCTGCCATTGTCCGCCCGAAACTCTCGCAACCACAGCTGTCTGCATCGATGCACCACCTTATGGACCACATGGCTGTGGCTGAGCACCACTGATGGACCCCATGGGTTGGGGCATGGCCCCTCTGCTGGAACTGGCCATGAAGGCCCGAGATCTTGTTGGCGGACCTTGGTCACAGGGCACCTATGCCATACAGGTGAACCACATGTAGTCGGCCCTGTGGGCCATAAATAAATAAAAACGGACATGTTTTGTGCAAGTTTTATGTCCAAATAGGCCACCAGCAAAGAAGATGACAACAACTGGAAAAACGACACTAGCCAGCAGAGGGAGCCGAAGAGCAAGAGACCACCAGCAGGGTTTGTTTGGTTATTTTCATTTTAAAGAACTATGATGACTGTGCACCGATTGGTGCTTGAGGGTGCTTTGGTGCATCGTGGGTGCTTTCTGGTGCGTCGATGCAGGGCAAGCTGTCTCTCCCCCCCCAAAAGAACAATCACAGGTCCTGGGTTGCCATTGTAAATAAAAACAGCGTCGTTGTAAATAATACTCCCCCATCGTAAATGTATCGTTTGAAGACAATTCCGCAATTCGGTTAGCTGTGGGCATGAATCTGTTAGGCAGGGTGCAATGCAGCAGCGGGACATATTTATTTATGTTTTAAAACTGTCACACTCAGGGTCAGGTTAAATGTAGAGGGAACTACACCTACGTGCCACACTAAACGTAAAGGTAATAGGCCCGGGACGTGCCTAAGAGGAGGAGGGTGCAGTGTTGTGGATATGAGGATTGTGTTTTTTTATTGTTTTATTGTGGACCCTCCTTCCTCCAGTTGTTGTGTATAAAGGTCAAAGGGCGTCCTGTAGTTAGGTCATATACAATCACGTTTAGCCAATCATAGATTCCCTGCTTGTTGGTAGTTATTTCCTTATTCTGTGTATTAGGCTAAGGCTTTGTCTTCCATTAATTGACACTCCATTGCACCGAATTCAAATAGATAGATCCCCTTTTTATTCCCAAAGCCCCATTCCCAAAGCCTCGATTGCCAACTGCATTCACCGCAGCTGCTGGGCGGTTTTCACCGCGACTCCATTAGCCACGAGGTGGGCTCGGAGAAGAAGGGGGAGGAGCCGCCGAATCCAGGGCGTGGCCCGCCGATCCTCATCAAGGGTGGCGCCAGAGAGCCCGTGCCCACCGATCAGGGCCGAGGCGACCTCACCGATGGGCGTGTCCTGGAGGCCGGCGGCTTGATTGCCCGAGGGCGATATAAGCGCGCGCGCGGAAGCCTAGGAGTCATGAGTTCTGAGTGGGAGTCCAAGGTGGTTGCGTTTGAGAGAAGAGTCCAGACGAGCTTGGTAAAGGCAGAGGAAGGGATCCCCACGGAGAGTTGCACCCGTTAAGAAGTTGGCTCCACCAGCAGTTTTGGCTCCACCAGCAGTTGGCTCCACCAGCAGTTTGACTCCACCAGGCAGCTTCGACCCGTTACCCCGCGGGAACCAGATTGCGGTGGCATCGGTGGCCGTCGAGGTCCAGCCCGACGTACTGTGCGGGATCAAGCCCGAACCATCTGCCCCAGCTGAACCTTCCCATTCCTCCTTCCAATCATTCCTGCCTGCAAATTCCCCATTCGTGTGAGTCCGTCTTTGTTTGTTCTCTCTTGGGGTATAAGTTAAGCCTGTGTAGATAAGCTAGCATTTCACTGTGTCTCCTTGATTCCTTCTGTCATTATTTTATTATCTTTCCTTCTTCCTTGGTTTCTTTTGGTCCTGTAAATAGTAATAAATAATAGTCGTAGTTCAAACCTTTTTGCCTTCGTCTTCCTCTTCTTCACATCCGTGTCGTCATTGTCTTTTCCCTCATTGAATATCTGTGGCACGATTTGGCCAACGTTTCAGGATCGGGTCTAGTATTGGTACACGGCTCATGCCGCGGATCGCTTCGCTCGGCGCAACATCCATTACGCTGCGGCCGTGAGCGGGGGGTGTTCCTTCGCGTACCGGGAAGCGCTGGTATTTAGGTCATAGGACTTGTGGGCCTAAAACCCTATCCAGGGCCGACCGGGCATGGCATCATACCCCCAGGACCACGTCAGTCAGTAACAGACGAGGGGCTTAATCCCCCCTCGAAGGGGAACCATAGGCCGACGTCGGGTCCGCAACAATATATTGTTGTGGATATGAGGATTGTATTTTTTTTATTGTGTGCTTTCTTATTATTATTGTTTTAGTCTGGCCCCTCCTGCCTCCAGTGTTGTATAAAGGTCAAAAGGGCGTCCCGGTAGTTAATTCCATAAAGCAGACATTGAAGGACACTATAATATCCCTGTTCAGTAGTTTATATCCTTATTATGTGTTTTAGGGTAAGGCCTTGTCTTCCATTAAAATGACACTCCATTGCACCAAGTGAAATAGATAGATTCCCTTCATTCCCATTGCCAAAACCTCCATTTCCCCTTTCGTCATGGCCAAGCCTCAATTTGCAATTACATCCCCTCCAAAGCCGCCATTGAACATGTGCTTGGGTCGGGGAAGAAAGGCGTGCCCGCCCATCGTCATCAAGGGCGGAGCCAGAGGGTCGCGCGACCAACCATGGCCGAGGTGAGCACACCGATGGGCGTGTTCTGAAGGCCGGCAGCTTAATCGCCGGAGGCGTTATAAAAGCGCGGGCGCAAGAGTGATAAGAAGGGAGTCGTCAGAGCAAAGCTGCGTAGAGAGGTCCATGACAAGAGAGGTCCATGACAAAGAGAGGTCCATGACAAAGAGAGGTCCATGACAAAGAGAGGTCCATGACAAGAGTGGCGGTTGCATCCACAGCAGCTTGAGCCACCGAAACTGCAGCCACAGCAGCGTGGGGCCTGGACGGCAGTTTGGAGCAGGGCCGCGAAGGAACGGCGGCTGCCCAACGCGCCGATCGTGCTGCCGGACCCGTTGGACCTCCCTCTCCCCCCAGCCATCCACCTGCCATTCCTATCATCATTCCCCGTGTAAGTGTGTTCGTAGTCTGTCTTTTGTCTTGTCCCTGGGAATAAGTTAAGCCTGTTAGATAAGCTAGTATTTTCACTGTGTCTCTAAAAGCTTCTGTATATTATTTTCTTATCTTTCCTTCTCCTTGGTTATTTTGAGCCTGTACACAGTAAATAAATTTAGTAGTATTTTCAACCTTTGTTTCATCTTCTTAATCCTTTTCTTCACATCCGTCGTCTTTGTCTTTTCCCTCATTGAATAGCTGTGGCGTGATACGGCCAACGTTCGAGTGAATCAGGTGAATCGGGGAAACTGTTAGGTCGCGGGGCCTCCGCTCGGCAAACATAACATCCTTAACCGCGGACCGTAACAATATATATATATATATTGTTGCAGTTTTTAGAACCTTCACTTTATCAAATTTAGGATTAAAATTCCTTATAAATAACCCCTGTGTACATTCCCCTTTAATTGGCTGTTAATTGAAATGAGTGCACCTTAGCTAGTCCATCGCACCACATAGCAAATCATACGACATCTCCATAGTTATATCATTATTCTGTGTTCCAGATAAGGCTGTGTGTCCAATAGTCGATCTTACGTTGCACCAAATCAAATAAGATAGATCCCCTTTTCAACTGCCCCGAAACTACATTGCCAGCAGCATTGCCTACATTTCCAACAGCATTCGCCTCCATTGCGCAAGTGGTCAGCTCAGAGAAGAAGGGCGTGGCCCACCCCTCGTCATTGTGGGCGGAGCCACGAAGAGCCCATGCCCACCAATCGGCACTGCGGTGAGCGACCCGGTAGGCGTGCCCTTTTATTTTAGCCCACGGCTTGATCTCGGGGAGGGCCATAAAAGGGTGGATGAGGGACTGCTTATGCAGATGAGTGAGGGAGCACGCACTGCGAGATACGTGGAGGGAGGGGCATTGACTGAGTTGGGTTCTGAGGAGGAAGGCGCTTGCGAGAGGTACGAGCGAGAGGAGGGACGCTGCTTCCAACAGCCCCCAGCCGCGTGCAGCTCTAACGTGCTGCTTCAAGCAAACCTTGCTGTGTGGACCCGATCACGGAGTCGGCGGCCGCTCGCATCAACCCTGCCGTCCTGTACGGGATCGAACGTCATCCCTCCAGCCCTGTGGTCCCACTTTCTTCTCCCTCCAGCCAATCCTACCTGCAATTCCCTATTCGTGTGAGTCTGTTTGTGTTGTCCTGTCTGGGTATAAGTAAGACTGTATAAGCTAAGAGTTGCACTGTGTCTTCTGTTCTTTTTCTGTAAATCACCTTCGTTCTTCCTCTTCTTTAGTCTTGTATATAGTAGTAAATAAATCCCTGTTATTTCTTACCCGTTTGGTTTCTTTCTCGTCTGATCGCTTTAGTGATTTTCCCATTGAGTTCCTGTGGTGCGATTTCGGCCAACGCTTTATAATCGGGTTAGTCATTGCTAACGGCTCGGATTCCGCAGTTCGCTTCGCTCGGCGTAAATTATCAATCACGCTGCGTTCCGGGCGGGAGTATTTCCTTGCATACCGGAAGGTGCTGGTACTTAGGTCATAGGATGGATAGGCCTAATACCCTATTCAGTGCTGACCGGGCGTGACGTCATACCCCCAGGATCGGCGACGGCCAGTATAAGGACAAGGGGTTAACCCCCCCTTGGTAAGGGGAGCGCCGTCGTCCGTTTCCGTAACAATTGGTGTCAGGAGTGGGATTTGGAGCCGAAGTGCGCTTAACACACTCGAAATTACGAGCGGCCGAAATTTTTTATTTTAACATCCAAATTAAAATCGTGCCATGGATAATCAAGGCGACCGGATGCCGGTAGGGGAGCTAGGAGGGGGTTTGGAGGTAACCCAGGACCCCAGGGAGGAATTGGGAGAGAGAGAGGAGGAGCGCAATACCCATTGGGTAGCGGAGGGTTCAGGCGCACGAGATGGCGGCCTCGTGCCTGAGGTTGCAGCAGGACCAAATGGCGCCTCGCACGAGCTCGCGGTGGCCACGCCCGCTGTACCACTACCAGCGGGCTTTGATGTGGAGGACTTCGTGACGCAATTCACCGCGATGCTGAGAATGAGTGTAGGAAGCCAACTTGAGCAATTGGGAGACCAAATTGAAGCAATAACGGACGAAATGAGGGCCGATAGAGAGGGAATGGAAAACAGAATGGGTGACCGAATAAAAAAAATGGGGGAGAACATAAAACCACGGGTTTGGCGAGCTGGTCCCATAGTCAGGTTCACTATGTCAATAAATTATATTTCGTTCAAAATCATGGTAGATTAGCAAACCTATACATTTTTGGAAAGGTTATAGCATAAGGAAACTAAAAATCAATGTTTACATTTGGAGAGATACCTGTATGGCGGCCATTTTGGATTTTCAAAATGGCCACTGTAAAATACATATTTTGTTCTATTTCTGCCTCTAATTACCCTAAAAAAAATTTAAAATAGACTAAACCTATATTTTCAGGGACAAGGAATCCAATGAAAGTATCAAATTAGTGCTGTGGGGAATGGTAAGACACGAATCAAAGGTTTTGAATTGCAAAATACTGTCTTTATATTCGCGATAAGTTGTATAATCAAATACATGTTATCATTTTGTACAGACAGTTAATAACATCAAAATGTGTCACAATAATTCATATCACCAAACATACACAGGCAGTCAGCAAAATCATATATACACATGCAGTCAGTATAACTTCACATCTACACAGGCAGTCAATGACAAAATATACACAGGCAGTCAATGGCATCAAACATACACGATTACAGAATATGCCATTTAGAGTTCGTCATCACTGTCCTGTGTGTCGTATCCGACAATATAGTCCGCATCGTTTTCACAGTCTGTTCCACACAAGCAAAGGTCGGTCAAATTGATTGGCAAATCGAATTGGTCGAATGGTCGATCGAATCGAATTCGATGAATTGAATCGAATCGAATTGGTCGAATGGTCGAATGGTCGATCGAAGCGATTGGTCGAATGGTCGAATGAATGGTCGAATCGAATTGGTCGGAATTGGCAAATGTAAACATTGATTTTCAGATTTTCCATGTAATAACGTTTCCAAAAATGTATAGGTTTGCTAATCTACCATGATTTTGAACGAAAAAACATAGTGAACCTGACTACCAGGGATGCACGATGAGGTGACGTGGGTCGAGGAGCGTGGATTGAGCGAGGCGGAGCAAAGCGCGGTTAAAATGAGGGGTATAGAGATCGCGACCCGGGGTTTGGGGAAGCCGGCGACCGCTGAGGTAGAAGTGGGAATTTTAATAAAGCCAGCGGTCATCGAGGTGAATAAAGAAAAAGCAGTAGTGGGAATTGAAATTGGAGAGACCGGGGACTTAGAAGAGCACTCGCGGGGTGAAGGAATGGAAAATGTACAAAGTCTAAGTTCACATCCTGATGCCGTACTTGCTAATCCTTATAAAGATTTGCAGGTGCGCATGGAGAGGAGGATCCCAAAGGTGAGACGGGCTGTGTATGGTGCGAAAAGGTTTTTCGGAAAAGTGTTTGGCGCGAAAAAAAATTTCGCGCGCTTGGGATCCCAGCGTACCGCGGGCGTTTGTGGGAGGGCCGTTGGGCACTGTGTGAGAGGAAATGGCGCGCGTGTAAGAAAAGAGTGTGCGTCGAGGAGTGACTGTGTTACAAAGTGTGGGTGTGATACCAAGTGCGAGCGAGAATGCACGTCGGAGTGTACGGAGTGTGACATGGAGAGCGAGTTGGTGGTGGTGCAGGTGCGAGAGGGCACATCGGAGCGCGTGATGGCGAGTGTGACAGAGGATGTAACAGGAGAGTGTGCGCAAGAAGTCGCGAGAGAGGTGTGGTGTGTAACAGGGAAGTGTGCACAAGAAGGTGCATGAGAGATGTGGTGTGTAGCAGGGATTGCGGTGGTGGAATGGACGGTGTGTGTGGAATGCATTAGAGGCGCTGAGACGCCGGGCTTGGTGAGTGTAAAAGGGGTCGCGTATGCGTGTGAGCAGGTGAGTAAGGCATCGACGTGGACCGGAGCAGCGGTAAGACCAACGATTCGCCGGCGCGAGTCTTCAGTCCATGCCGGGCTGTGGGTATTGCGGGAGCCGGCGGGGATCGGTGCTGCTTCGCTCCTCTTCGGAGCGTCGTGCAAGATCCGGGCCTGGCCCCGCCCCGCACGGTCGAGTCCGGGCCTTGCCGGGCAAGGCGACCGGTCCGGTTTGAGGGAAGGTAGGAGGGACCGGAGCGGCGCCCCTTGTGGTTGTGGCGTTCCGGCCAGGCGAGATTGAGCCATCGGGCCGGAGACCGAAAGCCTCCGCGCCGAGATGGTGCGTGGAATCTCGGCCCAACCAAACCACCTCCCTTGAACCGAATGCCGGACGGACCCAACCCGCGGTAGACCAAACCACCCGCATTCATCCCTCGGCTTTGCGAAGCCGGGCTTTGAGAATGGAATGACGCACCGAGGCTCCGATATAGTGGACTGTGTTGATGATCGTGTTTTTGGATTCGAAATTGGCAATAGCAGTAATGATTGGCAAAATTGATGGGTAAAAATGATTGGCAGTAATGATTGACAAATTTTGATGGGCAGAATTGGAATTTGATGGCAAAATTGATAGTGGGAAATGCCCGATGTGCAAGGATGGTAAATCTGCCATCACTCCCATCATCCGGGCACATGAGCACTAGTTATGGGGTTATGGCGGTGAAAACCAAGCCAGGGAGGGTTTGGATAATTGTATAGGGACCTAGAGAAATGACAATAGGTAACTGTCGGATTAAGTAGCGACATGGTACCTGTAGTAGGGGACATAGGTAGATTAGTTGGATTATAATGACGAGGGAGCGCAATAGTATAAGGGGCGACTGGGATGCGCAAGTTTCAGAAGGGAGTAGTTAGATCAGATGATTCCGTGTGTGTGTTCAAAGTGTATTCAGCAGCGTATTGTGAAAAGTGTGAGGTGATTGTGCATTGTATTGAATGAATGAAGAAGCCTGGGAGGAAGGAGGGTGCAGGAAGCACCAGGTGTGTGAGCACAGGTGTGCAAGTGAAGAACAGGTGTATGGAGAATAGTTTTCAGAATAAATGGTATGGAATACATGGAGTATGGAATGGATGGTGTGGAGTGAGTATGGTGGAAACTGTGGAGTGGAGTGGTTGGTGCGAAGGCAGTGGATGGGGAGGATGGACCCCCATCACCAATACCCGGGGAGAGTAGTTTAAGAGTTAGGTAGAGGCTATAGGTAAATTGTGGTTGCATATTGGCATATGTGGTGCGTGTGGAAGAATGGTGGTTGGATGGGTGCATTAGTGACGTGGAAATGGCTGGGCATGTGGCCTGTTAGTATGTGTAGTTAAATGGGCACTCCGCCACTGTAAGGATGTCGGCCAGGTGTGGCCGCAGGTAGGCTCTGGGAGCCAGTAGAGTTGTTGTGGATGGGGCACGAGGATCCGGAGGACGGACCCGGGTAGCCCAGTGCCAGAGAGGGCACCGAGGGGGTAAGTGCCAGGGAGGGCCTTCCCCCAGTTAGATAGGTTAGGTAAAGGAGCAGGTAAGCTAGGAGGCAACTGCAGTGGCGGAGGTGTGCAGGTGGGTAGACCTGCTGGGAGAGCCACACGACTCAGCCCCGAAATTGTGCGAAGGCACAGGGAGTTGAATCGGGGGAGTGAGACCCCAAATTGGAGAGCACCACAGTTTGGCCAATGTGAGTTTGGTTCTTAAAACCACATAGCGTAAGACGGCCAATGGTTTGGCAGGGAAAGACCCCGGGTAGTGTAAAATGTGTTAATGTCATTTAGGAAGTAGTTTGGATTGAAATCTCCTCGCACCATCTGCATCCACTCACCTGAGGTGACAGAACTCCACACCGTGCCATGGGTTGTTATTGTGTTTTTTTTGTGCAAATGTTTTGGATTGTGAGACGCATCATGACGTAGGTGAGACATTGTGCTGATATTCCATCTCTTCCTCCTTAAGAGGAATTGATGAGGGATTTGGGTGCTGGCAAATTTGGTTAGACATTGAGATTGGTACGAATTTGGATTAGAGGAGATATGGGAAGACAGGACGTAGTGACGAATTGTAAATTGCTGTGTAAATATGGGGTAAGGGCAAGGGTAGAGTAGGTGACAGGGGGGGTGACGTACGTTAGCGACGAGCTTTCTCACTTCGCTCGCCGTGCGCACCTCGCTCTGCCTTACCTGTGTTGATGTGTACCCTTGCGCCCTTGCCCTCGCTGATTCTGCTTTGTCTTCCTCCCCCCCCCCCCCCATGGACCGTGCTCTCTGGGCACTGAGGGGGAGCGTGCGGGAGTCCGCAATTGTGTGCCTGAATCCCCGCAACCAGCTGCCTGCATCCATGCACCACCATATGGACCACAGTACTGTGGCCGAGCACCATTTATGGACCACACGTTTTGTGGCATGGCCCCTCTGCTGGGATCGGCCATTGCAGCCAGAAGATCTTGCTTGCGGACCTCGGTCACGGTGGCACCTAAGCCATGCAGGTGGACCACCATAGTCGGCCCCTGTTGGCCATAAATAACCACATTGGATACGGTTTGTGCTTTTGTTTTATTATTGCAAATAGGCAGCAAGTAGCAAGAACAACAAGAGTTGAGAACATCAAGAAAGACAACATCAAGGACATCGGCCAGCAGAGGGAGCAGAAGACCAAGACCACCAGTTGTGTGCGTGACTGTGCATTTTGGTGCTTTGGTGTTTATTGGTGCTGGTGCGTCGATGAAGTGCATGCTGTCTCCTCCCTCCCACATGATTTTATTTTTGCCTCCTAAAAAGAAAAATGGCAGGTCCTGGGTTGCAGTTTTGTAAATAGTCAAATAATGTCACTTGTAAATAATGCTCCCCACCGTTCATGTGTAGTTTGAGAATTAATTCCGCAATTTGGTTAGTTGTGGGTGTGAATCTCTTAGGTAGGGTGCAATGTAATAGGGGGACATATTTATTGTGTTTTTAAAACTGTCACACTCAGGGTCAGGTTAATTGTAGAGGGAACTACACCTGAGTGTCACATTAAGTTAAAGTTTTCGGGCCGGGACGTCCCGTGAGGAATGAGGGTGCTGTGTTGCAGTTTTTAGAACCTTCACTTTATCAAATTTAGGATTAAAATTCCTTATAAATAACCCCTGTGTACATTCCTCTTTAATTGGCTGTTAATTGAAATGAGTGCACCTTAGCTAGTCCATCGCACCACGTAGCAAATCATAGGACGTCTCCATAGTTATATCATTATTCTGTGTTCCAGATAAGGCTGTGTGTCCAATAGTCGACCTTATGTTGCATCAAATCAAATAAGATAGATCCCCTTTTCAACTGCCCCGAAACTACATTGCCAGCAGTGTTGCCTACATTTCCAACAGCATTCGCCTCCATTGCGCACGTGGTCAGCTCGGAGAAGAAGGGCGTGGCCTGCCCCTCGTCATTGTGGGCGGAGCCAGGAAGAGCCCGTGCCCACCAATCGGCACTGCGGTGAGCGACCCGGTAGGCGTGCCCTTGTAGCCCACGGCTTGATCTCGGGGAGGGCCATAAAAGGGTGGATGAGGGACTGCTTATGCAGATGAGTGAGGGAGCACACACTGCAAGATATGTGGAGGGAGGGGCATTGACTGAGTTGGGTTCTGAGGAGGAAGGCGCTTGCGAGAGGTACGAGCGAGAGGAGGGACGCTGCTTCCAACAGCCCCCAGCCGCGTGCAGCTCTGACGTGCTGCTTCAAGCAAACCTTGCTGTGTGGACCCGAGCGCGGAGAGTCGGCGGCCGCTCGCATCAACCCTGCCGTCCTGTACGGGATCGAACATCATCCCTCCAGCCCTGTGGTCCCACTTTCTTCTCCCTCCAGCCAATCCTACCTGCAATTCCCTATTCGTGTGAGTCTGTTTGTGTTGTCCTGTCTGGGTATAAGTAAGACTGTATAAGCTAAGAGTTGCACTGTGTCTTCTGTTCTTTTTCTGTAAATCACCTTCGTTCTTCCTCTTCTTTAGTCTTGTATATAGTAGTAAATAAATCCCTGTTATTTCTTACCCGTTTGGTTTCTTTCTCGTCCGAACGCTTTAGTGATTTCCCCATTGAGTTCCTGTG